>NC_059432.1:114498631-114851131 GCF_021028975.2 Sphaerodactylus townsendi | reverse complement strand
TCTTCTGATGTTTACAATAACAATTTTTAAAGGAAGAAGATAATCCCAAGGTCACATTTACAGAGCTGCTGCCCGCGCCTCGGCAGAATAGGAGATTCAAACCTGGATTTCCCAGATCATAGTTCAGTGGTGGCGAACCTTTTTGAGACCAAGTGCCCAAACTGCAACCCAAAACACACTTATTTATAGCAAAGTGCCAATACGGCAATTTAACCTGAATGCTGAGGTTTTAGTTAAGAAAAAATGGTTGGCTCCGAAGCGTACATTACTCGGGAGTAAACTTGGTGGTAGTCGGTGGCTTTGCTTTGAAGCAACCGTGCAACTCTTCCAATGGGTGAATCACGACCCTAGGAGGGTTTACTCAGAAGCAAGTCCCGTTGCCAGCAACCGAGCTTACTCCCAGGTAAAGGATCGCACTTTAGTTCTTCCCATGAAAATCAGTGGGGTTTAACAGTGCTTAACAGGGTTACCTACACTGTTTCCCCAAAACTAGGTCTTAGGTTTAATGCTAATAATCGAGCCCAGCGGCCCAGACCATCCTAGATGCATTGGGGGGGGGGGGGGGAGGACTCTGTTTGCGTGTGCCCACAGAGAGGGCTCTGAGTGCCACCTCTGGCACCTGTGCCATAGGTTCGCCACCACTGTCCTAGTTTGACACACTGACTACACCACTGCACTGGCTACTGGTAAAAATTGAAATAATAAGCATCATTTCTATTCCCACTTTTCTTTCCATCAACAAGGTTCACAATGAAAGCCAGCCACATCACGGCCCCTTGTCAATAAAGTGACTTTTGAAGTGGCTTTTGATCTGACTCCTAGATTCGTATCACAGCGTATGTAGACAAAAACCAAAGCTGTTTTACTCACACTGGCGACGGCACTGCGCCGGGATTGTCAATAGACACAGTCAAAATGCCTCCATTTGTAGTGGACGTTCGCCACCTGGTTGGGGAATCACAAGAGTCATTTACGCAAACTACGCTTCTGTAGAGGACACTAGCTGTCAACTTAACCAAAAGCAAGAGCAGCAGAAGGCCATTGCTTTCACATCCTGCACATGAGCTCCCAAAGGCACCTGGTGGGCCACTGTGAGTAGCAGAGTGCTGGACTAGATAAGCATTTATTGTCATTGTGCACGCACAATGAAATTTACAGCAGCATTCCTCGATGCACACAATTTCAGACTCATACCCCATCCTCACTTTCCCCTTCCTCCACCCATCCCTACACAGCCCCAAACACATCAACACGAAGCCGCGGAGTTCAGCATAGCCACAGCTCTAGAGTAGAAGCTGTCTCTCAGCCTCTTTGTCCTATGCCTTTGATAGACCTGTATCATCTTCGCCGGATGGTAACAGCCTAAAAGAGAGTGTGCTGGATGAGACGGGTCTCTTTCAGAATATGTTGGGCTTTCTCTTAGGCTTCTCGGGAATTAGAGAGTTCTTCCAAGGAGGGGAGAGGGCAGCCGATAATCCTCTGTGCAGTAGTGATCACCCTTTGGAGCGCCTTCCTATCCGCCACTGTGCAACTGGAGAACCATACCCAGATGCAGTAGGTTAAGACACTCTCTATAGCACAGCGGTAAAAGGACACTAGGAGTTTTCCATCCAGTTGTTGTTTCCTTAAAAGTCTCAAATAGTACAGTCTTTGCTGGGCCTTCTTAACCACCGCGGCAGTCTGAACGCCCCAGGTCAGGTCCTCTTTAATCATAACGCCCAGAAATTTAAAACTAGCCACCAGTTCTACTTAAAACTCTATTTAAAACTCTATTTAAAACTAGCCACCCGCTCTGGTCTGATCCAGCAGGCTCATTCTTAGGTTCGTATGTTCAAAAGGCTTTAAAGGAACTCCAGGGGAGCAAAGGACGGAGACCCCCAACAGGGAAAGGAGCAAGAGCGGACTAGGCAGTCTACCTGTAATCCCTTGCCTTGTCAATGACAGGGGACTGAGAACAGCCTACTGATCTTTCACAGCCTAATTCAGGATTGCTCTACTCTGTATGAGAAAAAGATCCAAGTCTGGTCATGCGTGCTCTGGCGGAAGCTGGAGTGTTGTGTTGCCGCAGTCGGAAGTAGTGCAGATTCTCTTTTAGTATTAAAGAAGTTTGTTTAAACGCTGCCTTCGTCAAAACCATCATTCCGTGCAGTATCAAACAGCGAGCTTCGATAAAAGAGCATGTCTATTGCTCCAGATGGCAACGCTTAAGTGAGCCTGCAACGGTTTTAGTGTGCGCGTGACTTTAAACTGAGAGCTGAATTGGAGAAAGGGGGATGAGAGAACGATGTAATTGTTGATTCTAGAGCAGTGATGGCGAACCTATGGCACGGGTGCCAGAGGTGGCACTCAGAGCCCTCTCTGTGGGCACGCGCACACAGAGTTTGTCATGTGGGGGGGGCGGAAAATCACCCACCCACCCACCCCCACACACATCTAGGCTGGCCTGGGCCACTGAGCACGACATGTGGCCACTGCAGTGAGCAGGGAGGACTCAGCTGGTGGGCCTGGTGCCTGTGCTCCGGGTGACTGCTGCCTGGGGGTGGGGTGGGGGGCGCAGAGGAGGCAGAGATGCTAGAGAGGCACAGAGCGGTGCACAAGGGACTTGCTGGAGGCTAGAGCAGGCTGGCCCCTGCTTGAGTGGGTGGGGCGGAGGAAGAGGGAGCCAACCGTTTTTTTCTAAACGAAAACCTCAGCATTCAGGTTAAACTGCTGGGTTGGCACTTTGCGATAAATAAGTAGGGTTTGGGTTGCAGTTTGGGCACTCGGTCTCAAAAAGGTTCGCCATCACTGTTCTAGAGTGTGCATGTGGGGTGGGGTGGGGGGCTGTGCTGGACTGGTAAAAGTGTCAGAGAGCCACAGAGGGAAGAAGGGGACAGCATTTCACAGCGAAAGGACTGGGTGTGTCAAAACTCCAGTCAGAGAGAGTCAAAGCTCTGTGTGAGCCTGGCAGAATGTGTTAGGGCTTCTGAGCGAATAAGCAGAGTTGAGAGAATTAGTCAGGGTGTTGGAGGGTATACAGAGAAAGTCAGAGCCTCCATAAACTGTTAGACCAAATAAAGACAGAGAGTCTGAGAGAAACTACGAGAGAGAAGCTGTCAAAAACTGTCCGAGTGAATTTATCTTGAGTAAAGTCCTCAAAGTATTTGTTGCCTCAATCCGATTTTAGTTTATTTTGTAAAGTAAAATTTAGCTCAAAACCTTGAAGTTACCTATCAGCTATCAGTAAAATCTTATTGTGTTTGAAGGAACACTGGGATCCCACCCTGTTTTCTTTAGGACCCTGTAGGCCATCCACTTTGCCTTATAAGCTCGAACACACTAAAAACAAAGTTTGTGTGTGTGTGTGTGTTTGGAATCCATATTGCTGGTGGCAGCTACCGTATGGGGAAGAATTAAAGGAACAAAGATTAGCTGGCACTTATTTAGTTATCTATTAAAAAGTGGACGTTGTTTTTGGTGGCCACAGGTGGAAGGGTCACCACAAAGTTTCTTTAATGCTAAAAGAGAATCTGAAAGGGGGGGTGGGGGCAGAACTTGGCAGGTACTAGGACCCCACTAATCATTTCAACACAGGGAAGGTCCAGGAAAATGCGGCAGATTAATTCACGCATCTCCTGAGATCTTTCTCTGAGACAAGAGTATAGAGTAAATTCATTAGTTTGGTCCTACATCAAAGCAGCTTCAGCTGCCTTTGAAAGCGAGGGGGCTCAGCATCCAACAGCAATTTAATACAACATAAAAACTGAATCCATTAAAACACAACAGCAGTTTATAACAATAAATAGATTAAAACAACAAAATTGTGTAAGACATACACACACAGGCGCCCAATCTAAAAGGCCAAAAAAGAAAAAGAAGAAAGAAGGGGAGGAGGTAGGCAGGGCCCAGGATGGAATTAGGGCCCAACCAAGGTGGTCCAGACAGGCAGTTTTGATTTCAGTGGGGGGCGATGGAACCGCGGCCGGCCCCTCCAAAAGCCCGGTGGAATAGCTCTGTCTTACAGGCCCTGCGGAACTCACCAAGAGTTTGGATTACACTCGTGGGGCTCGCTCATGGCAATCCTGGCAATACCACATCGCAATGATACTAGGGCCCTCCTGTGGGGGGGGGGGGGGGGGGGGGGGGGGGGGGGTTTTGGGGGGGGGGGGTGTGGGGGGGGGGGGGGTGGGGTGGGGGGGGGTGGGGGGGGGGGGGGGGGGGGGGGGGGGGGGGGATGGGGGGGGGGGGGGGGGTTTTGGGGGGGGGGCTGGTGGGGGGGGGGGGGGGTGGGGGGGGGGGGGGGTGGGGGGAGGGGGTGGTTGGGGGGGGGGGTTGGGGGGGGGGGGGGGGGTTGGGGGGGAGGGGGCTGGGGGGGGGGGGGGGTGGGGGGGGGCGGGGGTGGGGGGGGGGGGGGGTTCGGGGGGGGGGGGGTTGGTGGGGGGGGGGGGGGTTGGGGGAGGGGGGGGGTGGGGGGGGGGGGGGGTGGGGGGGGGGGGGGGTGGGGGGGGGGGGGGGTGGGGGGGGGGGGGGGTGGGGGGGGGGGGGGGTGGGGGGGGGGGGGGGTGGGGGGGGGGGGGGGTGGGGGGGGGGGGGGGTGGGGGGGGGGGGGGGTGGGGGGGGGGGGGGGTGGGGGGGGGGGGGGGTGGGGGGGGGGGGGGGTGGGGGGGGGGGGGGGTGGGGGGGGGGGGGGGTGGGGGGGGGGGGGGGTGGGGGGGGGGGGGGGTGGGGGGGGGGGGGGGTGGGGGGGGGGGGGGGTGGGGGGGGGGGGGGGTGGGGGGGGGGGGGGGTGGGGGGGGGGGGGGGTGGGGGGGGGGGGGGGTGGGGGGGGGGGGGGGTGGGGGGGGGGGGGGGTGGGGGGGGGGGGGGGTGGGGGGGGGGGGGGGTGGGGGGGGGGGGGGGTGGGGGGGGGGGGGGGTGGGGGGGGGGGGGGGTGGGGGGGGGGGGGGGTGGGGGGGGGGGGGGGTGGGGGGGGGGGGGGGTGGGGGGGGGGGGGGGTGGGGGGGGGGGGGGGTGGGGGGGGGGGGGGGTGGGGGGGGGGGGGGGTGGGGGGGGGGGGGGGTGGGGGGGGGGGGGGGTGGGGGGGGGGGGGGGTGGGGGGGGGGGGGGGTGGGGGGGGGGGGGGGTGGGGGGGGGGGGGGGTGGGGGGGGGGGGGGGTGGGGGGGGGGGGGGGTGGGGGGGGGGGGGGGTGGGGGGGGGGGGGGGTGGGGGGGGGGGGGGGTGGGGGGGGGGGGGGGTGGGGGGGGGGGGGGGTGGGGGGGGGGGGGGGTGGGGGGGGGGGGGGGTGGGGGGGGGGGGGGGTGGGGGGGGGGGGGGGTGGGGGGGGGGGGGGGTGGGGGGGGGGGGGGGTGGGGGGGGGGGGGGGTGGGGGGGGGGGGGGGTGGGGGGGGGGGGGGGTGGGGGGGGGGGGGGGTGGGGGGGGGGGGGGGTGGGGGGGGGGGGGGGTGGGGGGGGGGGGGGGTGGGGGGGGGGGGGGGTGGGGGGGGGGGGGGGTGGGGGGGGGGGGGGGTGGGGGGGGGGGGGGGTGGGGGGGGGGGGGGGTGGGGGGGGGGGGGGGTGGGGGGGGGGGGGGGTGGGGGGGGGGGGGGGTGGGGGGGGGGGGGGGTGGGGGGGGGGGGGGGTGGGGGGGGGGGGGGGTGGGGGGGGGGGGGGGTGGGGGGGGGGGGGGGTGGGGGGGGGGGGGGGTGGGGGGGGGGGGGGGTGGGGGGGGGGGGGGGTGGGGGGGGGGGGGGGTGGGGGGGGGGGGGGGTGGGGGGGGGGGGGGGTGGGGGGGGGGGGGGGTGGGGGGGGGGGGGGGTGGGGGGGGGGGGGGGTGGGGGGGGGGGGGGGTGGGGGGGGGGGGGGGTGGGGGGGGGGGGGGGTGGGGGGGGGGGGGGGTGGGGGGGGGGGGGGGTGGGGGGGGGGGGGGGTGGGGGGGGGGGGGGGTGGGGGGGGGGGGGGGTGGGGGGGGGGGGGGGTGGGGGGGGGGGGGGGTGGGGGGGGGGGGGGGTGGGGGGGGGGGGGGGTGGGGGGGGGGGGGGGTGGGGGGGGGGGGGGGTGGGGGGGGGGGGGGGTGGGGGGGGGGGGGGGTGGGGGGGGGGGGGGGTGGGGGGGGGGGGGGGTGGGGGGGGGGGGGGGTGGGGGGGGGGGGGGGTGGGGGGGGGGGGGGGTGGGGGGGGGGGGGGGTGGGGGGGGGGGGGGGTGGGGGGGGGGGGGGGTGGGGGGGGGGGGGGGTGGGGGGGGGGGGGGGTGGGGGGGGGGGGGGGTGGGGGGGGGGGGGGGTGGGGGGGGGGGGGGGTGGGGGGGGGGGGGGGTGGGGGGGGGGGGGGGTGGGGGGGGGGGGGGGTGGGGGGGGGGGGGGGTGGGGGGGGGGGGGGGTGGGGGGGGGGGGGGGTGGGGGGGGGGGGGGGTGGGGGGGGGGGGGGGTGGGGGGGGGGGGGGGTGGGGGGGGGGGGGGGTGGGGGGGGGGGGGGGTGGGGGGGGGGGGGGGTGGGGGGGGGGGGGGGTGGGGGGGGGGGGGGGTGGGGGGGGGGGGGGGTGGGGGGGGGGGGGGGTGGGGGGGGGGGGGGGTGGGGGGGGGGGGGGGTGGGGGGGGGGGGGGGTGGGGGGGGGGGGGGGTGGGGGGGGGGGGGGGTGGGGGGGGGGGGGGGTGGGGGGGGGGGGGGGTGGGGGGGGGGGGGGGTGGGGGGGGGGGGGGGTGGGGGGGGGGGGGGGTGGGGGGGGGGGGGGGTGGGGGGGGGGGGGGGTGGGGGGGGGGGGGGGTGGGGGGGGGGGGGGGTGGGGGGGGGGGGGGGTGGGGGGGGGGGGGGGTGGGGGGGGGGGGGGGTGGGGGGGGGGGGGGGTGGGGGGGGGGGGGGGTGGGGGGGGGGGGGGGTGGGGGGGGGGGGGGGTGGGGGGGGGGGGGGGTGGGGGGGGGGGGGGGTGGGGGGGGGGGGGGGTGGGGGGGGGGGGGGGTGGGGGGGGGGGGGGGTGGGGGGGGGGGGGGGTGGGGGGGGGGGGGGGTGGGGGGGGGGGGGGGTGGGGGGGGGGGGGGGTGGGGGGGGGGGGGGGTGGGGGGGGGGGGGGGTGGGGGGGGGGGGGGGTGGGGGGGGGGGGGGGTGGGGGGGGGGGGGGGTGGGGGGGGGGGGGGGTGGGGGGGGGGGGGGGTGGGTGGAATATGCTGCCACAGGAGGTGGTGATGGCCACTTACCTGGATAGCTTTAAAAAGGGCTTGGACAGATTGATGGAGGAGAAGTCGATCTATGGCTACCAATCTTGATCTGCCTTGATCTCAGATTGCAAATGCCTTAGCAGACCAGGTGCTCGGGAGCAGCAGCAGCAGAAGGCCATTGCTTTCACCTCCTGCATGTGAGCTCCCAAAGGCACCTGGTGGGCCACTGCGAGTAGCAGAGAGCTGGACTAGATGGACTCTGGTCTGATCCAGCAGGCTAGTTCTTATGTTCTTATGTTCTTAACATTCACAACCACGTCTTGTAAACAGCACACATAAAATAATTTAGCTGTCACTACTATGTAGGCAATGATTGCGCCTGGCCAAATACTGCCTCAAAAAACTTGCAACATTCTCACATATGAAGTCACAGGAACCGTTGAGTAGAAAATTCATAAAAGATGGTAGCCTGACAGCATTTGAGTGCTCTGTCAATGGACAGATATACATAGAGCGTAACGACTCGTATATTGGACATTCCAATAGTACGTGTTGACCAGTCTCCACAACGGCCATCTTGCATTGACATAACCTGTTCTCATATGGAGTGTTATTATACCTGCCAAGAGTCATAGCGTTAGGCAGAGCGTCAAAACGAGCCAAAGTGTACGCTCTGCGTTGTTTGGGATTGCACAGAATGTACAGATAGTCGGCACATTGGTCTGGATCAGTAGTCTTTACTGAGTAGGTAACAAGTTCCCTAAACTCAGGAAGCCGTTTCTGCTCGACCTGGCTTCCGCATCCGTGTTTTAATCCCCAGTTGTGCTCCCCTAAGTCCCCCTTCCTGATTTCCCAAAGAAGGTGTGAAAGCAAAGTGTAAACGAGATTGTTTTGTGGAACCCCAGGCCAAAGCAAAGACAGTCCGATAGCCTCCTGCCCAGTTCTCTTCCTTCCTCCTTCCCCCTCCTGGAGCCTGAGGCAGGGTCAGCCTAGTTATCTACATTTGTAAGCACATAGAAAACAGATCCATTAACATGTCATTGAGTCGGGTTACATTGTGAAGCATAGATCACAGAGATCTCCTTCCAATGGTCTCTGCTGCCCCCTTTCCCCAAGCACATTCCAATCTCATTCATAAAATGAAACCTTCCTTTGTATCCTTCTTTTGATGCTGTCAGGATGTCCTTAGCCCAGAGACCCAAAAACAAGACACTTAAACCCTGAAGCCTGAACCCACAAAGCCCAGCAGGGTAGCTGCCACCAGCCCCTTTTTCTATCCCAGAAGCCAAAAGACAAGCTTCTCTGAAACCTTCTCCTGGGGAAGGGTAATGGGAGAGTGCTGGTCCCCGGCGTGGTGGTGAGACCACTTTGGTGGAAGAGTGAGTTTCACCAAATAGCTAACCTGGGCTTTAGGACTGGATTTAGATTGATGTATCTGAAGGGGAACCCCCCCTCCCCCCCAGATATGATTAGAGGAAATGTGTTACAATTCTGCAAGAATCCAAATAAGAGAACATTAGCAATGAGGAATAAAATAATAAAGCCTCAACCAGAAAGGAGTAACCATACAGCACATTCACATTGGTTCAAAAATTCCAGCTGCATCCTTCAGCTTCACAAAGGACACTCTTGAAGAGAACATAAGAACATAAGAACTAGCCTGCTGGATCAGACTAGAGTCCATCTAGTCCAGCACTCTGCTACTCGCAGTGGCCCACCAGGTGCCTTTGGAGATAGAAAAAGTGCAGAGAAGGGCAACAAGGCTGATTGAGGGACTGCAGCACCTTCCTTATGCAGAGAGGCTGCAGCGTTTGGGACTCTTTAGTTTGGAGAGGAGACGTCTGAGGGGGGGATATGATTGAAGTCTATAAAATTATGCATGGGGTAGAAAATGTTGACAGAGAGAAATTGTGCTCTCTTTCTCACAATACTAGAACCAGGGAGCATCCATTGAAAATGCTGGGGGGAAGAATAAGGACTAATAAAAGGAAACATTTCTTCACGCAACAGATGATTGGTGTTTGGAATATGCTGCCACAGGAGGTGGTGATGGCCACTAACCTGGATAGCTTTAAAAGGGGCTTGGACAGATTTATGGAGGAGAAGTCGATCTATGGCTACCAATCTTGATCCTCCTTGATCTCAGATTGCAAATGCCTTAGCAGACCAGGTGCTCAGGAGCAGCAGCAGCAGGCCATTGCTTTCACCTCCTGCCTGTGAGCTCCCAAAGGCATCTGGTAGGCCACTGCGAGTAGCAGAGAGCTGGACTAGATGGACTCTGGTCTGATCCAGCAGGCTCTTTCTTATGTTCTTATTTGGAGCAAAGTCCCAGGGTTTCAGGGAGCTGTTAGTTTGTCAAGGCCCAGAATGGTGAATCGTAGCAAAGTATTATTATTATTATTATTATTATTATTATTATTATTATTATTATTATTATTATTATTATTATTATTATTATTATTATTATTGTTATTGTTATTGTTATTGTTATTGTTATTGTTTGTTATTGTTATTATTATTATATTATTATTATTATTATATTATTATTATTGTTATTGTTATTATAATATTATTATTGTTGTTGTTATTATAATATTATTATTGTTGTTGTTGTTGTTGTTGTTATTATTATTGTTGTTGTTGTTGTTGTTATTGTTATTATTTATTATATTTATAAACCGCCCTCCCCTGAAGGGCTCAGGGCGGCGTACCAAGAAGCATACTTCGCTAGGCTGAATAGCCAAATTTTATGGACAGAAACATGTGCTCTCTTGAGGGAAATAGAGGACTGATCCTCCATTTTGAAAACCTTGACTTTTGATGGCTTGGGATCAGAGATCTTGTGTGTCCCCCAAGGTGGGTTCCTCAGTGTTACAATCACGTGCCTCCAGTTGATGCTCAGTTGATCTTTTATTTTATTTATTCACGATATTTAAAGTCTGCCTTCCTCACTTGGACTCAAGGCAGATTACAGCACAGTGAGTCAATACAATTGAGTGAACGGTGCCGTAGGAATTGTAAAGCCGACCAGAAGACTGAAACCAGAACTAAAGCCAAGCGTACATATTAACATGTCCCACTTAATGATGGAAATATGACATAGTCATAGTAGGTTCAGCAAGGTATGTACAGTAGCATAGATCACAGTCCCTAAAATTTATCCAAATAATGTTTTGAATCCTTTAGTACAGTGTAGCTGTATTACTTGTGTAGAAAAGCCCCCTTGAATAATTCAGTTTCCCATAGTTAGCATAAGAACATAAGAACGAGCCTGCTGGATCAGACCAGAGTCCATCCAGTCCAGCACTCTGCTACTCGCAGTGGCCCACCAGGTGCCTTTGGGAGCTCACCTGCAGGATGTGAAAGCAATGGCCTGCTGCTGCTGCTCCTGAGCACCTGGTCTGCTAAGGCATTTGCAATCTGAGATCAAGGCAGATCAAGATTGGTAGCCATAGATCGACTTCTCCTCCAGAAAGCCTCCTATGATTGGCCGTTCCAAAAGGCAGGGCCACAACAGAGCAGCCACGTGTACAGGTAGCTGTGGCTTTTGCCCATCTGTGGATTGGCACTTGCAGAAGACCCTGCTCAAAGGAGCAGCGCGTAGGGGGAGAGGCGGTCTTTCAGATACGATACATTCATGCAGAAGATCAAGTCGGGTTTATGGCTGGTAGATACAGTAGAGACAATATAAGAACAGTGTTAGATTTAATAGAGTATTTAGCAAACGGATGAAATCTTAACAGGACACCAGATTTTTTTTTCTTTGTGTCCCTCTTAAGTAACAACCTCCCATGCTTGCTCTGTTTCAGACAAACATGACTCTCAACGAACGCTTTGGTATCCTGAAGGAACAAAGAACCGCCCTCTCTCAGAACAAAGGCAGTCGTTTTGTGACTGTGGGCTAGGGGCCAACAGAGAAACGCCCAGACATGGATGCCCTCTCCTTCTAAGAAACTGAACTAACAGTGAACAGAAAAGACTGGGATATGTTGGACTTTGTGTCAAGATGCTGATGAAACTGAATATCTCTCCCCCTCACCCCCCCACTTTTTAAAAACTGTCTTTATTTTGAATAGTTAAATCCTTGGCATGATATTGGGCCATGAAAAGAGAATATTCAGTATACTTGATAGATGGTGTCATGTTGCCGCGATGGGAAAAGATTCCGTGTAGCCCCGACTAGGAGGGGGACAAGCAAATATTTTTGTTCTAGTACCCTGACGCAACTGGCCGAGAATGGTATTGATGATGGTAGTTGGTCCTAGCTCCACAGCGAAACTGAAGATCATGACATTTCATTCACGGCCCTTCGCTCTCCTATTCAGCACAAAGTTCAGCATGAAGATAACTTCCCCTTTCCTGGTTTCTGCCCTGCATCTGCTATTGAAAGCTCAACTTTTAGGAAAATTCGAAGAGGTAGAATAAAAACCCAGTACTTTCCAGCAGCGCTTGGATTCCGAAAGGTGTGGCAGCCAGATTGTCATCACTCTTACAATAAAGAACGAGGCCGTGGTGAGAAGGGGAGGGGGGCGTCCGTGCGTTTTGAGAAATCAGTCTGTTTCGATGGGGCGAAACGTTATTGACCGTCACAAATTCTTCTTCGCTTCAGGGCTTTGCGAGCCGAGACTGTGATTCGACGACCATTAGACATGGCTTGACAAATGACTTTGGTGATTTTTCTGAAATGTGAATTTTGACCCAGTCCTTAGGGTTGGTTTCATCAGGCTTACATTCAGGTGTTTCGAGGGGCTGTCCTGTTGTATCAAGAGATCAGAAGTTGTGGAGACGGCTTTCCAGACTTCACATGCATTGACTGGTTTCTTGAATGTGGACCATGCGTCATAATGTCCGCGGTGGACAGAAAACGCCTATTGGCATCGAAAGCTGTTTGAGGCTAGTTGTGTTTGGAGCCGTGGCACATGCAACGCAGCTGCTTATGAATAGCATCCAGGTCTAAAAATGTCCCACACTGATTCATTTATGTACATCTGGATAAACAGATACTATTTTATTTCCCTCCCTCCCGCAGTCTACAGGGGCACGGTTTGCAGAATGAGATCCGTGGGTTTGTTAGTTTATTTTCTTTTTTAAATCCCCATGTAAATTGTTTATGCCGGAGTTCAAGAGGGGAAATCTCTTTTGTTTGGCACTCTTTTCTGCAGTCAGTTTTGAAACAGTCATATGTTCATGACCATTGATGTTCAACTACTTCTGTTTTTAATTCTTTGGGATATGTTCTGTACCTTGGCAATGGGAAAAGTTTAGAGCGTAACACAAGTTTTTGCTTTTTGAAAAAAAATTTGTTAGTAGGAGTTCTGTTAAAGAAGTCTGTTAGCGTTGACGTAGACTGTACCGCTGATGAGCATCCTGCGTTTTGTTTTGACCAGGATGCAGTTAAAAACAAAAAAAGTAATATTCCTTTTCTTGCATCAACATGGATGCAAACCATTGATGCAATGCATCTCGAGAGAGCTAATTTGTATTTAAGGATAGTATGATTAAAACTGTACTTTTTGGTATTTTTTTTGGAGAAGTTAACTACATTTGGATCTATTCTAAAGCTGTTGGACTTTTTAAAAATAAAAAAAAAGTTACAGGTTTGCCGCTGTGTGTACTTGGCGTTGAATTTTGCATCTCTTTCTGCTTCCATTTAGAACTTAACAATATTTTTGTTGGGAGGTTTTCGGGTTATGTAGCAGTGGTCTGAATATGCTTATTCTGGTCTCAGTGTTGGAGTGGGAAATGTTCATGATGTTAACTGTCAACTGTTCAAGAAGAGGCGTGGTGGTCGTTTTGAGGAGTCTTCTGAAGTTTTTGAAGTTCGGCTTTGATGTTTTTTAGCACAGGTAGCCAGATTTTGTTTATTTTCAATTTTGCTTCCTTTTGATTAAAACTGTGCTGATGTGGATGTGTTACCAACCTGAGAAATCTACAGTGGCAGAGCATACACTAACTCAGACTGGACACAAATCTTGTCTCAAGAAACAGAAGTGCTTCACAACTCCAGCAGCTTGTCAGATTGCACAGGGGCGCCAAGAAGGGTAGGGTGGGCAAGCTGTCTGACCCTCTTTTTAATAAGAGTCCATTCTGTGGGAGCATTCTCCCCTTTTCTGAATGGATGGAGAACAGATATGGTCAGAATGGTTGTGCTTCATCTATTGCGACCACAAAGAGGTAGCTGGATTGGTCAGCTTGAAGAGAAATAAACAGATCTAGGTCAACTTTTATTTGGGAATTAGCTTTCATGAACAAAAAGAACAAGGCCTACGTCGTCAGATGTTCTGCATGCATTTTATATCAGGGTGACCGACCTCCAGGTGGGGGCTGGAGATTTCCTGGGATTACCACTGGTCTCCAGGTAGCAGAGATCAGCTCCCCTGGATAAAATGGCTGCTTTGAAAGGTAAACTCCATAGATGCTACACTTAATTGTTACTCACTTGCCAGACCACTCCTATTCAGATGCCTCACCTATTGACCTTGCTATCTCCATTGTTACTCACTTGCCAGGCCACTCCTATTCAGATGCCCTCACCTTATTGACCTTTACTCACAGGTATATATACTCCACTTGCTTTCCTTTCCAACTATCAGATCCTCTGAAGATGCCAGCCACAGATGCAGGCGAAACGTCAGGAGAGAATGCTGCTAGAACACGGCCATGCAGCCCGGAAACCACACAGCACTCCATAGAAGCTCCTCCCCTCTCCAAACCCCACCCTCCTCAGGCTCCACCCCCCAAATCTACAGGTATTTCTCAGTTTATTTAAGGCAGAGATGGCGAACCTTTTCGAGACCGAGTGCCCACATTGCAACCCAAAACCCTCTTATTTATTGCAAAGTGCCAACACAGCAATGTAACCTGAATTCTGAGGTTTTAGTTTAGAAAAAATGGTTGGCTCCGAGACGTACGTTACTCAGGAGTAAGCTTGGTGGTAGTCGATGGCTTTGCTTTGAAGAAACCATGCAACTCTTCCAATGGGTGAATCACGACCCTAGGAGGGTTTACTCAGAAGCAAGCCCCATTGCCGAGCTTACTCCCAGGTAAAGGATCGCGCTTTAGTTCTGCGCGTGAAAATCAGTGGGGTTTAACAGCATTTAGCAGGGTTACCTACACTGCTTCCTGAAAACTAGGTCTTACGTTTAATGCTAATAATCGAGCCCAGCGGCCCAGGCCAGCCTAGATGTGTGTGTGTGGGGCACTCTGTGCGTGCCCACAGAGAGGGCTCTGAGTGCCACCTCTGGCACTCGCGCCATAGGTTCGCCACCACTGATTTAAGGGGATGTTTTAGTGCTGTAGCTGCCTAGAGATCCTGCATGTATAGGTGGAGTATAAATGTAAATAAAAGTAATAACCTACACCTGGCAACCCTATTTAGTAGATGGCAACTCAGGGAGGGCAAGAATAGCAGAGCTAAGTGGCTGTGAGACATGGGAAGTAGGGGGTGCCATGCGACTAATAAAGCTGAACTAGCCTAGCATAAGACAGACAGGTCATCACTTAGCATCGGTTTTCCTGAGCGAATTATCTACACTACAGGGGAAAGGATACTTTACGTATGTGTGTGTGTGTATTTATATATTCACACACGCACAAAAAGACAGACAATTGGAGATAGAGCTGATACTGAGATGGTTGGATGTAGAGATAGGTATATAGATATAGAGAGATAGATGTATAGATAGATATGGATATAGAGAGAGGTCTATAGTTGGAAAGATATGGTTGGATATAGAGACTGGTAGATATATACAGCAATAGATGCAGTGGTGGGATTCAAACATTTTAACAACAGGTTCCAATGGTGGTGGGATTCAAATAATAACTGTTAAAAAGTATTAAAATATATGTTTTAATATCACTTTTTTATTTTAAGTATTAAAAATATTAAAATACTTAATTAAAAATATTTTAAGTATTAAAAAAGTGATATTTTAAATTTTAACAACAGGTTCTACAGAGCCTTTGGAACCCCCTGAATCCCACCTCTGGCAGATGTACAAATAGAAATAGATATATGGAGAGATATAGATATTTACATCTACAGCTGGAAAGGTACCGCTCCAGAAATCTTGTGTCCCGTTCGGCCTCTGCGCATGCGCCCTCGCCTCCCGACGCCACCCCGCCAGCCGCGTTCCGCCCGTCCTCCGCACGCAGGCGCCCTCCCGCGCCCCGTCCGAGCGTCCGGAGCATGCGCGCTGGGCCGGAGCGGCTGAGGGAGGCGAGGGGGGTGGGGAAATGGCGGCCGCGGTGTTGGCGGCGGCGGCGGCGGCTGAGGGCGGCGGCGTCGTCGTCGTCGTCGGCGGTCCCGGGGCGCTCATGGCCGGCGGCGGCGGCGGCGGCAACGGCGGGGGCCTGGCGTCGGGGCCGTGCGCGGGCGGGGCCGCGGCGGGGCCGTCGTCGTGGACGCGGTCGCTGGAGCGCGCGCTGGAGGAGGCGGCGGCCAGCGGCGCCCTCAGCCTCAGCGGCAGGAAGCTGCGGGACTACCCGCGGGGCAGCGCCGCCGGACACGACCTCAGCGACACCACGCAGGCCGGTGAGGAGGGGGAGACCCCGGCCCTGGCGGGGGGGGGGGAGGGAGGGAGGGAGGGGGGCGCCCAACGGTCTCCAGCGGGCTCAAGGGCGGACCTTGGCGGCGCCCCCGTTTCCTCAGCCCCCCCCCCCCCTTCAACGGTGCAAGTTTGGCAAGCGGCGCACCTGCTTCTTCAGGGGCCGGGAGGAGGGGGCCTCGGGGGGAGCGGCAGGTGGGGGTGGGGGTGTCGGTGGCGCCCCTCTGCTCAATGAGGAGGAGGAGGATGAAGAAGAAGAGTTTGGATTTATTTCTTGGTATTTATGTTTGCATAAGTGGGGTATAAATCCAAACTCTTCCTCTTCCTCCTCTTATTTGTGTTTGCATAAGTGGGGTATAAATCCAAACATCCTCCTTCTCCTCTTCTTATTTATGTTTGCATAAGTGGGGTATAAATCCAAACTCTTCCTCTTCCTCCTCTTATTTGTGTTTGCATAAGTGGGGTATAAATCCAAACATCCTCCTTCTCCTCTTCTTATTTACGTTTGCATAAGTGGGGTATAAATCCAAACTCTTCCTCTTCCTCCTCTTATTTGTGTTTGCATAAGTGGGGTATAAATCCAAACATCCTCCTTCTCCTCTTCTTATTTACGTTTGCATAAGTGGGGTATAAATCCAAACTCTTCCTCCTCCCTCCTCTTATTTGTGTTTGCATAAGCAGGGTATAAATCCAAATTCATCCTCCTCCTCTTATTTGTGTTTGCATAAGTGGGATATAAATCCAAACATCCTCCTTCTCTTTTTATTTATGTTTGCATAAGCGGGATATAAATCCAAACTCTTCCTCCTCCCTCGTCTTATTTAGTTGGCAGCCTCGTGGGGAGCAGCAGGTGGGGTGTCAGTGGCACCCCTCTGCACAGTGAGGAGGGTGAGGATGAAGAAGAGTTTGGATTTATACCCCACAATTCCCTCCTGTGAGGAGTCTCTAGACGGCTCACCGTCTGTTCTTGTGCACCGCCTTACAAGAGAGAAAAGTGGAATATAAATCCAAACTCCTCCTCCTCTTATTTATGTTTACATAAGGAGAGTATAAATCCAAACTCATCCTTCTCCTCTTCTTATTTATATTTGCATAAGCAGGGTATAAATCCAAACTCCTCCTCCTCCTCTATTTATGTTTGCATAAGTGGGGTATAAATCCAAACTCTTCCCCCCCTCCTCCTCCTCCCCCTTCTCTTATTTATGTTTGCATAAGGGGAGTATAAATCCAAACTCATCCTCCTTCTCTTCTTATTTATGTTTGCATAAGTTGGGTATAAATCCAAACTCTTCCTCCCCCTCCTCCTTTTCTCATTGATGTTTGCATCCTGCCCTTTCCTAACCGAGGTCAGCCTTCAATTCCTCTCCCCACAATAGACACCTTGTGAGGCAGGTAGGGGCTAAGGGAGTTTGGAGAGAACGGTGACTTGACCAAGGTCACCCAGCAGGCTTCATGTGGAGGAGCAGGGAGTCAAACCCAGTTCTCCAGTTCCATTGCTCTTAATCACTACTCCACTCTGACGCTCTAGATCACAGGTGTCAAACTTGCGGACCTCCAGATGTTACGGACTACAGTTCCCATCATCCCCTGCCAGCATGATGCTTGCAGGGGATGATGGGAAATGTAGTCTGTAACATCAGGAGGGCCACGAGTTTGACACCTGTGCCTAGATAGGTAGATAGATAGAAAAAGTTGGGTTTTTTATAGTCCACTTTTCTCTTCCTATAAGGAATCTTAGAGCAGCTTACAAACTCCTTTTCCTTCCTCTCCCCAGAATACACACCTTGTGAGGTTGGTGGGGCTGAGAGAGTTTGGAGAAAACTGGTACTGGCCCAAGGTCTCCCAGCTGGCTCCATTGTGGAGGAGCAGGGAAACAAGCTCTGTTCTCTAGCGCCTGCCTCTGTTAACCACTCATCACACTATTTTCCAGAGTAACTAAGGAGAGAAACTTTGGCCGCACAAAAGCAGAACAGCTCCCTGCAGATTGGGGCGCGGTTGTTATTAATGAAATGTTTGAGAGGTGCTATAAAATTGCGTCATCAAAAGATCTAAGAGGCTACTACTAAGTTTATTATCTCTGCATCTGTCTTATATTTTGTATTTTAAATATCCTGTTTTCTTTTAATTTGCTTGTGTTAAACTCATGATATGATGTGCGTATCTTCTGTATTGTTGAAATCTTCCAGGGCCAGAATCAACTGGCTGTTGTGGGGTTTCCAGGCTGCGTGGTTGTGGTCTAGTAGTTTTAGCTGCTAACATTCCGCCTGCATCTATGGCTGGCATCTTCAGAGGAATGTCGTGGTAAGATGTGTTTCTCTCAATGGCAATGTGTGAACGTGCCCCTGAAGGCGCCAGCCATAGATGCAGACGAAACATCAGGAGCAACATCTACCAGACCATGGCCATACAGCCCAGAAACCCCGCAGCAGCCAGTATATATCTTATGTATTTACTTTAAGTCAGTAAAAGAGGATAGGGATGAGTTATTAATATAATATTAATATTGATGTTATGCAGATATTATGCAGATTGACATAAGTGAAGTAAGTTTGGTTCCAGGAAGGGAAAATGGCTCACTATGCATTTGGGCCTGGTTGCAGTAATACTGTCATTTTGTTGTTGTACTTGTGGTTTAGTGCCACTTGCTTACTGGAACATAAGAGAAGAAAGTTTGGCCGTGTGCAACCAGCATTGTCAGCTTCAGATTTCTGATGGACTGGTGGTAACTTTATATAGCACTGTTGGTATGCTTGACTACATTCACAGAGTCACACAAACATTAAGCAGGCCCCTTCCTCAAGCAGCATGAGGTCGACATTTTGGACAAAAGGAAAGGCTGAAAAGAAGGGGAAGCAAAGGTAACGGGAGAAAGAAAACGATGCTGTTATGCTTGACATTGGCTTGGCTTTAGGAAGCTGCCGAACCAGCCCTTTCCATTCGGAGGCTGTCCGAGATGATGCAAAAAAAAATGCTGTATGAGTGGGTTGATGATACGTCAGTGACACTGTTCTAGAAGAGTTCCAGAGGTTCAGAATAAAATGTAGTGGAAGGTTGGTGTATCTAAGCACACAGGAAGTTGCGTCATATGGAATGAGTCCATTGAGGTCAGTATTGCATCATCATACTGGTAGCAGCTCTCCCGGGTTGCTTGCAGAGAGGTCTTTCCCACCTCATACTACTTGGCCCTTTCAGCTGGAGATGCCCGGGATCAAACCAGAGATCTTCTGCTGGCAAAGCTGTTCCACTGAGCTACAACCTCTCCAAATATGTGTGAGCTGTGATGGCTCATGGAAGAGTAAAAGGACATGTGTGAAGCAGGCTGGTAGACCAGGGTGTGCAAATGAGGTTCTGGACCCAGAAACATTTGTGGAATGGCAAAAGATGGATCCCTGGATCATGCAGCCAGAAGGACTGGCACCTTTGAGGCTCAGTGAAGACTACTTTCACCCCTCAGATAACTGCTATGAGCTGATAGTGTGTCAGGTGTTTGCTGCCTTGTGCAGCTGA
Source organism: Sphaerodactylus townsendi (assembly GCF_021028975.2). Classification (NCBI taxonomy): domain Eukaryota; kingdom Metazoa; phylum Chordata; class Lepidosauria; order Squamata; family Sphaerodactylidae; genus Sphaerodactylus; species Sphaerodactylus townsendi. Next base: position 114,831,969 of record NC_059432.1, on the reverse strand, counting down.
ATCTTCCACTCTAAATATGGGATTGAGAAACTTGGATTTTTTAAAAGAGTGTAGTAACTGCCAATTTCATGGTATGCTTATTCAAGCAAATGAACAGAGCCTGTATATGGAAGCCAATATTTAAATGGGTGAGACGTTGCAAACTGCATCAAGTATTTACAGTCCTTTCTACGAGAGTCTGTGTAGGATGCATGGAATGTAGATGAACAGTCCATATGTACAGTCAAATAGCAGAGGAGGAGGGAATATGAGCCAATGGCCAAAAAGACAGTGCTTACGTTGTATTATTTGGAAGGACAGTGTTTACTGTGCATTATTAGATACATGGTTATGACCAACCAGGGGTAATGGTTAAGAATAGGTGGACTCTAATCTGGAGAACTGGGTTTATTTCCCCACTCCTTCACATGAACTCTGCTAGGTGACCTTGGGCCAGTCACCGTTCTCTCCGAACTCTGTAAGCCCCACCTACTTTACAAGGTGTCTGATATGGTGAGGGGAAGGGAAAGGAGTTAGTAAGCTGCTTTGAGACACCTTGAAAAAAAATAGAGAAAGGCCAACTCAAACTTGAAGGAATACTGAATAATACCTGTTGATAAAGAGGAGAGATTAAACTCCACTGTGGTGGAGAAAGGAAGCCACGGAATTTGTAAGTTACCGTGAGACTCCTTACAAGAGAGAAAGGCGAAGTATAAATCTAAGGAGCAGCAGTGGCGTAGGAGCAGCAGTGGCGTAGGAGGTTAAGAGCTCGTGTACTCTAATCTGGAGGAACCGGGTTTGATTCCCCGCTCTGCCGCCTGAGCTGTGGAGGCTTATCTGGGGAATTCAGATTAGCCTGTACACTCCCACGCATGCCAGCTGGGTGACCTTGGGCTAGTCACAGCTTCTCGGAGCTCTCTCAGCCCCACCCACCTCACAGGGTGTTTGTTGTGAGGGGGAAAGGGCAAGGAGATTGTCAGCCCCTTTGAGTCTCCTTACAGGAGAGAAAGAGGGGATATAAATCCAAACTCTTCTCTTCTCTAAACTCTTCTATTTCTGTTTGTTACACACTTAAAAGTTGTAAGAGCTTTGTGAGTCTTTTTATACTTCATTTCCCAGTAGATTTGATTATCTGTGGCTGCATTCTATGAATGCATCATTGAAAAACGGTATTTTTTTAAAAAAAATACTCACGTAACTGAGGGGGACTTGAACCTGAGTGTCCTCGCTTCAAATCCCGGTGGTGTCAGCCATGAATTTGCTGGGTGACCTTCAGACAGTTTTATTGGTATTAAGCTATGAATAATGCTGAGTCTATCACAGAGTTGTTTTTGAAAGTTGTTAACATGCTTTTCCCCATTAAATGTGTTTTCAAATCGTTTATCAGGCTACCACATGTCCCTTGTGGCATAGTGGCGGTTCTTAAAATTTGTGATGCATAGTGGTTGAAAAAATCTATGCTCTTGATTTTTCAGGAGATTTCAGAAACCTAAGATAGAACTTTGAGAAATCTCATCCTTGTAGTTTTGAAGAAAAACATGAGCGCCCATCCTCGAGGTTTCAAATTGTTTTGCTAACTTCCTCAAATTCAAGTGCTGCAGCTATGTTAGCCTTTTGCACCAAAAAAAGAGAGAGTCTTGTTGCATCTTGAAGAAGAACAGATTTGTTGGAGCATAACATTTTGTGGCTTCCAGCGCTCACACACCCTTGCTCAGAAATCGTGACAGTTTCGTTAAGAAAGGCCTTAGGTCAGAGGTGTCCAACTCCGGCGCTTCAGATGTTCATAGACTACAATTCCCATCAGCCCCTGCTGATGGGCCATGCCAATTGGCCTTGCCAGCAGGGGCTGATGGGAATTGTAGTCCATGAACATCTGAAGTGCCAGAGTTGGACACCTCTGACTTAGGTATTATCCACCTATTGCAGACAGGGGTTAGAGAGAGAGGATTACCTTAGGCCACCTCAGAAGTTGAACTGGCTGAGCTGAGGTTTGATCTGAGAACTTTCCGGTTCAGAGCTCATGTGCTTAATAACTGTGGCAGCGTCCAAATGCGGCTGCGGTATGCAGCTAGAGCGTAGAATGTGAATAGAATCGCACTGTAGCTCCAGTCTTATGCTTGTGCTCCTGAAAATTAATTTCATTGAAATCAGTGGTATTTAGGGTCCCAATTAAATGCATTCAGGGCGGAGTCCCATATCATCTGGCTTCAATTACCGTGGCCTCCTCGAGCCCAGCACATAATTTGGAACCCTCGAGGTTGGCAGGACCGTACAGCGTAGTAAAGTTTTAAAACCCATTCTCGTCTGCTCTGATTCCCTCAGAATCGATATTGGCTTCTGTTCTCTCATTTGCTGCTCTGCTCAGGAGAAAGTGCAGTGACCATGCCCGCCCCCCCCCCCCGGCCCACCCTTTGCCCCTTCTCCCCTTCTCCATTTTGTAAAATGTCAGCTATCATTAGTGCTGCTCATGTGACTTGGGGGAGGGGGCCGGCATTGCCTCTTGGCTGAAGTGAAGGCCCTTTTTATTAAGTATGTTTGTGTGGAGACTTTGTGCCAAGTCCTTTCACCAACTTCCTCCCCTCTCCGGCTAAAAGGCCGAAGCAGCGCAACTGCAGGCCAAGTGGGCCTTCTCTGAAAATAGAATATATTGTGTTTCCATGGAATTGAGGCATGAAATAGGAAGTGTTTATCTTCTGTCCATCCTGCTATAACGGTTGGAGCGTTTGGCTAGAATTTGGGAGATCCGGATTTGGATCGCCCCTCTGGCAGACTGCATGCCAACGAGCCAGTCACGTCCTCGTAGCCTCCTCTCCCTCATCACGTGCTTGCTACGAGATGACGCTGGAGGAAGCGAGAAGATTTGTTGTAAACTGCGTTTGTCCCCATTGGGAAGAGAAAGATTGTATAAATGTCTAACTCGGGGGTGTCCAGTCTTGTTGAACCTGTGGGCACATTCAGAATTCTGACATGGTGTGGTGCAGCAACAGAATGACTGCCAAAAAATGGCTGCTCCAGGAGCGGGGTGGAGCGCTCACGGGGACATGGGTCATATGACCCCGGGCGCACACCAGCTGGTCATGTGGGGGGTGGGTGGATAATTGCCCCCCCTGCCCTCGGCCCAGTCCCGCCAGGCTGCTCCTTCAATTGGCGGAGCCTCCACCGGCTGAAGGAGCAGCCTGGCAGGGCCAGGCCGGGGGGCAGCCTGCAGCAGGCTCCCACTCAGTGAGGCACGGGGGTGGGGTGGGGGGCAGGTGTTGTCCCAGACGCCATTCCCCCCCCCATGCCTCTGCCCAGGAGGCAGAGCTAGCCACCAAATGAGTGCCACAGATTAACTTAAGTAACTCAGTGCAGATCTTTATGCTGTGGTGGCAGCTACTGGCAAAGCCCCATTAAAACAGAATCTGCCCAGCCAATCAAATCTGCAGTAGTAAATCGGAATCCTTGGTGGACAAAACCCCTACGTGGCCCTGAAAGCTTCCCAAAAATACTTGGTGGACTCCTAGCCTAAATAAATGAATATTGGCATTTCAGGTGGCAGTGACATATCGTCCCGTCCTTTTTTGTCCTGAAGAGTTTTGTAATAATGAGGTGTTAAACATTGGAAAAAAGATCAGTCAGTAGAGGCAGTGAGAGGAAATGTCTAGGGGACACCTTTAATAAAGTGATAAAAAGACTGTATTTTGAATAAAGTGATTTAAAAGACAGTATTTTTCTGTGATTCCCTATACCGCTATTTTAATAAAAGTGTAACGGTTATGAGAACTTTGTTCACTTCCAGTAGTGTGTTGGAGACCAACAAGATTTTTTGAATATAAGCGTTTGAGAGTCAAAAGGTGATACTCTGAAAATCTTGCTGGTCTCTATAAGGTTCTACTGGACTCAAATTCGGCTATTTACTGCAGACCAATATGACTACCCTCTGAAACGGTGATTGTGAGAGAAATTGAACTGGGTGAATATTAACCCAGCCAATGCCTTCTCTTGCATTGTATGCCTGACAGCTGTCAACTGTTGGTTGCTTGCAATGGATGGCCCCTTCCGCACATGCAAAATAATGCGTTTTCAAACCACTTTCACAACTGTTTGCAAGTGGATTTTGCCATTCCGCACAGCTTCAAAGAGCACTGAAAGCAGTTTGAAAGTGCATTATTCTGCATGTGCGGAATGAGCCGATGACAGGGAATGAATTTTTAATTTCTTCCTTATAAAACGCCATCCCATCTCTCTTAAATTTTAGTGTCCTGTTTGGGTAGAATTCACATTGGGTCATTGCAGCACCAAACACAGTAATGCTAAGGAAATATGGTATAGTGATAGTATAGCATTTCAGTATGCATTGTAGTGAATACAAGGCGGGGCACCTGTCTCTGCTTTGTAATCTTTGAAACAATTGCACACCGTTGATCAAACTTGTCAGTTGTTAATCATCTGTGGTGAGAAAAATTGCCTCCCCGTACCTAAGTCGAAATACTTTACAAAAGATGGTTTTGTGTCCACCTTACAAAGTTGATCACAAATTATGAATGCACAAGCATGTTTGGGTGCATCAGCTAACTTGATTCCAAGACTCTGTCTTGCATCCCCAGAGCTAGTATCTGGACCTTCTTCATACAGGGACCAAGAAGTTCAAAATTTTAGTGACCCAAAAGCAGGAGCAGTGGATGGTCTCTGCTATATGTCGTCCCCTTTCCTTCTTTCAGATAATGCCGAGGACCCGATCTGTTGCTTTCTGGCCACGCACAAGTGGCTGTGCACAGGGTTTTCAAAAAATGTTGACATTCAGCTGGTGGTGATTCATTGGTAATTGTTGCACGGAGTTGGGTTGCTTTCTTATGTAAAAAGCATTTCCTTTCATGTTAGTTCTTTCTTCCTCCACCCATGCCCCATCGTCATTTCCTGTTCAGAGGCAGGAAAAACGGGAGGGTGAAAAGGCGTCTTTTTAGAAGTGTGTTTCTTTTCACAAGAAACATTTCCCTCAACAGCAATGAGCAGCGAGTGTTCGTTTTGTCCCTCCGTTCTCCCAAAACTTGCAAAGCTATGCGTGGGCATAAATTGCTGTAAACTTGGGTACGTTGCAAGTTCAGGGATTCTGTGCTGTGGAGCATTGCCGCAGAGTAAACTGTGGTTACTTTCCTTTTACTGCATGGTTTTTAATAGTAGCTGTGAATGTTTGGATAGTCTGGAGTGCCTGTTGAGTTTTTTTAGAGTAAGCAATCACAAAGTCCTATCTCCGTGGTGGCGAACCTTTGGCACTCCAGATGTTATGGACTACAATTCCCATCAGCCCCTGCCAGCATGGCCAATTGGCCATGCTGGCAGGGACTGATGGGAATTGTAGTCCATAATATCTGGAGTGCCAAAGGTTCACCACCACTGTCCTATCTGATTATCTTAAAATTTGTGTTTAAATAGTTTGAGTCCAGTGGCTCCTTTAAGGCCAATGAAGTTTTATTCTTGGTATGTTCATACAAACGCTTTTACCAAGAGTGAAACCATGTTGGTCTTAACGGTACAACTGGACCGAAATCTTTTGTCAGCTGCTTCAGGCCAAACTGCTACCTGCCTGACTCTCGTTAAATGGTGTGTGTGTGTGTGTGTCTTTGCTGTTGTCTCACAGACCTGACTCTAGCCTCGGTTGATTTGAATTGAAAATGAGGGGGTTTCCATGGAGGGGTTAGGTTTTGCAGAATCAGTCACTTTCATTGCTATCTACTGCTTTTTGCCATATTTATTGGAGAATTTATATTCTGCTTTTTCCCACAAGGACCCAAAGCAGGTTGTGAGAAAACAGTTCATAAATAAACCAGAGCGCAGCAGCAAACAAACCAAACAGGAAAACAGTCTCCAGTGACTCTAGTCTGCCTGGCTTGATGGAAGACGCCAGCTTCAAACCGCAGCCCAGGGGCCCTTTGGATGCAGCCAGGGCTTTATAGGGTACTGGAGACTGGAAGCGGTATCTTTAGGAAAGATCTTCCTCTTCCTTCTCTTTCCCTTCCTGCTAAAGAGCCTTAGGCCACGCCCAGGCTTTAGAAAGTACCTGAGACAGGAAGGGGAAGATAAATCCTCTGGGAAGATGTTAAACAACCGGCAAAGATCCTCTGCCTGTTACACCTTGTCCCATTTCACAGATGTTCTCACTGTCCATCCATCCAGCTCTATTCCAAAATGATTTTCAAAGTTGAAAATGTAAGCCAAAACCCAAAAAACAACCCTTTGGTGTGGAGTTTCAGAATCCGTGTCAATACAGGCAATGTAATTTTGTAGATATTTGTACCCCCTTTGCATTGTGCTTTTCTTCAAAGAGCTCCGGATGACATGGATGGGATTATTTAATCTTCAGAAGGGCCCCACGAGATGGACAAGACTGAGCAGGCTCGGAAGCCATCTTGCCTGAGCAAGGAGTTGAACCACAGTCTCTCTGATTCAAGTCAAATGCTCTGTTTGCCGTTCCACACCAGTGTGTGTATAAAACCAAGGGATTAAAAAAAAACTTTTAAAAAGGTTTACAGTGGCCTTTTTCTTTGAGAAATGGTTCATATTTTTAAATAAACTGGAACTATAAATAGCCATCCCTATTGGCTTCTGGTAGAAAGTTTCCATTGGGGTCAGCTCCGAGGTAGCTGCCTTGAGAGAGCGTATGAGGCCCGCGAGCCAGCTGAGGCAACCCTCCTCCACGAGATGTGGGGGTGCTGTCTCAGCTGGCTTGCAGGACAAAAGTCCCAAGAGAAAAAAGGTGAGAACTAGCCTGTTCCTTTGCTTCATCCAAGACTACAATGGAAGAGAAAGGTGACTTTGGAACAGTGACAAGAGGCAAAACGACCTGACGCGGGAGTGCCCAGATGCCTTGAAGTTAAGAAGAGCCCTGCTGGATCAGCCCACTGAGGGCCCATCTAGTTCAGCTTCCTGCTTCACACAGGGGTCAACCAGTTCCTTTTGAGATCCAGTGACAGGGCATAGAGGCTGAGGCCTTCATGAGAACATCAGAAGAGCCTTGCTGGATCAGCCCACTGGTCCATCCGGTTCAGCATCCTGTCTCCCACAGGGGTCAACCAGTTCCTTTGGAGGCCCAGCAAGGGATGAGGTATGTGGTTCCACAACAGTTCTATGGCTGCTGCATCAGTCAGTAACTAATAGTCAACAAACCTGGTAAAGGTGTGTGTATAAAGTGTCATGAAGTTGCAGCTGATCTGTGAAGATCCCATAGGGCAAGAGATGTTCAGAGGTGGTTTGTCACTGCCTGCCACTGTGTAGTAACCCTGGACTTCCTTGGTGGTCTCCCATCCATCTATTAACCAGGGCCAACCCTGCTTAGCTTCTGAGATCTGATGAGAGATTGGGCTAGTCTGGGCTATCCAGGTCATGGCCTGATCATTGGTGTCATTAAGTTGCAGTTAATTTATAGTGGCCCTGTAGGGTTTTCAAGGCAAGGGATGTTCAGAGGTGGTTTGTCATTGCCTGCGTTTGCATAGCCACCCTGGACATCTGTGGTGTACTCCCATACAACTACTAACCAGGGCCAACCCTGTTTAGCTTCTGAGATCTGGCAAGATCGGGCTAGCCTGAGCCATGCAGGTCAGGGCCAGGTAAAGGCATTCCTATTTTACCGTGGAGAACTGAAGCCAAAAGACCAGTTTGTCCATGACCGAGCCTCAGTATGAAACAAACCTCAAAGCACAATTCTCGCTGCCAGTTTTTATTGGCTCTTCTGACAAGTCAGACTTCAAGTATTTGGCCCTTGGTGATAGAGGCAAACAGAAACAAACAGACAATAGAAGCAACGTCTTTAACATTTTAAATGGTCTCAAGTGTGTGCTTGGATATGCAGATTGTCTTTTGAAAGGGCTTGGCTTAATTAATCAAATCAAGGGGTAATCCACGATAAATCTTTGCATGCGTAGTTGATTGACCCCCCCCCCCCCCCGTACAAATCCGGCTTCATTAATGACCCTAGAATAAATAGCCAAGGACTGTAGTAAGAAATTACTGTGATTAGCTGTTTCCTAAGCTTTTGAGGCATTGGAACATTTAACTAATGTTTACAAGGTGCTTTTCAGAGCTTGTCATTATGTGCTAATTCTATGAAGTAAAACACCAAAAGCTAATTCTTGCATTTGATTGCGAACAAATACCTTTTTCGTTAATTGACGAGGTTTTAAACAGCAGCAGAGACATCATTGGTGTTTTCTTTTGTAGGGAAATCATGGCACGGTACGTGTAAAGGTTTATGATCTCCGCCTGCTGTTGAAGGCACTTGCAGTCTGTGGCCCCATTCTGTGCTTCTACAGATTTGAATCTTAAATTGGGCAGAATGTGCACAGATGGTTAAAAGCTGAAGAGGAATGGGAGTAATGGATAAAGCTGTAATCAATTTAGCCGAAGAATGTTGGACAAAATGGATTTTACCAAGAGATTTGGAGGAGCAGAGGTTTTGATGCATGGCTGGCCGTTCCATTTGTTCAGCGAGCATTATTTCACACCCAGGCGGAGGGCCCGGGTTCAGTGCTTTGCAAATGCCTTTGGGATGCTCTCTAAATGTCTGACAACCCACCCACCCCCACACGTGAGTTTCCATTTGGGCCTGTTGACATCCTAGCGGATCTGACCATTCAGAGTCAATTAAATTTTTTGTTTGAGGATTTATAAGCTACAAAGGTCCAAGGTGGTGTACAATAAAATCAAACCAAAAAGCAACTGGAGGAGGCTTTCATCATAAAAGCATCCAACGAAAGCACGGGCTTGTGAAGCTAGGATTTGACTTACGGGGGATCTTCAGTGGGTCAGAGCCCAGAGCTGGTGCATCCTCCAGCATCCTTTTTGGGCTGGCTGCAGGAAAGCCTCAGACTTGTTGCTTGAACACATCCCGGGCCTCCTCTCTGTTACCCCACTTCTCTCCGCCTGTGCCACAGAGGAACTCTGGTTCTTCCCTGGCTACCTTGCTTCCTGCCTTTTAGAGGATTTCCCGTGGACAGGGCAGCCCCCAGTCTCCTTTAAAGCCTTCTGAAAGGGGACATGGTCCTTTGGAGAGGGAGTAACAGAGGTGATTGAATGTCATGTGCAGACCTTACCTTCCTTACCTCTCTGTCTCCTTCTACCTTGGAGGGTTCCTCCTCTGGCCTGAGGGGCCCAGAGATGCTGGTGGGATGCCATTAGAACATAAGAACAAGCCAGCTGGATCAGACCAGAGTCCATCTAGTCCAGCTCTCTGCTACTCGCAGTGGCCCACCAGGTGCCTTTGGGAGCTCACATGCAGGATGTGAAAGCAATGGCCTTCTGCGGCTGTTGCTCCCGAGCACCTGGACTGTTAAGGCATTTGCAATCTCAGATCAAAGAGGATCAAGATTGGTAGCCATAAATCGACTTCTCCTCCATAAATCTGTCCAAGCCCCTTTTAAAGCCATCCAGGTTAGTGGCCATCACCACCTCCTGTGGCAGCATATTCCAAACACCAATCACACGTTGCGTGAAGAAGTGTTTCCTTTTATTAGTCCTAATTCTTCCCCCAGCATTTTCAATGGATGCCCCCTGGTTCTAGTATTGTGCCCCATGGGATGGCCCAGTGTCATACCCTCTCTTCCACTGGCTGCATGATGGGTGTCTTCTATCCATCCCTTCCTCGCCTGCTCTTGGGCAGGGTTTCCCCTGGGGGCTTGCCATACTTGCTCCATCCCATAGAAGCCCCTGCACCAGCTGCCTGAGAGCTTCCACAGGTCCAGAGCAGAGGTGGGGCTCCCACACCTGCGCCACCTTTCGTCTCTTTGCTCTTTTCCACCACAGAGGTTGACACATATCTCAACCTGCTCTGCAACGAGGGGGGTGCAGGAGAACAAACTGGGAGGTCAGCATTTCCACGCTGTGTGAAAATTGAGGCTGGCAGTGGCGTAGTGGCTGAGAGCAGGTGCACTCTGATCTGGAGGAACCGGGTTTGATTCCCCGCTCTGCTGCTTGAGTTGTGGAGGCTTATCTGGGGAATTCCGATTAGCCTATACACTCCCACACATGCCAGCTGGGTGACCTTGGGCTAGTCACAGCTTCTCGGAGCTCTCTCAGCCCCACCCACCTCACGGGGTGTTTGTTGTGGGGGGGGGGGAAGGGTAAGGAGATTGTCAGCCCCTTTGAGTCTCCTACAGGAGAGAAAGGGGGGATATAAATCCAAACTCCTCCTCCTCCTCCTCCTCCTCCTCCTCCTCCTCCTCCTTCTTCTTCTTCTTCTTCTTCTTCTTCTGTAAACCAACTTCAGCTCACCGTTTTAGAGCCTCATTTGGCATGGGTAGTTATCAATTATTAGTGGAGTGGCTCTCACGGAAGTATGCTAGCCACTGTTTCATTTAGCCCATGGTTTTGTGTGCTTTCTGAACTAAGCCACAGAGTAGGATAAAATTGAGATTCAGTCCATTAAACTGCGGGAACTTCTGATAAAATTCAAAAGCCTTAAAAAGTTACAGCCCAAGTCTGGACTCTGCAACCGGTTATTCTCCCTGATCCTAGTAGTCAGGCAGTCTGGGAGAACCAGTCCTGAGCCACTGCATAGTATTTTGCTCCAGGGCCTGTGTGCTGTCTTGCCGCTACACTCGTGCCATCTGAACCACGTGTCGCTGAGGGACTGCCCTTCTGGTGGGCAGGTTCTGCTTTCCCTGCCAGATGAAGGGCATCTGCCACCTGACCAGCTCCCTGACTTCTTGAGTCCTGTGATATTCATGCAGGTCCTTCCACTGGAACAGGGGTCTGCAACCTGCGGCTCTCCAGATGTTCATGGACTACAAATCCCACCAGTATCTTCAGAAAGAGAGAGAGAAACCTGTCTGTTTTTTTCTGCCCCGTGCATAATTTTATAACCCTCTTTTGTGTCTCTCCATATTTGTTTGTTTGGTTGTGTGTTTTTTTTTGGTAAACTGAACAATCCCAGTAAGTGTGGTCTTAACTCAGAGATGTAAGAGGCTTCATCTGTTTTACAGCTGGCCTTGTGATATACTTGCAATTGTTTTGAAGCATTTTTGGAAGCCTTTATTTTAATATGCTGTCAATTTTTAAGCCCCGTTCTCTCCTTGCTACAGTTTTACAGGTTTGGGATTGCTAATTCACATGAATGTTTTCATTTGGAAGAGGGGATATCTCTCTCAGGAGTGTGTCTAGTCGTGCATGCTCCGAATGTGTGGCCGTTTTTTCCCCCGTATCCATATGTAAAGAATTTTAATAGAAAGATTCGAGTCTGATACCAGAGACTTGGGACCAGTTCTCAAACCTGTCTCTTGGCTGTACATTTCAGAGCGCAGGGGCTGACTCACATGGCGAAGTGCTCCTCTATCAACAAAAATAACTTAGAAATGTGTATGAGGGTTTTCTGTTAGGTGTTTTATTAACATTGAACTTAGAGATGTCTTCTGGCATATTTAGAATGAATGTAACACTGGCACACTTTTAATATTACAAGATGTTTTGTATTCATTATTGCTTGCTTCTATACCACATTTCTGTGCCAGTAGTTATAGTCTTTGCTGTGGTTTGCTTATGTGGGTGATTTTATAGTGGTTTAATTAGTGAATTTTATTCCCTGCAGTTTTTTATTGCATGTGTAAGCCACCTTGATCCTTAGGGAAAGGCGGGGTACAGATGCTTTAAACAAATAAAACCTCTTAGCCGAAGAAGGCTGTTAAATCAAGGCTTATAACAAAATAGGATAAACATTCAGACATTTATTCAAAGCATAGTTACTTTACCCAGAGTATGTACGTATGGGAAGTTTTGAACATTTCCCATTTCTTGTTTAACTTGTTTAACATAAGAGCCGTATAGAATAAACTTCTGATGTTTGAGAGCCACAAGTCATGAACAGACGTCACACACACACTGTTATTGTTACATGGACGCTTTTTGTTACAAACCTTTTATTTAAATAGTAGGAAGTACACATACATAATAATTATTCATGTATGTAATTTTTACTAACATTAAATGAGACTGCCAGAAATTAAAAACAAAAGGGGTAAAAAACACATATTGCTAATGGTACTTCCTTGACTAAGTCTTTAAATATCTGATCAAACGTGGAGAAAAAAATATGTAAAATAGAGTTAATTATTGGCTATTACTGCTCCAAGAAAAATTGTGAGACTCCATCTTTGTTGTGAATCTCCACCTTTGCTGTGAGCTATTGGAGATTCAATTGTCTGTGCAGATTTTCAAAATGTCTCTTTGGCATCAGCTACCACTATGGGAAGCAACAGTACTACAAGGACCTGCATTGTTTTACTGAAGTTAAGCTATGGCAATCATTTTGTGGCTTGCTCTCCCTATTTGGCAGCCATTTTGTTGCAGTGCCCACCGTGCCGGGTCTGAACTCCAAATATGCCGACAGGCTCAAAGACGTTGGGAGTCCCGCTGTATGGTTTTTAAACACTGGGAAGGGGCTCTGCAAAGGCCGCCAGAGATTCCTCTTTCCAAGGAATACTTTTTCTGCCATGATATCCCACAGAAATTATGTTTCTAAAAAACCATTTCTATATGCATCTCCTGTTTCTGTACACAATGCCTACTGAATTGTTTTTAAAATATTAGAACTGAGCAGCAAAGATGGGGATAAACTTAATTTGAAGAAGAGTTGGTTTTTATACCTTCAGGAGACTCAAAGCAGCACGGCCAGGGGCAAGAACGTGAACAGAAGGAGACAAGCCAGGAAAGAGGGAGACCCACTCTACCAAACAGCCTCCCTGGCTGTGAGCTGCACATTATGAGGCAAAGAGCTGCACTTTGGCCACCCCTGGTTTAGTATTAAATGGGGAACATGAGAAAGGCTCATTCCGCACATGCAGAATAATGCACTTTCAAACTGCTTTCAGCTTTCTGAAGCTGTGCAGAATGGCAAAATCCACTTGCAAACAGTTGTGAAAGTGGTTTGAAAACACATTATTTTGCGTATGTGGAAGGGGCCAAAAAGAGTCAAAAGCATTGTGGTTCTGGAACATCCGGTGGGTATCATTCTAACTATCCCGTTAGAGAGAGGAATGGATGTCGAGGTGTAGTGGTTAAGAGCAGGTGCACTCTAATCTTGGGAACCGGGTTTGATTTCCTGCTCTGCCACTTGAGCTGTGGAGGCTTATCTGGGGAGTCCAGATTAGCCTGTGTCCTCCAGCACATGTCAGCTGGGTGACCTTGAGTTAGTCACAGTTCTTTGGAGCGCTTTCAGCCCCACCTACCTCACAGGGTGTTTGTTGTTGTGGGGGGAGGGAAGGGAGAGGAGTTTGTAAGCCCCTTTCAGTCTTCTTTCAGGAGAGGAAGGGGGGGGTGTTAAATCCAACTCTTCTTCACACTGATCTTTTATCATTTTAAACCTTGATTGTCCTTAAAATTTGACACGGATGTTCAGTTCAACAGAAGATCATGAATGTGATGAATCCCATGAAATAATTTCCCTTCCAAGCTGTTCTTGCCAATTGGAATGTCTGTAAGGCGTGAAGTCTTTGTAGGCAGAGGATGCCCAAGAGCTGCAGCCGGCGAGATGAGGCTGAGTTCTCTTGTTATCACTGCAGCGCTCTAGGAAGTCTAGTTTCTCCCATACTTGTAATTTTAACACAGGTATATGCAGTAATTTCTTAAGCAGCAGTCATAACGCTCAAATCAATGGCCCTCTCGACGGCATAATTATTCTACAAAGTGATATGTAATATAGATTAAAAAGTTAATTACACAGCATCTTGGATTGGCAAGCCTGCTTGCGGCATTATACATATACGCTATCAACAGGTTGAAAAACGCTATATATTTCTTGACTCGCAGCGTTGTCTTAGAATGTAACTGTAGGAACTCCAGGGATTAATGTTTGCCCCTTCTACTTTTCAAAGCGCAACACAATCCTGTCTCTTCTGGAGAAGCAAGTCCAGAAGAGTTGTAAAAAAATGCATTCTTTTGTCTCCATTTAGCCAGGAGTATGGCTCCCTATCATGGCACAACTGACCTGGCTGTGCGCATTCATACTTTTGGAAAATATGAGGCATGTATCCTTCTAGAGTCCCAATTTTCAGAAATGGAGTCTGAAGAGCTGAGTCCCATTGAGGTGATCAGAGATAATCTGTCAAATTTTAGGAAGCTTTCATAGCTTTGCTCGTTTTTTATATTATACTTTTCAACTGTTTCTGTAACTACCTTCTCCCCTATCTATCCTGGCTCTGTTCTTTTTACTGTTCTTCCTTCTCTTTTATTAAGATAAATTTAGATTGGGAAGGAGATATTAGGAATTGGGAAATCGCTTTATCTGTCTGAGGAGGGCCATCTTGGGGAGTTAGTTTTAATGGCTTTGGTGAACGTAATATTTGTTATTGTATGGAATGGTTTTATTGTTGCAAGATTTGTATTGAAATGATTTTATTGTTAGCCACCCTGAGCCGGGCCTTGTGTTAGAATAGGATGGGGCATCATATTCAATAAATAAAATAAATAATAATCCCTTTGTCATCCAGTTTTGTGGTGCTGTTGTGCGTACCTTTCTGTCTTATTGTATTATATTGCTTGTGATGTGCTGTTCTGTAGTTTTCTAATCCAGTTGTTAAAACTGTTGGGTTACGTTTATTATTACGCTTACTGTATTGTTTTTGACTTGTACGTTGAATCTCAGTGAGAAAGGTGGACTTGCTTTCTTACTTATTTTTCCACATTTTCAGTTATTATCACAGCAGTTTGATTTACTTCTCTGGCCTCCTGTCTTTTTAAGGGTGTGTGTGTGTGTGTGTGTGTCTACTTTTTTATTTTTTGAAACTTCCGTTCTAGTTCTGTTAGGTGCATCCTGCTTCCTGCCTGCTGAAGCTGTGACAATTGGCCGGCGTGTGAAATGTTCAAAGAGGAAAGTGCTCTCGAGTCATTGTTCGTGTGTTCCGATTGGCGCTTTTTAACTGCAGAGTAACTTCTGTTTTAGGAGCAAGGGAATGTGAGCTCTCAAGTCAAGACGCATAATCCCGGATATTGTCGTTGATTTTGTTGTGGAAAAGTTTCTACATTTTTTTGCTTTGTGGTTTTCACAGTAACCCATTCATGTCATCTTAATCTAAGGAGTCATGTTCAGAGGTATGTCATCGTGAGATGTGTTTTTCTCCGTGGCCGCAATGAGGGCGTACTTCTGAAGAAGCCAGCCATAGATGCAGGTGAAACGTTAGGAGCAAAAACTACCAGACCACGACCACACAGCCCAGAAAACCCACAACGGCTTGTTGATTGATTGTGAGAGCCTCCAACAGTTCATTGTCTGTTTTCATCTGTAGTTCAATTGCTGTACAAAGCAAATAGCCCCTCCCGCGCTCACCCCCCACGCCCTTCTCAGCCTGTTGTAGTTGAGGTGAATTCACGTAGTCAGCCATGCTGTTCCGCTCTTTCAAGTGAACATTTCTTCTGAATTGCACAGAGACATTAAAATCTGGTTCTGACTAAATTCCAGTTCCGATTATGACTTACTTCTCTGTCTGTTGGGTGCCACCAGCCTCCGAGTCAGCGGACGGCAGTGTTCCTCACTTCCTGTGTTGCACATGTTATATTAGTGCTTCTTGGCTTTTCAAAGGGAGCTGCTTCCATTCTTTATTTGATTGCGCTTCAGTACAGGCACTGGCGTAATGCCCATTGGGCAAGGTGGGCAGCTGCCTAGGGCATCACCTTGTGGGGGGGCATCAAAATGCTGGGTTCGTTTTGGGGTATTTTAGTGGTTTTCCATTTTTGACCTGCAGGGGGCGCAGAGTTTAGGCTAGTGGCACCAAAATTTCAGTGTATCATCAGGAGACTGTCCTTATGCTACCCCCCACATTTGGTGAGGTTTGGTTCAGGGAGTCCAAAGTTATGGACTCCCAAAGGGGGTGCCCCTATCCCCCATTGTTTCCAATGGGAGCTAATAGGAGATGGGGGCTACAGTTTTGAGGGTCCATAACTTTGGCCCCCCTGAACCAAACTGCACCAAACTTGGGGGGTATCATTAGGGTAGTCTCCTGATGAGACCCTGAAAGTTTTGAGACTGTGCCTTCTAGAAATGTGCCCCCCACAGCCTGGGTAACCCCCATTGACAGCAATGCAGAAAACTCAATGCAGGAACAAAGATTCTTGGGCAAATTTCTAGGATAGCTCTGCAGGGGTGCATTTTGGATGTATCGGCACCAAAATTTCAGGGTATCATCTGGAGATGATGGCACCCCCCAATTTTGGTGCAGTTTGGTTCAGGGGGGCCAAAGTTATGGACCCTCAAAACTGTAGCCCCCATCTCCTATTAGCTCCCATTGGAAACAATGGGGGATGGGGCACCCCTTTTGGGAGTCCATAATTTTGGACTCCTTAAACCAAACCTCACCAAACTTGGGGAGTAGCATAAGGACAGTCTCCTGATGATATGCTGAAAGTCTGGTGCTGATATGTCTAAAAATGCACCCCCTGCAGGCACCAATGTCCTGGTGCAAAAAATTTTTTGGTCATGGTGGAGTGGCCGCCCATGGTGGGGGGGGGGGCATTCAACTCAGGTTTTGCCCAGGGCTACAGTTTGCCCACGGCTCCCTCGTTATGCCCCTGAGTACAGGTAAAGAAAGTGCAGTCTTTGTACCGAGCCTGGAAACGTACCAAGACAAGCTCTCCAGCAAATGGTGACTCCCCTGTTTGTTTTGTAGCATGTTGCAAAATGCTGTCTTGCTATTGTCGGCTTGTTCTTGAGGCCTGGCTTTGATGAGCAGCGGATGAGTCAGTGAACCTCTTGCTGGGCTGTACCACTTCCTGTTGCGGGCGTGGAGATCAGATGATCAAACACAAAATCCCTGTGCAGGAAAAATCTCAAGGCAAAAGTATCTAGTCCTTCTTCCTAATACTGTTGTTAGTTTCAAAGGATAGCCATTGTGGTCTGTTGTGGAAGAGCTAGACTTGAGTCCCAGGAAGCAGTTGACCGAGGGAGCCTTGAATTCCTGGAGCTGATACCCAGAAAATTTAGTTGGTCGCTAAGGTGCTCCTGGATTGAAATTTAGCTTCAATAGGCTGTTGGTTTTCGTTGTTCTTGTTGTTATTATTCTTGCATGGTAAGAAGTGAATCCCCAAATATTCAGACATAGTACAGATCTGAAACAGGACTTGCTTCCTCATTGTCTGTTTGTGAGGCCAAAGTCGTTGAGAGTAAATCTCTGTTATATGAGAGGCCCATTATCTGGAGATCTTCTTTGGCTCAGGGCTGAAGTATTGCCAGGAACCAGTTATCTTTTATTTCCCTCACTTATCTTTTATTTCCTTCCTATGACTAACAGCTAGCATGGTGCGGTGGCTAAGAATGACAGAGTCTGATCTGGAGAAGCAGGTTTGATTCCCCACTCCCCCACCTGAGCGGCAGACTCTAATCTGGAAAACCAGGTCCTCTGCATGAAGCTTCCTGGGTGACCTTGGGCTAGTCACAGTTCTCTTCAAACTGTCTCAGCCCCACCTACCTTACAAAGTGTCTGATGTGGAGAGAGGAAGGGAAAGGAGTTTGTAAGCTGCTTGAGACTCCTTGAAAAAAGGCAGAGAAAAGCAGGGTATGAAAACCAACTCATCTCAAAGGAATACTAAATAATATCTGTTGTAAACTCCACTTCTCTTAGTGCCGTAACCTGAATCCAAATGGGGATCCTCAGACTCACAATCTGACAAGTTACGTTTTTTGCTTACTTTAGTATTGATTTATATATATATATATATATATATATATAGTTATATAGTATATATATATATATATATATATATATATATATATATATATATATATATATATATATATATATATATATATATATATATATATATATATATATATGTAATACATTTACATCCCACCTTTCCTCTTGGTTCAAGGTAGAAGTGTATTATGGTTCAAGATTTTCGGCAAAGCCTGTTGCTTTTGGGAGAAATCCAAAAATCAAGTTTGCAAAAAGTTCACATACCTCGAAGGAAGCTGGTTGTTCTATACACCTGGGTTTGTCATACTGTGGACTTCACGATGGTTCTCTTATTATCAGCCGTAGACCAAATGCCTCCTTTCCAGGAACGGAGGTAAAAGGCAGACACAGAAAGCCGAGCAAGAAAATAGGCATGGAGGAGAAGGGATCAAGAGTGCCGCTGCCCCCCCAAAACATGCCATGTGAAAAAATAGTGTGAGGACTAATTTCTGTCTCTAGAAGTCAACTGGGCTTCACTGGCTGGCTGAGTAAAGGGTGTGCCTACTTTAAAACCTTTCAGCCGGAGCCTTGGTTACGAAATCAGAGGTCCTGCCCATGATTTCAAAGACTCCATCAGAAGCCTGATAGTTTGGTAGTTCGTTCTGATTTATGCATAACTAAGCGGGAACTTCACGATGCCTTTTTAGAGGTACGCAATAGCACTGGGCATCATTTCCAGGGTCTGCAAGGTTCCATTATACAGGAATAGTCTGTCTACTTTGACCCACATTAATTCTTCCTGGGGTTAAAAGTTTAATTTATTTATAACATGGTTGTTGCTTTAATACTCTTGTCCAAATCGGATCCAGTCTTACTGAGAGTAATAGAAGAAGGAGGAGGAGGAGGAGGAGTTTGGATTTATATCCCCCCTTTCTCTCCTGCAGGAGACTCAAAGGGGCTTACAATCTCCTTGCCCTTCCCCCCTCACAACAAACACCCTGTGTGGTAGGTGGGGCTGAGAGAGCGCCGAGAAGCTGTGACTAGCCCAAGGTCACCCAGCTGGTGTGTGTGGGAGTGCCCAGGCTAATCTGAATTCCCCAGATAAGCCTCCACAGCTCAGGCGGCAGAGCTGGGAATCAAACCCGGTTCCTCCAGATTAGATACACGAGCTCTTAACCTTCTACGCCAATATAGAATATTTCTTGACAATGGATAGGAGGTGAATGGTCCTAGCAAGGAATATTTGTATGCATTTCTAAAGTGTCTGCCATCATTCAGTTTTTCTTTTCTTTTAACTTGTTCTACCTTATGCTGTAACTCAAAAAATGAAACAACAAGAACACCCCCCAGAAGTTCAATATATCTTGTGGATGGTTGGGAAGGTCACCTCTTTGAAGGTCTTGATTTGAAATACAACTTCTAAATAAGGATGATGTTTTTAGAAAGGTCTGGAAGTTCATCTCCTGCAACTAAAGAGCAAGTAGAAGGGAAGGCAATTGGTCTGCATAACTGAGCTCTTGGAAGCCAGGATGCCCTTGGAATTCAGGTGTGGGGTGAAACAGCATGAGAGGGCAGTCCAGGCTGCAGGAGGAGAAAAGAAGCAAGAAAGTCGTGTTCTGTGGGAAGAAATTCTTCTGTTCACAGAAATATTCTGGCGAACCAATGTCTGTAAGGCTGAGGCACTGTCTCTAAGCTGGCCTAAATCAATCAGCAGTTTGTATATAGTTACTAGCAGTACCCGGCCACGCGTTGCTGTGGGTTATTGTGGTGAAATGGAAAAGGAACAGTAGCAGCAAATCAATTGCAGAGGCCAGAAGTACGTGCTCATGGAAACGTGCAGCCTGACACTGTGCGATGTCATTGATGTGTGTGACTGCATTCCTTGGGGGAATGGAAAGGCACCCCTCCCACACATCTGGGCTGGCTGGGCACGATCCTTTACCTGGGAGTAAGTTTGGTTGGTGGCAATGGGTGTCACTTCTGAGTAAACCCTCTAAGGGGCGCGACGCAGCCATTCAAAGTATGTCACGGTTGCTTTACTGAGCTTACTCCTGAGTAACGCGTGCCTGGTTTTCTGAACTGTAACCGCAGTATTCAGGGAATCTAGGCTGGTTGACCCCTCCCTCCTGTCCCTTGCATGCCACCCCTCACTCTCTCCCCTCCCTCACTTCTCTTCCCTTGCATGCCACCCCTCCCCCTCCCTCCCTCCCCTCTCCCTCCGCTAGGTTGGGTGGGTCATATCCAGATGCTGGGCCCCCTCCCTTGCATGCCACCTCTCACTCTCTCCCCTCCCCCACTTCTCTTCCCTTGCATCCCTCCCTCTCCCTCCCTTCCCTCTCCCTCGTGTGCATGAGTGTGTATGTGTTTCACTTCCACTCGAGTTATTACCTATGTACTGTTTTCACTGCTCATATCTGGCCACCTGAGCGAACATTCTAAGCTGCACGAACATTCTAAGGCTGACAGTTACACACAACCAGCTGCATGTCCTTCACCATGGAGCGCCAGGAAAAAGGCGTTTTACCTGGGCCAGGTGTGAGATTTCAGGTATGTGAACATCTAAAAACACTCTCACTTGGCTGACTACAGTGGCTGGGAATTCGCAGAGGAATTGGCCCAGCAGTTCCTGTGCTACATCATCAGGAACAAACTCAGTTTGCTTTTTATATATATAGATATACAAGCATTGTAAAGATGAAAATACATTATCTGTTTGCGAACCATACCTTTCCCCTAAGTGTGTAGTTCTTAAACTTTGATCCAGTGAGCACCCTCGAAGTTTGTTCACTTTGTATAAAATATATACAGCAAATGGTTGCCAGTTGAATAGAAATATGCAACTTGGAAGCTGCAGAAATGGCACTGGCTATTGATCTGTTCTTGAGCCCAATTCAAAGTGTTGGCTTGGACCTCTGAAGTCCTACATGGCTTTGAACCTGGATATCTGAAAGCGCATCTTCTCCAATATATTCCTGCCAGGGAATTAAGATCAGAGGAAAACTACCTTCCTGACTGCACCATCAATCAAAGCTGCACGTTTGGTGGGTACATGAGAGAGGGCCTTTTAGTGGCTGCCCCACGATTATGGAACAACCTCCAAAAGTTGGCACTCGCCCTTGAGCTCCATCAGGCAGGAAGGCGGATAATAAGTGTTTTAATTAAACCAATATTATTATTTTTTAATTATTTATTAAATTTAATAGATTTAATATTTAATCGATTTAATAGATAAATTTAATAGATAATTTAATAGATAAAATTTAATAGATAAAATAGATTTAATAGATAAATAATAAATTTAATATTAAATTTAAATAATACATTATATTATCCTGGTGGTTGCAACAGACTGAAAGTAATGACAGGACAAGTTGGGTGTTTAAGTATGTAAGGGAGGAACTTTTAATATTAGACCTCACCTTGAATACGGAGTCCAGTTCTGGGCACCAGAATTCAAGAAGGTGCCCAGCTAGGGGTGACAAGCTGGAGCAGGCCCAGAGGAAGGCAACAACACTGGTCAAAGGTCTGGAATCCACGCCCTTCGAGGAGAGACTTAGGGAGTTGGGTATGTTTAGTCTAGAGAAGAGAAGGCTAAGGGGTGACATGATAGCCATGTTTCATTTCTTGAAGGATGTTATGTTGAAGAGGGTGCAAGCTTGTTTTCTGCTGCCTCAGAGACTAGGACAAGGAGTAATGGGGTCAAGGTGAAGGAAAAGAGATTCCACCAAAACATTAGGAAGAACTTCCTGATGGTAAGGGCTGTTTGGCTGTGGAATACACTGTCTTGGAGAGTGGTGGAGTCTCCTTTGGAGGTTTTTAAACAGTGGCTGGATGAACATAAGTCGGGAGTGCTTTAATTATGTATTCCTGTGTGGCAGGGGGTTGGACTTGATGGCCCTTAGGGTCTCTTCCAACTCTATGATTCTAGGAAAATACAGGGTCAAAACATTAGCTCTAAACACTAAGGAGACATTGCTCAGGACTTGCAGACAAGTCTGCTTTGGAGCAAAACTTGCATGACTCCTGATGACTGTACATACCTGCAGGAAAGTCTGCCGTACAGTGTGTGGTCTATGGATTTACACTGAAGTTCTCCAAAGCAATATGCTGTTTTTTTACCTTAGGGGAGAGAAGAGAAGGTATGTATGTGGAACACAGAAACTGCAGCTTTTTGGGTGTTTCTGTTTTTCCTGAGTGGGGTGAACAGCATTGCCCTGTGGCACAGCAGCACAGCTTGAATTTGTGCACAGAAGGCATCGCTTGGCCCACACACATTTGCCAGGTGTTTGAGGTCTGAAATGGAAGGGAGGGAAAAAAGGAACCAAATTATTTCCAGAGGCCAGTTTCTTACTTGCCACAGGTGACCAGCGGAGCAGCTGTTGACAATCATGGTGAAGTCTGGAGAGGGGTTCCAATACATGTGGCTGGCTGTTTGCTGAAAGTGTGGTAATGGGAAGTCTGAATCGAGGTCTTGGTACCCTGCCCTGAATACTGAATTGGCAGAGATTTGTCAAGATCCCAGCCAGCAATCTGGTGAGGAGGGCTTGAGCCCAGCCGAATCGGTGGGGTTTCTTTGATACTTCCAAATAGCAGCGCAGAAACAGAACTGATGTCTGTGCTTGGAGGCTACATAGAGCTCCTCACCAGCTGGAAAACTGCAGTGAGAAGGGAAGCTTCAGAAGTTCTGAGTCTTCCAAGTTGGCTGGCTGCAAACCCTGCACAAATTTCCAAACATGAACCCAAAGAAAACGCAACAGATTTACAAACATACTGAATACTAGAGTGAAACAAAACTGGAAATCAAAGTCAGCCAGGTTAGAGTCACAAAACAATATATGGGCATGCTGTATGCAGAAAAACCAGTCCTTTAAAACGATAGCGTCCTGTTGCAACACTAAAGGCAGCAGCAAGACCGCAAACTCACAAGACAAGGGACACTGTATCCTGTTCACGTAGTCATATGTGTAGCAGTGTCCAGCTTGAGAGACAGGAATGAGAGAATGCTTATGTGTAGTTGATCTGAAAAACTTCTGCTTGTGACCCTTCAGATCTGCTGCTCATCTTAGTGGACAATACTGTGCTTGATTGTGATTGGTGTTTGGAATATGCTGTCACAGGAGGTGGTGATGGCCACTAACCTGGATAGCTTTAAAAGGGGCTTGGACAGATTTATGAAGTCGATTTATGGCTACCAGTCTTGATCCTCTTTGATCTGAGATTGCAAATGCCTTAACAGACCAGGTGATCGGGAGCAACAGCCGCAGAAGGCCATTGCTTTTACCTCCTGCACGTGAGCTCCCAAAGGCACCTGGTGGGCCACTGCGAGTAGCAGAGAGCTGGACTAGATGGACTCTGGTCTGATCCAGCTGGCTTGTTCTTATGTTCTTATGATTGACCGATGGTCTGAGTGATATGGCTTCTTGATGGGTGTTCGAAGGACAGTTTGCCGCAGTTAATAGAATCAGGATCAAACGTTCGATCGCTGCTGGAAGTTGGTATCAAAGTCCATTTCCCATTTTTTAATCATTCACAGGTATTGGTTTCCATTCCTGCATTTTAAAAAACGAAAATGCAGTTTTAAAATGGGAGCGAGAAAGTTAAGGCCTTTACTTACGGCTTGAGCATACTGTGTATTCTTCAGGGCAGAAGCAACCTTTTTGACTTGCAGTGCCTAAATTTAAACATCCACTGGGGACATATCTCCGACTTGGTTCTTTGAATGGTCCCTTGAATGGGGTTTTCTGCCTGCTTATCTTGCATTGTTAATTCATGCGCTGTTCAAGTATGCTGGCTTCCTTCCAACTTCTCCTAGCAAGCCTAATTGTCTTATTAGAAATTGAAGTACTCTGTGTGTGTGCGTGTGCGTGTAAACTGTAATGGGCTCTATTTGTTAAGGATGATGTCATTGCCAGAGATAGAACCCTTAAAGGGACGCATGAAAGTAGGACAAGAATCCTTTTCAATGGACACTGTTCTCTTGGAAGACATTACGTCGAGTCTACAGTAGAAAAAGGCAATTTGCTGACCTTGCTGCGTCACCTCGTAGTGCAGCCTTGGACAGTTTGTACAATATTAGGGAGCAAAATTCCAATGTCATCTTGAGTCATTCTATTCATTGGATGATTTTCCACAGCTATGCTTTTGAGGGAATGTGAATTCCCAAACCCTTCCCCAACTTTTGATACTTGTAGGAATTTTCTTTTTTCTGGATTAAAGTTGGGGATACACAACCACACAAAAACACATCATGCATTTGCTTGAATAAGTGTTTTTTTTTAATCTCACAGCCTTTCCATCTCCTGAAGAGGAGATACAGTTCATGGTCATGTGGTTATACTCAGCCTGAGTATAACCATATTACTCAACACAAGTTCACTGTCCCTTGCAAGTTCTGGCAGATATCCAAACCTCTGTGGAGTTCATGGAATGGGATTTCCTACGTTCCTGTTCTTCTGAAGTTCACTGAAATTATTTGACCCCCCCAAGATAGCATAGAGGGTCAAGTGGGGGGGGGGGGTCTGCAGTGGATGTTTGGAATTGGTAGAAATCACCCCTCAAGCTTTAGCAAGTACTGTTCCACTAAAGCCACTTAGGGTGTCAAAATAATCCCAGACCCTCCAGGATGTTTCTCCGATGTGACTCACAGTTCCCATCATCCCCTGCCAGCATCATGCTGGCAGGGGATGATGGGAGCTGTAGTCCATAACATCTGGAGGGCCACGAGTTTGACACCTGTGCACTAAAGGAACTGCTTGGTTATGTTCATTCCAGCCTGTCCTGCAGATGCGTACTTAATTGGCCCACCCATCTTTGTGCATTAATGTACTTAAAAGAATTTTACATTTATTCCTCAACTTCAGCTTGTGTGTTACATCAGAGTGTCCAAACGTAGCCTGCCAAATCTGTCTGTCTGTCTGCTCCCCACCCCCCCTTTGTGTGTGCACTCTTCCTGTTGCACCTTTTCCTGGTCATTTGACTGACCCAGTTGGTCACATGCAGGCACATGGCAAAAATAGCTTTAATAAGATGCAGTTTGCACAGTAATACTTTGGTAGGCTTTTGTGTGTGGTTTGTGAAAATATTTTGATTAGTAACTCAAGAAAACTTGGTGGCAGAGTCTGAGTTGTTGCAACGGCAGGAACAACAAACATGCAGTTGTGGTGAGGGTTTGAGAAAGGTCATTTCTTGGCTCTGGTCTTCCCAGCAGTCTGATTCAGTGACATTTCTTCTAGTTACCCTGCAGTTCCTTTCTGTAAAGTGGCAATTCTTTGTCTCCGTGTCATTTGTTTGTATCAGTTTTATATTAAAACGGACGGAAAATCCCCAAGTAAATGACTCCCCCCCCCCATTTTTGTTTTGTTCACTCATTCACACAAACTTTTTTGTCTTCTGTGGAAATCTCCTGGCCCCTGTTTCTCGGTATAATTACAGAGCATTTAGCAGAAGCAGAGTCTGATTTCAACGCTGATCTACCAAACCTTGGACTTGGTTATACCAAGCCGCCTGAGCCAATGGAGTTATCTGATTCACTCTTCAGCGTAGTACCATCTCAGCTTTTATTTGCTTTGTTCTGCTTATTTTAGCTGCCTTGGCACACTCCTGCTGTGCTTGGAGAAGAACTGTACTTAAGGTGTTGGCCGGGAGCCTGTACTGAAAGGGAAGAGTTGAGGATGATTTGACTGTGGTGAGACAGAAGGCTTTTGCTGGAGTATTGCACAGAACAGGGGCGTGGAGGGTGAATTCTAGAAAGCAGAGAAGTCCTTTATAATTTATGGGTAAGGGCTGTACTGTACGGCAGGGATCTGTCTTTTCAGTATGGAAACTTCAGGTCATGTCTGTGAAAGCATTCCTTGGGAGCACTTCATCTTCTCCCATTTGTTTTATTTTACCTCCTCTAGGGCAGCCCTATAAGTCAGAGGTGTCCGCTTGTGGCCTGGGGGCTGGATGCAGCCCTTTGAGAGGGCTTATCAGGCCCATGAGCTAGCTGAGGCAACATGCCTTTGTATCCAGGGAGCAAGGGTTTTTTGACTCAGCTGGCTTGCAGGTCTGATGAGTCTTCACAAGCTGAGGTAGCTCCCCCCCACCCCCACCCCCGTGCCAATCTGGACTGGGGAGCCTCCTGGAGAAACCACCAGCCAAGACAGACAAGACACATACACAAGTCCCAGCCCAACCAAGTCACATTTATGTTATATCTGGCCCTTGAAACAAATGAGTTTGACACACCTGGTAGAAGTGTTTTCCCTCAATCCCTGCAGGTGCATGAGACCCAATCCATGTAGTCTGTACCTCTCTGTTGTTTCTATTCATGTAGTCAGGGAACCTTTAATATACCTGTGTGGATGAGGCAGTCACCTCTGCTTCCCTTTGTCGCAACCCCTGTTTTACTCTTCTTGGCTGGGCCACTTCCCCTCGTTCAAAGGGCAGAATGAGCCTTCCTGGAAAAGGGAACTCTGGGGCTTTCTACGGTCTCCGTTGTCTGCCCTCAACATTATCCCAGCTTTTGTTCTTATTTTGCAGGAGTAGCCAAGAAATATGGGGCTGTGCCAACATAATTGCTTAGTGCAGCCCACAGGATATCTTGGTTCCTCTCCCTAGCTCTTATTTTCTGGATTGCAAATTCCCCTGTAATTAAAACACTGGTATCCTCTTGTAGTTCTAGTACTGGGCTCCACAGGCCTTTTGTTGGATAACCACGTTCCTTTCCCCACCAGCTCTGTCTTGTGGTGTTCGATACCCCCCCCCCCCATCCAATTAGGGTTAGGACCAATGTTCCCTGTAGGGTGTACGGCTGTATGGCCACTATACTGGTGCCATGCAGATAAGGGGCTGCCCAGCAGGAGGAATTATCCCGGGCGCCTCAGTTCCATGCAGCATTTTTGAAGTTCCATATAGCAACCAGGAATTCTTAGAGGGACTATTGCTTAGGATAATGAGTTTTTAGGGAGGGACTGAACAAAAACCAGCTAGATAAAGCTATTAATTTTCCAAGTTTGATTTCACAGTCATCTGGAAAGGGTTGGTGGACATTCAGGGTTATGGATCCTGACTTTAAGAACATGAGAACATAAGAACTAGCCTGCTGGATCAGACCAGAGTCCATCCAGTCCAGCACTCTGCTACTCGCAGTGGCCCACCAGGTGCCTTTGGGGGCTCACAGGCAGGAGGTGAAAGCAATGGCCTGCTGCTGCTGCTGCTGCTGCTCTCGAGCACCTGGTCTGCTAAGGCATTTGCAATCTGAGATCAAGAAGGATCAAGAGTGGTAGCCATAGATCGACTTCTCCTCCACAAATCTGTCCAAGCCCCTTTTAAAGCTATCCAGGTTAGTGGCCATCACCACCTCCTGTGGCAGCATATTCCAAACACCAATCACACGTTGCGTGAAGAAGTGTTTCCTTTGATTAGTCCTAATTCTTCCCCCCAGCATTTTCAATGAATGTCCCCTGGTTCTAGTATTGTGAGAGAGAAAAATTTCTTTCCACCCCATTCCTTGTGTATCTGCCCCCTTCAGATATTTTGGAATTGTCTATGGGTTCACTCTGTACAAAATTGCAGCCTGTTTATGGTCTGCTATCAAATATGTACTTTTAACTTGCAAGAGAAGTTAGGATTGGACATTCATTGTTAATGAAGACTCACTTTTGATGCTGAATGATAAGATACTGGTGAGACTCGGTATAAAAAAGGATCAGTGAGAAAGAGTCCGCTTTCTGCTGGAGCAGAGAAAATTGGAAGCCTATTAAAAATAGTCTTTTCCTTATAAGGGGCATCGTCCGTGCTCGTCTGCTCTTGTGACAGAAGTCAAAGCAAGCAAGCAGCTTTGCGGAGTTCCTCGTTCTACTTATTTTAACAAGCTGGGGATCTTCACGCTCTGTACAGGGGAATTCTGTTTCCAGAGTTCTTCTGGGAAGGCTGCCCTTTCTAATTGCGGTATTAACGTAGGGTGGCTTGGTTGTTACACGAAAACCACATCACAGTTTTCCGCTACTGTTTTGTTTTGGATAAGCCTTTTGCTGCGTGCGACTTGAGGTTGTGTCTTTAAAATATATATAGTCATGATTAAATCTGCTTAGTCAGGATTTTAGTGTGTATTTCTCCAGGCTCATATTAGAAAATGAGGGTATGAAGCCATAGAAAATCTGTACTGAGATGACTCAAGACAAGTAAAGGCATTACAACATCATGGACTCTTCCTCCTCTTTGATGTACTATTGCAACATTGCCTTTCTTAGGATGACTTGTCTTGTTGTTATTTTGCATCCTTATCCAAATCTGCTAGTAATGCAGTTGAGGTCCTGAATCGCTGCCTGATTCCTGTGGTTAAATGGCTAAGAGTGAACAAATTGAAACAAAATCCTGGAAGGATGGGCTGGCTGATGTGGGTTTTGCAGGCTACAGGGCCATGGTCTGGTAGTTTCTGCTCCTAAAGTTTTGTGGTCTCTGTGGCTGTGGTCTGATAGGTTTGCTTCTAACTTGCTCTCTGAAGGTGCCCAACTGTAGCTGTGGGTGAAACATTAGGAGCAAAAACTACCAGACCAGCCATTCTCAACCAGGGTTCCGTGGTACCCTGGGGTGCCGTGAACATGTCCCAGGGGTACCGCGGCAACACTACCCCCCCTCATTTTTGTGGTGTCTCCCACCAGCGCCAGCAAGGACATGGAGCTGGCCCATGGGGCAGGGCCTGCCACAAGGTCAGCAGCCATCACCACCCCCAGTGCTTCCCTTCACCCTGGGAGGGGAAGGTGGGGTGTGTGGCAAGCAGGGGCAATGGGAGGGAAAGGTGGAGGGTGGCGGCAGGGGTACCGTGAGATATGAAGAGTGAGGTCAAGGGTAGCCTGACCTCGAAAAGGTTGGGAAACACTGTACCAGACCATGGCCTCACAGCCCAGAAAACCCACAACAGCCAATTGATTCCAGCCATGAAAGCCTTTGACAATCCATGGAAGTCATGCTGGTTGGGAAAACAAAGGTCTTGAAGGGCATCGTGCCCCCTCACCTTTGATGGGGTTCCCATGGGTAAGGCGGATTATAAATAATGTAAATTAATAAAATACATAAATTATTTATGGCTTCAGTTCTGAGCATCTTTAGAAGGTATCAAGTCCTGTAGAACTCGTCGTCGTTTATATCAGAATAGCACGTTTCATGGCTGGTACATTCTTGTGGCAGAGTGAGAGATTTTTGCCGATTCTTCCCCTATGCCAGTGATGGCAAACCTTTTCGAGACTGAGTGCCCAAACTGCAACCCAAAACTCACTTATTTATTGCGAAGTGCCAACACGGCAATTTAACCTGAATACTGAGGTTTTAGTTTGGAAAAAAGGTTGGCTCCAAGGTGTGTGTTACTTGGGAGTAAGCTTGGTGGTAGTCAGTGGCTTTGCTTTGAAGCAACCGTGCAACGCTTCAAATGGGTGAATCACAACCCTAGGAGGTTTACTCAGAAGCAAGCCCCATTGCCAGCAACCAAGCTTACTCCCAGTTCTTGCCACGAAAATCAGTGGGGTTTAACAGCGCTTAACATGGTTACCTACACTGCTTCCCCAAAACTAAGTCTGAAGTTTAATGCTAATAATCTCCCTGAAATAATTACACTGTCATCACACTGGGGGCCTGGCAGAGGAAGGGGGAGGGGTGCGGGGGGAGAGGGAAGTAAAACTTTCGCTTTCTGAAACCCAATAACCCCACCACCACAAAATAAAAGTAAAAAGGCAATCAAGGAAGGCAATCCTAAGCAAGAATGTTGTGCGAGGGGTGTGATAACTTCAGGAAAGCTAAATTTGTGGAGCAGCCATCTGATCTGCGGTTTTTCTTTCACATGTCATCACAGCACTTGACTTCCCACAAAAATGGAACAGGAACAGTAAAAGCATGGAGAATATTGTGAAATGGACCTCTCTGTCCCACATTTGCCTCTGTCAGAATGGCCCTAATCTGACAAGGGGGGGTGGGGATGAGATGCTCAGGGTGGTAAGGGATGCTCCTCTCCCTTTCCTGCCAGTTCGTCAGGGCCTGGCTCAATTCTTTACTGGTGTGAAGTGCCTTTTGTCTTTTGTACTTTTGCTTAGATCCTGTGGGAACTGGATTGGCGTTGTGAGTTTAGGGACCTTGCAAGTTCTCTCCTCCCCACCCTGGGCTCCCAGGCACTAAAAGCCCCATCATTCTCTCTCCCAGGGGAGGGGAGGCCCTTAACAAACAATTCACTCCAATTGGGGCGACTGCCTGAAACCCACCACTGCGCCTGCCCTGCTCTTAGCAGACTCACTCCTCCCAATGGAAGCCCCTCACCCGGACTGCTGCTTTTTAATCCTACACCCAAAGTTTTAGTTTGGTCCCAAAAGTTACACGCCAAGAAAAGCGTGCCAGCCTCCAGTCTCTCAAGCTTTGTGGGGGAGGGGGGTACTTGTGGGGCGGTAGATGGTACTTACAGCAAATCAGGTCGACTCAAGAGGACCTCTCTGAAGCTCAGCGCCAACCGGCAGAGCGCCTTGTGCATGGCCAACCTGTGCAGCGTGACTCCTAACGCATCTGCTGGCAGCTGCCTCTGGCTGGGCGAGGGAGGAAGGGGGAGGGGGAGATGATGGCATGAGTGCCAACAGAGATGGCTCTGAGTGCCGCCTTGGGCACCCGTGCCATAGGTTTGCCATCACGGCCCTATGCAGTGGTCCCAAACTTCTCTCCCTTCCGAATGCTGCTCCTGGGGTCAGAGGGCCTCCAAGGATATCTGTGGAGGAAATTGGAAGCCGTCAGCTAAAATCATCCCTACTTCTTGCTTCCATCAGGTTCCATTCTCAGCTTAAATTTTAACAGCAGTAGAGAGACATCCCTTCAAGAGCGCCTAAATTATTGTAGAGAGTGGAGTAGCTCTTTCTTTTTACACATAGCCTAATTGAATTGCCAGAAAGGGATGTTATCAGTACCTTTTAATATGGGCTGCTCTGTAGCCCCAGTCATTGGACCAGGGAGAACTACTAGTGCTTCCATTCAGATCAGTGAAAGCCTTATTAGCTTGGGGTTTCTTGGTGCCCCTGTGGAACAGGCACCTCAAGAAAGCCTCAACTTTGCAGAAGTTTTGGAGACTCCAAAGCAGACCTTTCCGAGTGTGCTTTTGGCAGCTTATGAGTGAAAATAGTACGTCAGGCAGGGGCTTTTCTCTTCTCTTTGTCAAAAATATTGCATTTCTGTGAACTTTCAGCTAGTTATAATGATGTAAATAGATAAAACCTTTCATGTTCATTTTTTCTTTCTTAGCAACTGTGTGATGAGGGCAATTTTCTTTTTGACATTTGAATTATGATGTGGGATAGGAGGGGAAGGAAAGCCTATCAGAGCTGACCGATGACTCTGGCTCAATTCAGACATGGTGGCCTATCAGGGTTTGGCTGTCAGGAATGGTCTGTGAGCCTGCGCATTCTGCCCTCCCTTGTGTGTACCGGTGCCTTCCTCCACAGCCTGGCATTTGTGGTTTGTTGTGACCTCCAGATCAAAATCCCAATTTGGGTTCTGGCTCTCAGCTCACATTTCCATACAGATTTCAAATTGTACTCCTTGGACTTCAGCCGCCGCCTTTCACTTTCATTTCTGAGCACCTCTTTTATTTCTTTTCTACCAAAAATGTTGCACAGTAGGAAGCTTGCTTGTTTTTTTATTGCATTAGGTTATTGCATGTGGTTACGGTTTGCCCAGAGAATTTGCCACAAATGCAACGTATAAAGCAGGCCTAATCCCCACCACCTTTTAAAATATTTATTGCTTTGATAGCTGTCAGCTTCCTTTGTTCCCATGCGTGCTCTTGTAGTTATTGTATTAATCTCCCTGCTTGGAACAGCCTGCTTCCTCGTCCCAAGACAGAAAATTCCCGTCTCTGCTTTCGGTTTACGCAGGAGTCGCAGTGCCTTCACCTTCTTGCCTCCTGTGCTTCAAATAGGGCAGTTTGGACAGGAAATGGGTCGGCTGTAAGAGTGAATGCAGAGATCTGTAAAAAAAGCACGCATCTATGAACTGTAGGGTTCCTTTTTGTAGTTGTTTTAGTGGGTGTTTACAAGCTTTTCTCGTTTTCTTCCGCTCCCCTTACATTCAAATGCAGGATTTATTTGATTTGGGTGAAGAACTAAGGTACCTATGGGAACACCATTTAGATTTATTCCCCACCCTTTACTATAGTCTCAGTGTGGATTACAATTTTAAACATGCTAGACCAGTGATGGCGAACTTTTTCGAGACCGAGTGCCCAAACTGCAACCCAAAACCCACTTATTTGTCGCACAGTGCCAACATGGCAATTTAACCTGAATACTGAGGTTTTAGTATAGAAAAAATGGCTGGCTCCAAGGCGCACATTACTCAGGAGTAAGCTTGGTGGTAGTCGGTGCAATGTTTTGAACGCGTGAATCATGACCCTAGGAGGGTTTACTCAGAAGCAAGCCCCATTGCCAGCAACTGAGCTTACTCCCAGGTAAAGGATCGTGCTTTAGTTCTTCCCGTGAAAACCAGTGGGGTTTAACAGCACTTATCAGGGTTACCTACACTGCTTCCCCAAAACTAGGTCTTAGGTTTAGTGCTAATAATCTCCCTGAAATAATTGCACTATTATCACATGACAAACTCTGCCCGTGTGCCCACAGAGAGGGCTCTGAGTGCCACCTCTGGCACCCGTGCCATAGGTTCGCCACCACTGCGCTAGACTGAGGAAGGCAGCCGCAACAACAGAAAAGGTGGCAGGTAATCTCCCCAAATGGAAGTCGCACGGAAATAATAGGGTGGCAGGTTGGCTTGGGTAGTGACATTTCCCAGAAGGGCGATCTGTGTACACAAAAATATCATGTGAAAATCTCACTGCTAATTAAAGTTAGAGAACTGACCGGAGGTAAATTGCGCACGCATAAATTGCCTCTCACCCTTGCGCTCTGCACCATGAAGGACAGAGCTTTTACCCAGGGTTTTTGTCTTGTTCCTGAGAACCTTGCTTATGAGAGTGGGGTAAAAAGTTTTAAATTTTTGTTGAAATCTTTGGAGTCAAACGACGATTTGTCGTGCTGGCTAAATTGACTTTTGCTGTGTCAGGTTTCTGCTGTTTGCCAGCACTTGGTTTGGAGCCAGGGTGGGTTCTGATTTCATCCGATTCTGGAAGCGGGTTGACCATTGCCATTCTCATTTTGTTTCCTTCTTTTGCAGATTTATCACGGAATAGACTCTCAGAGCTGCCACCCGAAGCGTGTCTCTTTGTGTCCCTTGAAAGCCTTAACTTGTACCAGAATTGTATTCGCTATATTCCAGAAGCCATCCTGAACTTGCAGTCTTTAACGTTTCTGAATATCAGGTAACCATGGCAGCCATTCATTACTTAGTAGTAGCAGCATAATCCCCATCCAAAGGTGCTGTGCTGTATAGAAATGTTGTATGTATAAACAGAAATGGTGCTTCACGTTTTTGTGAATCAGTGCTGTTTCAAGGTTGAATAGATGCACTGGCTGTGTGTCAAAGAGTCTTGCAGCTCTCTGGAGTTTCTGTTCCAACAGCAGTTCCTCCTGTGGACAGCTTTGAAGAAGTGTTGGGGGTGGGGACCTGGGGGGGGGGGGTGAGGAATCACAGAGATCCCATTAATTACCTTCCCATTACGGTTTTATTAGAGCCAGCGCGGTGTAGTGGTTAAGAGTGGTGGACTCTAATCCGGGAGAGTTTGATTCCCTTCTCCGCCACATGAAACCTGCTGGGTGACTTTGGGTCAGTCACTGTTTTCTCAGAACTCTTTGAGCTCACACAGAGGCGGGCTGACCATCTCTTGCATTGTAAACCCTACAGCCGTGGTGGCAAACCTTTGGCACTCCAGATGTCATGGACTACAATTCCCATCAGCCCCTGCCAGCATGCCCTATAGGGTTCCCATAAGTCAGCTGTGGCTTGATGGCGTGCACACAATTGCTTTGTATTCCTGGTCTCATCAGATCTCAGAAGCTAAGCAGGCCAACCATTGGTTGCATTTGGAAGGGAGATCCCCAGGGAATACCAGGGTTGCTGCATGGAGGCAGACAATGTCCAGTCACTTCTGAATGTCTTTTGCCTTGAAAACCCCACAGGGCCTCAATAAGTTTACTATGGCCCTTTCCGCACGGCAGCGGGGCACTTCTCCACCGGCATAATTTATGCCGGTGGAGGTGTGGGGACTGCTCACATGAGCAGTCCCGGCTCCCGCTCTAGCTAGAGAGGTGGCTCCCCATGGAGCCGCCTCTCGGTTGCCCTCCTCCACTCACCTGCTTCTCCAGTGTCGCTCTGGAGGGCTGCAGGGCCCCGCCCATGCTGCCCTCCGACCCCTGGAGGTCGGAGGACAGCGTGGGCGGGTCCCTGCAGTCCTCCAGAACGATGCTGGAGTGGCAAGTGAGTGGGACAATGGGGAAAGGGGCGGCTTCCCTGCGGGGTGGTTTGCACCGCGCCGACGGGAAGACGCCCCTTTTCAACAACCTCGCTCGTGGAGCGTGGTTGGAAAATGGCATCTTCGTGCTGCTGGGAGGGAGCGAGGACGGCAGCAGCGCCTCCTATGCAAACAGCTCCCTAGGGACGGCGTTTTTGGCCCGTGCGGAAAGGGGCTATGACTTGATGGCAAAAAAGATCTTTATATTAAAAGTTTTGTAGCTTGATGTGAACAGCTATATACTCCAGTGAGAACCTCAGTCTCTAACTTGACATTCATGTTCTGTAATTAATGAAAATGCAACGAACTCTTATGGCCGGCAAGAATTGCTCCAAGGGGCTGCATAGCTCAGCTAATGACAACAGTATAAAAATAAGCACTGAGGTTTGCTTTGGCATTATCCTTTGGCCCATTCAGTTTGGTCTAGCTTCCTTTGTGTTTTTTTTTACAGTCAGAGTTTTTTTAAAAAAAGGAAATGAGTCAGAGGATAACTTCCTATTGTTCGTTTAAAAATATTTATTATGTGTAGCCAGCTGACATTAGACAATATCTGCTCTTTAAGGATATAATTTTGCTCTGGAAATTTTAGATTCCATCCTTGCATGCATATATATATATATGTGTGTGTGTATATGTGTGGATAAATATGTTTTGGTCCAGTTGAGACTGTAGCTGTTCCCTTTCAGTGGAGGAGGCAATCCTACAGTGGGTTATTCTTTCCAGTCATTGTCGAAACCTCCGAAGCCACAAGCAGACATTTGCTTCCTTTGTTTGAATTTGCTAAATTATGAGAAGCTAAACTTGGTTGCAAAAAGATGCTCTTTTGAAGAGCTAGCCTTTTTGCTTCAATTAATTGCCTATCGATTCAAGGCATTGGACTACAACACGGAATGGATTTGTAATAGATTAAAATGTTTAATATTGTACAGCTGTTGAAAGGACTTGGAACAGATCTGTGTATTGTAACTGGAGAATTTCATTAAGGAGAACATTCTTTCAAAGGCTTGTATACAACTATTGGAAAAAACTGATTATAAGAAATCTGGTGAGAGGCAATAACCGTAGCTTCTGCTCACCCTGTTTCAAGGCAACAGGCTTCTTCTGATACTGTAATACTTCAAGCCTGGCGGTTTTTGTTCTTTAGAACTAGAGTTTTTTCATGTCCCTTGATTAACACAAGAGGGTGGGAAAACATCCAGCCACACTGTGTGCATGTCCGTTCACACTCAGGCACGTTTCTGCCATGTTCACACATCTGATAAGACATAGGGAGGAGAGTGATGTGAGACAGGTGTAATCACCCACAGCTATCGTCTCTCTCTGTGTGTGTGTGTGTGTGTGTGTGTGTGTGTGTGTGTGTGAGAGAGAGAGAGAGAGAGAGAGAGAGAGAGAGAGATCACCAGGAGAGCATCTCAGAAAGTTGCAAGGAATGGCCTGTCCCCCAGCCTGTCCATGCCAGCATGTATACGAATTGCCTGTCACAAAGACTAAATAGTGTCACAGAGAATCCCATCCAGCCGCTTGCTTGTGGCCACCTGTTTACTTCACTAGCTGTACACTGTGACTCAGTGATGCGGCAAAGCTCAACAGGATGTGCCAGTTGACCCCCAAACTCTCCACTTCCTTCGGGGTGGGGTTGTCCTCCCACCCAGAAATGGTTTCAGTTCGATACTGAAGGTGCCTTCACGGAATTCCATTGTTTGTGTTCCCCTGTTTCCCTGTCTGCAATCCAGAACTCTCACATAGTGAGAAAAGAAACGGACAGTTTGCCCAAGTGCAGGATCGGGCCGTTGGCAACTCTTTAGCTTGCCTTCAGTAGAACTTTCTAGATCAGACCTGGGCATTATACTGCCCGCTGGCCACATCCGGCCCGCCGGATGACCCTGACTGGCCCCCCTGCCTTGCTGGGGAGCGAGGCGCCTTTGAAAGCCCCGCAGAAGCCGGCAACCAGCTTCTGCGGGGCTTTCAAAAGCACCAGTCGATGAAAAAAGTAGGTCAAGGGACTTAAGTCTCCCCATTTGCTTGATTGTCACAGTGGACAACTATGCAGGTAGGTTAAGCCTGTGATTCTTTGTGCCAAATAGTGTTGTATGCAGAACTGTTGCCACTGATTCCAAGTTGATCTGTGCACCTGTCTGTCACTTATCAGCCCTTATTATGCAGAATTGAGTTCAGCCTTTTGGCCCGGCCCTCCACAATATTTTCTGTTTCTTATGTGGCCCCATGGAAAAAATAATTGCCCACCCCTGTCCTCGATCCTTAAGAGCCAAAGAGAATTTCCCAAGTCTTGCAGGGATGTTGGAGAAAAGAACACAAAGTAGAAAGGAGTAACTTGTGTCTCAAGTGCTCTAGATATGGGAAGTGGCTGCTGTCATTGCCACACAGTCAAGGATTTCGCCACTATATTTCCCAATTGCCCAAATGGATTTCCAAGTCTCTTTGTTGGATAGGAAGTATATCTCAGATGAAGACCTCAACGACTGGGGGTCCCATTCCTTCAAACTGTCTCTGGCAACGGGTTTCCCAGTGAATCCAATAGGAGAAGCATAGTTTATTTTATTTATTTATTTATTTGTTAAATTCATAGGCCGCCTCATCCCCAAAGGGCTCGAGGCGACTCACAACACGGCTGTTTCCAACAGCAGATTGATACAGCATAAAAGTTAACCCATTAAAACTCAGCAGCAATTAATAACAATAAATAAATTAAAACAACAAGATTGTGTAGAACACATATACACAGGCGCCCGATTTAAAGGCCAAAGAAAAAAGAAAAGAGGAAGGAAGGAAGGAAGGAAGGAAGGAAGGAAGGAAGGAAGGAAGGAAGGAAGGAAGGAAGGAAGGAAGGAAGGAAGGAAGGAAGGAAGGAAGGAAGGAAGGAAGGAAGGAAGGAAGGAAGGAAGGAAGGAAGGAAGGAAGGAAGGAAGGAAGGAAGGAAGGAAGGAAGGAAGGAAGGAAGGAAGGAAGGAAGGAAGGAAGGAAGGAAGGAAGGAAGGAAGGAAGGAAGGAAGGAAGGAAGGAAGGAAGGAAGGAAGGAAGGAAGGAGATAGGCAGGGCCCAAGGTGGAATTAGGACCCAACCAAGGTGGTCCTGACAGGCAGCTTTGATTTCAGTTTCAACGGGGGGCGGTGGAACCGCGGTCGGCCCCTCCAAAAGCCCGGTGGAATAGCTCTGTCTTACAGGCCCTGTGGAACTCGCCAAGGTGCTGCAGGGCCCGGACAGCTGGAGGTAGAGCATTCCACCAGGCAGGGGCCAGAGCCGTAAAGGCCCTGGCCCGGGTCGAGGCCAGTCGCATCCTCGCAGGGCCTGGGATCACCAGCATAGTTCCAACACAGATTTCGGTCTGTTCTGCTGCAGGTAACGCATGTCATAGTATTATCATCCCCATAGGTGTTTTCTGGAGTTGAAACTAGGTCTTCATAGCATGGCCAATTTTTTGAGGGGGGAGGGGGAGTCAGGCACATAAAAACAGAGCTGTAACAATTGCTGACTTCTTGGGTTGAATCTGCTCACTGCAATTATTTGTAATCTTAAACCATGTTTAATCGGTTCCTTCATGCCCGATTGACTCAGTTCAGTAGAATTTTGGTCACATGGCCACAGTCTCCCTTGCATGATAAGATACTTGGGTTGTAACACAGCCCTCTGGGGTGAATCGGTGTGGTGCTTGCCAAAGTGAATGTGTATTTTATGTTGTCTTGAATTTGCTAAGGATTATTGTTTTGTTCTTGGTGTTTAGTTTACGGTTGGGCAGGCTCCTTCACGTAGGTAGCATTGACAATTCCAGATGCAGGTGACAGCGTTATTCTTTTAGATGCTGCTGAACTCAAGACCTCATGCAGGTAACATAGGGAAGATAAAGGCAGATGGCCCCGGGCAGCCTAGGTAGCTTGCTCAGAAGATTTCATCTCAGAGAGTGGGGATCAAGAAAATCTCGCTGCTTTTTGTTCCGTGATATCACAAAAGGCTACCCAAGTTTCTGTTTCACAGACCATAAAGCGGGTCTGTTCACCCGAGGCAAGCGTGCCATGTTTTCTGCAGACGCAGCGGTTCCAAATTCTACATTCCCCTCACACAGCTGGTTTGCACAGGTCTCACTCAGCTGTTATTCTATGCTCGTGCCAGCAGCCGGTCAACTTTAGGTTGCGAGAATGACAGGCTAATATTAACTGCATTGGAGGCAGTTTTGGGACAAAAGAAGAAGAGTTTGGATTTCTATCCCCCCTTTCTCTCCTGTAAGGAGACTCAAAGGGGCTTACAATCTCCTTTCCCTCCCCTCCCCCCCTCATAACAAACACCCTGTGAGGTGGGTGGGACTGAGAGAGCTCCAAAGAACTGTGACTAGCCAAAGGTCACCCAGCTGGCAGCTTACAACGTTTAAATCTCAATAAAACAGCCATTTCCATTGCAATATTTCAGCACTTTAATTTATTAAAATTAACCAGAGGAGAATCAAAATAATAATCAGAAACAAAAACCAACGATAATAATCAATCTAGAACAGGGGTCTACAACCTGCAGCTCTCCAGATGTTCATGAACTACAATTTCCATCCCTTGGCCATGCTGGTAGGGGCTGATGGGAATTGTAGTTCATGAACATCTGAAGAGCCGCAGGTTTCAGACCCCTGATCTGGAATAAGAGGAGGAAAGGGAAGGGGAAGGAAGGCCAGTTAGTTGGATACTGTTGCTGCCCTCAACCATGGGCCTGGCAGAACTGTGCCGTCTTATAGGTCCTGTGGAATTGTAATAAGTCCCACAGCGCCTGGGTCTCACTTGACAAAGAGCTCTACCAGGCAGGGGGCGGAGCCGAAAAAGCTCTGATCCTGGTTGAGGACAGCTGGACAGTTTTTGGGCCAGGGACCACCAGTAAGTTGTTATTTACTCAACAAAGAGCTGGCTTCACCTCTGCAGCACCCATTTTGTAGCTGTGCCCGCCCCCCTGTGCTGAAATTTTAACAGTGCAGCAATCATCTAAAACACACTCTACTGGTGTTTGCCACTGGTGCCTGCTGTTGTTTCGAGCTATCGCATTGTTTTGGTTTGGAAAGCGTTGGCTTGGCATGATAATGTTCTGATTTTCTCATGCAACATATCAAATAGAATCGTAGAGTTGGAAGAGACCACCAGGGCTATCCAATCCAACCCCCTACCATTCAAGAACACACAACCAAATCACTCCTGCCATATGGTCCTCCAGCCTCTGTTTAAAAACCTCCAAAGAAGGAGACTGTACCACTCTCCAAGGCAGCGAATTCCACTGTTAAACAGCCCTGACAGTCAGAAAGTTCTTCCTAATGTTTAGGTGGAATCTCTTTTCCTGCACCTGGAAACCATTACTCATCTCTGTGTCCTCATCTCTGAGGCAACATAAAACAAGCTTACTCCCTCTTCGCCGTGATATCACTTGACCAGATACTATTTGACCAGAGCCGGGGCCTTTTCTGCCCTTGCCTCCTGCTTGGTGGATAAGAACATAAGAACATGCCTGCTGGATCAGACCAGAGTCCATCTAGTCCAGCACTCTGCTACTCGCAGTGGCCCACCAGGTGCCTTTGGGAGCTCACATGCAGGATGTGAAAGCAACGGCCTTCTGCTGCTGCTGCTCCTGAGCACCTGGTCTGCTAAGGCATTTGCAATCTGAGATCAAGGAGGATCAAGATTGGTAGCCATAGATCGACTTCTCCTCCATAAATCTGTCCAACAGGATCTCCCTGTTGGCTGATGCCAGGGCCTTGCAGAACCTTAAACAGTTCCACAGGGCCTTTAAGACAGAGATGTTCCACTGGGCTGTTTGTCAATCTGTCCAGATTTTCTCTGCCATCCTCTCATAAGATGTTAATTGTTTAATGTTATGCACTTATGTATACGTAATGTTTTTAAAGAGTTTGTAAGCAACCCTGAGCCCGGCCTTGGTCAGGAAGGGCAGGATATAACTTTAATAAAATAAATAAAAATAAAAATGAATTCATTATTATTTTGTTTTTAAAACGCGGTTTCTTTTTTTTCTGCCCGAAAAGCCGGAATCAGCTCTCAACGTTGCCAGTTCACTTGTGCAGCCTTCCCTTGAAAGTGTTGATAGCAAGCAATAATAAACTCGTTTCACTACCTGAAGAAATCGGAAACCTCAGACACCTCATGGAGCTGGTAAGTGTGTAAATATTGTCCTGGCTCAAATTCCTTGATTCAGCTGGCCTTGTGGTTTGAGGTTTTTTAGATGAAGCATTAGCCTTTTGTCCAACCCAATTAATGCTGGACAGATGCTCTTTATGTGTCACTGGTACAGCTACAGCGTGTACAGATGGCTTCATCCTTCTGACCATATGCTGAGTAATCAGGGTAAGAACACCATCCAGTGAATCCTGATTCCCCCTGTAAATGTCTTGATACAGTTATTCCCCATCCTGATATTTCCCAGAATCCTATTTCAAGGTGGTGGCGCACAATGACTGACAAGAGAGCAGGGTAAATGCTTATAATGCACACTCACCTTAAAGCTTGGCTGAATGTTTTCTCCAGCCCTTGGAGAAATATAGGTGCCAGATTTGGTCAATAGAATAGCTGTCAATTGAGTTGCTGAACTGAGCTTGACTTCATCCACCAAGGTGAGCCATGCAGGAATGTTCCCCTCCTTCCCTCCCCCCCTCTCTCTCCCTCCCTCCCTCCCTCTCCCTCTCCCTCCCTCTCTCCCCCTCTCTCTCCCCCTCTCTCTCCCTCTCTCTCCCCCCTCTCTCTCCCTCTCTCTCCCCCCCTCTCTCTCCCTCTCTCCCTCTCTCTCTCTCCCTCCCTCCCTCTCTCCCTCCCTCTCTCTCCCTCCCTCTCTCTCTCCCTCCCTCTCTCTCCCTCCCTCTCTCTCCCTCTCTCCCCCTCCCTCCCTCTCTCTCTCCCTCTCTCGCACTCACTCTCCCTCCTTCTCTCTCTCCCCCCCCCTCATAGCGCCCTGGAGGCCCTCCACAGCTGCTGCTCTCAGCAATGGGATTCAGAGGTTTGCTGCTACTGTATATCAAGGCTCCCTTCCATCGCCATGGCTAGTTGCCATTGAATCCATCTAACTTTCATCCATGAATCCATCTAACCACCTTTGAAAGCCTGTTAACTCTAACCATCATCAATAGGTTACCATCATCAATAGGTTAATAACTCATTGTGTTCAGAATTATCTCCTTTTCATCTGTCCTGAACCCATTTCTCAACCCAGGATACTCCCAAAAATCAGTTTTTCTGGGAGAAGGAGATTTTATAAACCTCTCTCATGTCTCCCCTTAGCTGTGTTTTTCTAAACTGAAAAGTCCCAGACTCTCCAGCTTTTCTTCTTAGGAAAGGTGCTTCAAAGAAGAAGAAAAGGAGTTGGATTTATATCTCCCTCAAAGGGACTTACAATGTCCTTTCCCTCCCCCCCCCCACAACAAACACGCTGTGAGGTAGGTGCGGCTGAGAGAGCTCCAAAGAACTGTGACTAGCCCAAGGTCACCCAGCTAGCCTGTGTTGGAGTCCACAAACTAATCCCTTAATAAGCCTCCGCAGCTAAAGCGGCAGAGCGGGGAATGAAACCCGGTTCTCCAGATTAGAGTGCACCTGCTCTTAACCACTATACCACGACCCCCTAAATGTCATGGTTGCACCTAGTATTTCCCCCATATCTGCAGTATCCTTTTTGAGATACAATGACAGGATTCCAACTGAGGCCGCACCATAGGTCTATATAAAAAGCATTGCAGTATCTGCTGTTTTCATTTTCAGCCTTTCATAATAGGTCCCAATATCGTGTTTGCTTTTTTTGCCACTGCCATACACTAGGTCAGCTACAACCCCAAGATCTCTTTCAGTCTCATTCAGACATCATCATCGTCATCGTCATCGTCATTGTTATTATTGTTATTATTGTTATTATTGTTAATAATAATAATAATAATAATAATAATAATAATAATAATAATAATAATAATAATAATAATAATAATAATAATAATAATAATAATACTTTAAGAACATTGAAGGGAAGGTTGACAGCAAGCAAACATGGGAGTGGCTCAGAAGGGGAACTCTAAAGAAGGAAACTGAAGGCCTGATTTTTGCTGCCCAGGAGCAAGCATTACGGACAAATGCAATAAAGACACGAATCGAAAAGTCCTACAATGACCCAAAGTGCCGTCTCTGCAAAGAGTGTGATGAAACCGTGGAGCACATCATCTGCTGCTGTAAGAAAATAGCCCAAACTGACTATCTCGAACGTCACAATAGGCTAGCAGCAATGGTGCACTGGAACCTTTGCAAAAGTACGGCCTGCCCTGTAGCAAGACCTGGTACGAGCACAAGCCAGAGAAGTCCACAGAAAATGAAGAAGCAAAAATACTCTGGGACTTTAGAATACAGACAGACAGACACCTGGCACACAACACCCCAGACATAACAGTGATAGAGAAGAAACATGTTTGGATCATAGATGTTGCTGTGCCAGTTGACAGCAGGGTAGAGGACAAAGAGCTGGAAAAGATCACAAAATACAAGGACCTACAAATTGAAGTTGAACGATTGTGGCAAAAAAAGAACAACAGTAATCCCACTAGTAGTCGGTGCTCTAGGAGGAATCCCAAGAAATCTTGAAAAACATCTGGAAAGCCTAAACTTGGACAGAACATCAGTCCACATGCTGCAGAAAGCAGCACTTCTAGGAACTGCACATATTCTACGCAAATACCTCTAATATCCTAGGTCCTTGGGAAGGACTCGATATTCAGAGATGAATTCCAGACACTTGTGCTGTGTTGTTATATGTATAATAATAATAATAATTAAATTTGATAAACCAGGGTGTACAGCATAAAGTGCAATCAACCTGAATCCTATAAATACCTGGGAATACTACAGCTGGACAACATCAAGCATGGACATGTGAAAAATGTGGTCAGCAGAGAATATGTCCAAAGGGTCAGAAAAATTTTGAAGAGCAAATTAAACGGCGGGAATACGATCAAGGCTATCAACACCTGGGCCATACCCGTCATCAGATACACTGCTGGAATTGTGAACTGGACGCAAGCAGAGCTGGATGATCTGGACAGAAAAACAAGAAAACTGATGACAATCCACTACTCATTACACCCACGTAGTGATGTTGACAGACTTTACCTACCCAGAAAATCAGGAGGTAGAGGGCTTCTGCAAGTGAAACAAACGGTGGAAGAAGAGAAACATGCACTGGCAGATTATGTGAAAACAGTGAAGAACCAACATTGATGGAAGTCAACAGCAGAAAACTGCTCAAAGTGCAAAAGACAAAGAGTGAATACCGTAAAAATACACTGCAAAGCAGAAGAGAAAACTGGCAAAAGAAGGCTCTCCATGGACAGTTCCTAGAAAAATTGAGGACAAAATTGACCAGGAAAAAACCTGGTTGTGGCTCACAAATGGAACTTTGAAAAAGGAGACTGAGAGCTTGATTCTTGCAGCCCAAGAACAAGCAATTTGAACAAACGCCATCAAAGCCAGAATTGAAAAGTCAACTACAGATCCCAAGTGCAGACTCTGCAAGGAAGCAGACGAAACAATAGATCACATACTTAGCTGCTGCAAGAAGATCGCGCAGACGGACTACAAGCAGAGGCATAATACTGTTGCTCAGATGATTCACTGGAACTTGTGCCACAACTACCATCTGCCTGTGGCAAAGAACTGGTGGAATCACAAACCAGAAAAGGTCACTGAAAATGAACACGTAAAACTACTCTGGGACTTCCGAATTCAGACTGACAAAGTTTTGGAACACAATACTCCTGACCTCACGATTGTGGAAAAAAAGAAAGTGTGGATAGTTGATGTTGCAATTCCTGGTGACAGCAGGATTGATGAGAAGCAACTGGAAAAACTTACATGATATGAGGATTTAAGGATTGAACTACAAAGACTCTGGCACAAACCAGTAAAGGTGGTCCCAGTGGTGATCGGCACACTGGGTGCAGTGCCTAAAGATCTTGAACGGCACTTAAAAACAACTGGCGCTGACAAAATCACCATATGTCAGCTGCAAAAGGCCACCCTACTCGGCTCTGCACGCATTATTCGTCGATACATCACACAGTCCTAGATGCCTGGGAAGTGTCCGACGTGTGATGTAATACAAAATCCAGCATATTGATCTTGC
Organism: Sphaerodactylus townsendi; assembly: GCF_021028975.2. Classification (NCBI taxonomy): domain Eukaryota; kingdom Metazoa; phylum Chordata; class Lepidosauria; order Squamata; family Sphaerodactylidae; genus Sphaerodactylus; species Sphaerodactylus townsendi. The sequence continues at coordinate 114,787,818 of NC_059432.1, read as the reverse complement.
TTGCTGTGTGTAACTGTTTTGTATCAATAATAATAATAATAATTAAATTTGATAAACCAGGGTGTACAGCAAAACCACAACTAAAACAATGTGTACAATAAATAAGTGATAAATAGTTAAAATACTTAGCTCAGAATAAGCAGCATTCTAAAACCCAGTAAAACAATATTAATAATATTGCCCCTTTTTATTCCTCCGGTTTGGAGTTCCCTTTTGCCATCTATGGGACCCACTTCTTCGTTCTGCTTCCCCCTCTTTTGGAGGGTTTTAATTGGGTTTTATTGCGTGCCGCCATCTCTATTAATTTTATCACTGTGTTTTAATTCTAATTTAATGGGGTTTGTTTGTATGGGTTGTAAGATGTAATTATGTTGTGAACCGCCCAGAGCCCTTCGGGGGTTGGGCAGTATATAAAACCCATACATACGTACATACATACATACATACATACATACATACATACATACATACATACATACATATTACACACACACACACACACACACACACACACACATACATACATACAACTAATGATGGCTCCCAGTCCCAAGGCCGGGAGGGGACAGACAATACCGAAAGATGTCACACCGGTAGTGCCAATGATGGTACCGCACGCAACACATCGGCAGCATAGATGTAAAACTAGGATGTTGGTTCCAGTATTCTCCACCTTACCCAGCCATGTAAGAGATCCTCCTGTCGTTCTTCACAGCCTGTCTTCATTTGTTTATTATGTATTTAAAACATATATTAGCCGCCTTTTCTCCTTGAAGAACTCAAGGTAGCTTATAGTATAAATGAATCTGGTGTTGAGTTCTCCCACTGAGCAGAGGACGTCTTGAGCCTGTGAAAAACTGTTTTCATGTGATGACCCACAACAAGAAAAAGGCAAAAATCGTTAATTCCACTGTTTTTGCTGTAATGTTTTTTACAGGATGTAAGCTGTAATGAAATACAGACGATTCCACCTCAGATTGGCAATTTGGATTCCCTGCGGGACCTAAATATCAGAAGAAATCATTTGGTGCACTTACCCGAGGGTAAGAAATGGGGGACAAGTTAGGTCCAGTGCTAGCATTTCAGGAGGTTTTGTGCAAATGCCGCATTTTGTTCTACATTTAGTTGACAACAGGTGTCTGTGTGTGTGTGTGCTTTTGCAGAGCTTGCCGAGCTGCCGTTGATTCGGTTAGATTTCTCCTGCAATAAAATCACCACAATCCCTGTTTGCTACCGGAACCTCAGGCACTTACAGACAATCACGTTAGATAACAACCCGCTGCAATCACCCCCTGCACAGGTAATGTATAATCAAATGTTTCAAAACTATTTTTGACCAGAACTGGGTTTTTTTCTCATCAGATACATCCTTGGATGGACTTTTCTGGGGTGGGGCATGGGGGAAGTTTAGCATCGTATGGGCATTCTGGTGCATTGGCTTTATCTTTGGCTTTATATTTATCTGTCTATTACCTGTCAGTCCTTGGTGTACAAATATATCTACAGCTATATGTTGGACTAAAGGAGCAGCAGTGGCGTAGTGGTTAAGAGCAGGTGTACTCTAATCTGGAGGAACTGGGTTTGATTCCCAGCTCTGCCGCCTGAGCCGTGGAGGCTTATGTGGGGAATTCAGTTTAGCCTGTACACTCCAACACATGCCAGTTTGGTGACCTTGGGCTAGTCACAGTTCTTCTGAGCTCTCTCAGCCCCACCCACCTCACAGGGTATTTGTTGTGGGGAGTGGGGAAGGGAAAGGAGTTTGTAAGCCCCTTTGAGTCTCCTATAGGAGAGAAAGGGGGATATAAATCCAACTCTTCTTCTTCTTAAATGAAGAAGAAGCAGAGTTTGGATTGATATCCCCCCTTTCTCTCCTGTAGGAGACTCAAAGGGGCTTACAATCTCCTTGCCCTTCCCCACTCCCCACAACAAATACCCTGTGAGGTAGGTTCGGCTGAGAGAGCTCAGAAGAACTGTGACTAGCCCAAGGTCACCCAGCTGGCGTGTGTGGGAGTGTACAGGCTAATCTGAATTTCCCCAGATAAGCCTCCACAGCTCAGGCGGCAGAGCGGGGAATCTAACCCGGTTCCTCCAGATTAGATACACGAGCTCTTCACCTCCTACGCCACTGCTGCTCCCCGGACCCCCGGACTGATCCAGTAGGCTCTCCCTATGCATTTATGGTATTATACATGCTATTTGAGGCTTGGAGCTGGAAACTCAAACTGTTCACCATCTATATCAGCAAGACTATCTGGGAGCAGGGATGGAGGCTTTTTGCATATTCTTAACCCACCAAAGTCCTCTGGCAAAGAGCAGCAGGTTGGGGTTTTTTTTAAATGTAGCTCTTCTGTTTTAGGCTTTATTTGGTTTTGTGAACCACCTTGGGTTCTAGTATTGGCAGAAAGAAATGCCAAACATTACATACAGGTATGTGTTCATTATTTGATTTTCCTATTGCTATGCTGTTCCCTTAATATTAAAGGAAGAGCAGTCATAAGTGGATAGAGTGAGTGTAAATGGAAGATGCATACATCTGCAAGAACAGCTGCTCTGTGTGTGTGTGTGTGTGTGGTTTGTGGTAGATGCAGAACAGAACTATTGTATGTACGCAGAAGAAATATTACTTTTAAAAGGCAGGAGACTCAAAGGGGCTTACAAACTCCTTTCCCTTCCCTCCTCCCCACAACAAATACCCTGTGAGGTAGGTGGAGCTGAGAGAGCTCCAAAGAACTGTGACTATCCCAAGGTCACCCAGCTGGCGTGTGTGGGAGTGTACAGGCTAATCTGAATTCCCCAGAGAAGCCTCCACAGCTCAGGTGGCAGAGGGGGGGGGGGGATCCAAACCCGGTTCCTCCAGATTAGAGCACACAAGCACTTAACCACTACGCCACCGCTGCTCCTTAAGAGGGAATGCCTCTTCAGAAGGGGGCGAACCACTGCCTCCTTAAGAGCTGGCAGCACCGTCCCCTCCCTCAATGAGGCGTTGACAACACCCTGGATCCACTCAGTCAGTCCCCCTCCGTTTGATTTAATCAGCCAAAATGGGCCCTGGTCCAGGAGGCAAGTGGTAAGCTATATCCCTGCGAGCAATCTACCTGTCTGGGATGCTGTGTGGTTTCCAGGCTGTATGGCCGTGTTCTAGCAGCATTCTCTCCTGACGTTTTGCCTGCATCTGTGGCTTGCATCTTTAGAGGATCCGATAGTAGGAATGGAAAGCAAGTGGAGTATATATACTGTGAGGTCAAAAGGTGAGGCCCTCTGAATAGAGTAGCCTGGTACATGTGAGTCCTACCAAAGAGTCTGTAGCCCGGGGAGTAACAATGAGGGATAGCAAAGGTCAATAGGTGAAATGCATCTGAATAAGAAGTATCCTGAGTCTGCTTGTTGCTCTGCTTGGTTGCTATTGTCTATAGTTGTCCCTGTGTTTGTGGCCAGGGCTGGAGCTGATTAGTCACTGGTTCTTGATTCTAGAGTTTTTTTCGAACACTGGCAGCCAAATTCTGTTTCATTTTTCATGGTTTCTCTTCCCTTCCTGTTGAAGTTGTCCATGTAATGCTTCGTTGGAATTTCCAATGAAAAGCTTACTCTTATTGTAGTCCTGACGTGAAGTGGTTGGTCCGAGTGGTCCAGAATTTTCTCGTGTTTTCAAAAAAAATATTCTACCCGTGTCCAGGTTTGGTTTATCATGTGTTCTGCTTATTTTGCTGATTTTTCTGGCTGAAATAGTCACCTTGCGAGTGCCGCCTTCTCATGTTGCTTTGATTGTCTTGTCCTGACTCGTTAGTAAAGCTGGTGGTTCCTATGTAGACTTGTCCACAGCTACATGGTATGCAGTAGACTCCTGCAGTAGCTCAGTAATGCATACCATGTAGCTGTGGACAAGTCTACATAGGAACCACCAAACGCAGCACTCAGACACGAAAGCCTTTGACAATAAATCTACCTGTCTACTGCCTTGGACTGCTGCTGTTGAAGTACCTGCCAGGCCCTGCCCCTCCGCAGGTGTTCCCAATAAGATGGAGTTCAGAAGCTGCAGGCCACAGCTCACCCGGTCAGGCTTGCAGTTCTTCTAGGGCACAGGTGTCAAGCTTCAGCTGACCTCTCCAGATGTTATCAGGACTACAGTGCTCCCCATGAAATCCCCCCTGCCAGCATGATGCTGGCGGGGATGATGAGAACTGTAGTCCACTTAACATCTGGAGAGAGACAACAGGGTTGACACCTAAGTCATTCAAGGGTCAATGAAACTTCTCTCTGACTGGCAGGCAGTATTGCAGGCAGGGCTGACCGGCTGGTTTGTAGCTGCATCTCGACAAGTTGTGGGTTTTGCCTTCTGTGTGAATGCCTGTGGTCATGGAGGAAGGAAATGACAGTAGACTGCAGCTGCACCAAAGGATTTTTATGAAAGGAATTCAAGATTTCACTCCGGACTTCAGCATCATGGCTGGCCTCTGCCTGTAGAGATAAATTACTAAAGCTACAAGGGACAGCTGCTTCCAAAACTCACCACCAGCTTCTGTATTTCTAGGAGTACCCTGCAATGTATGGTTTATTACAGGGTTCAGCATTGTGGCTTTCAAGATTTTTCTTGTTTGTAAACCTACAAAGATCAGCTTGAAAATGGACTTTAGAAACCAACTGAAGGACATTCAGAGATGAGGGGGTAGAACCTTAGAAACCTCATATAACTGGCAGTGCGTATCTGCCTAGGGGACAAGAGTGGGTACCCTTGTCCCAGGGCCATCTCCTTCTATTAGTCACTTGGGGAAGCAAAGAATCGTAGCTTCCCATGAATGTGAGCGATAGAAGTTCTACTGTCTAATTTGTTTTACATTATTGACTGACCTCCCTCCCAAGACAGCCAGCTTGACGGGGAGTCTGGGGGAGAGGTGGGCACCCTAAACCTTGCCCATGTCCATGGTGACATGGGTGGGGTCGAGGGCAGTGGAGGTGGAGCCGGGGTGGGCGGGGTGGGGGCAGAGCCTGGGGGGTGTCCTAGAGACAATTTGTCTCCGGGCGCCATTTACCCTTGGTACACCTCTGCTCATAAGTAATTATTTCTTACCACTAGCCCAAGGGTGTTTGGGTGCCTGTAGCAAAAAGGCGGAACAGTGCCTCCGCCATCATGGTGAAAAATATAACAATAAACTATATAATTGAAAAAAGATGTTCTCCTTTAAAGTTACTCCAAAACCTGTTGCCCGAAGCAGAGGCTGCATTGCCTCACCTAATGGTAGGGCTGGACCACTCCTTGTTTCCCTCCTGTGGCAAACAAGGGAAATTAAAAGAACACGTAATTAGCAGACAATCTGTGGAAAATCTGCTTTGTTACTGCAGTTGATTCAGATTATCAGGTATGATTTGTCGTGGTTTGTCTACCAAAGACTGTCTTAAGTAAGAATTCTGCAGCCTGCTATCTCATGCTGTAAAAATCCATTCCAAACCAGCTGTAGGACCTTTCAGCCACACTTCAAGGAGCTGTTGGATTTATTGTGCTTTGAGCACCCTGGGACCATGGTTATTTTCTTTGCCTAGGATCTTTAAAAAATTTTTAGATCTAAATGAATAGAACAGAAAAAGGAAATGGAATCAAAACAGAAGTCACAATTAGTTCTAGAGACTGAGAGAAAACAACATTGTCTGTATATTTTAAAATCACTGAACAGTTAACTTCCTCCAACTGAAGTTTCTTTTCCTCCAATGGAAAATCATTCAGTCGTTCATCCTGACCCTTATAAGAGCATAAGAACTAGCCTGCTGGATCAGACCAGAGTCCATCTAGTCCAGCATTCTGCTACTCGCAGTGGCCCGCCAGGTGCCTTTGGGAGCTCACATGCAGGATGTGAAAGCAATGGCCTTCTGCTGCTGCTGCTTCTGAGCACCTGGTCTGCTACAAGGCGATTTGCAGTCTCTCAGATCAAGGAGGATCAAGATTGGTAGCCATAGATCAACTTCTCCTCCATAAATCTGTCCAAGCCCTTTTTAAAGCTATCCAGGTTAGTGGCCATCACCACCTCCTGTGGCAGCATATTCCAATCTATTTTGCTCTAGGCATGTGTGCTAAGGGTGGTCAGGACAAGTCTCTTCTGACTTACAGTGACCCAGTGAATCGATACTCTCCAGAACATCCCATTGTTAAAAACCTTGCTCAGCTCTTGCGAACTGAGGGTTGCGGCTTCCTTGATTGACTTAATCCATCTCTTTTCCCGCTGCTTTCAACTTTTCAACTAGCAGTAACATTAGTTTGCAAGACCTGTTAACAATAGGATGTTTGGGAGGACGTTGATTCATAGGGTCGTCATCAGCTGGGAGCGACTTTGTGGCAGTTAACATACAGCGCTATTAATTTTTCCAGGGATTCTTGTTCTCGCTATACTTCAGGGGAAAAGTGGAGCAAATTGACATAGCTTTGTGACACTTTAAAGGTGTCTGGGAAGAGAAGGAGGATGAGGAGGGAGCTGCTGACTCAGGGCCAAGTGGGGAGGAAAAACAGGAGGGCCTGGCTCCCCCTTGGTAGGCGCCATTAATCCTCCAGCAGTTTTCTAGAGCTCGTCGTATTTGTTCGCACAACAGGCTTTACTGCTAGTATATAGTAAATCATGAACGTAATAGATACTTTATGTAGATTACATCAGTGATATCCTTCACAATTCACATTGTTGTTTGTTGGAACAATATGAACAGAACACTTTCCATTTGTCTTGAAATTCTTTGATCAGTTGCTTATTCAGAAAGTTCATTAATTTTGCCATTGCTGCTTATTCCATTAATTTATTTTCTCAGTTCTCTTGGCTTGGGAATTCTTCTGCTTTCCATTTAGTTTCAAGCACAGCTCTGGCTCCGCTCTCAAAACACTAAAACAGTTCTTCTGAGATTCTTGGCATTTTTTTGGCAATATGCCTAGTAATATAGTCTTGGCATCCATAGCAAATTTGATTTTTAAAATTTTCTGAATTTCCACGTGGATTTCTTTCCAATTTTTTTAAAAAAACTTTTTTACATGTCCACCACATGTGGTAAAAAGAGCCATCTACTTCTTTACATTTCCAACGTTTCCCTTTCTAATTCTTGTCCATCTTCTCAGTAACCTTTGGAGTGATGTACCACCGATAAAACATCTTGTACCAATTTTGCCTTAATGTTGGGCTGGCTGTAAATTTTAAAGGTTTCCTGTTGTTGAAAAGATATTTCTTCCCCAGAGTTTTTTATCCATCTAAACATGCATATTTTCATTTGCTGGGATCATTGTTATCCATTTATTTTTTTTCTCTGCCCCAAGAAACTCCCAGTAACATTGTAAGAACATAAGAACGCAAGAACAAGCCAGCTGGATCAGACCAGAGTCCATCCAGTCCAGCTCTCAGCTACTCGCAGTGGCCCACCAGGTGCCTTTGGGAGCTCACATGCAGGATGTGAAAGCAATGGCCTTCAGCGGCTGCTGCTCCTGAGCACCTGGTCTGCTAAGGCATTTGCAATCTGAGATCAAGGAGGATAAAGATTGGTAGCCATAGATCGACTTCTCCTCTTCCATCAATCTGTCCAAGCCCCTTTTAAAGCTATCCAGATGAGTGGCCATCACCCCCTCCTGTGGCAGCAGATTCCAAACACCAACCACACATTGCGTGAAGAAGTGTTTCCTTTGATTAGTCCTAACTCTTCCCCCCAGCATTTTCAATGGATGCCCCCTGGTTCTAGTATTGCGAGAAAGAGAGAAAAATTTCTCTCTGTCCACATTTTCTACCCCATGCATAATTTTATAGACTTCAATCATATCCCCCCTCAGACATCTCCTCTCCAAAGAGTCCCAAACGCTGCAGCCTCTCCTCATAAGGAAGGTGCTCCAGTCCCTCAATCATCCTCGTTGCCCTTCTCTGCACTTTGTCTATCTCTTCGATATCCATATAATGCAGCACATATAATGTAGCACATTATAAGGGGAGAAAACATCGAAATCCTGTGGTTTTCAAAAACAGGTAGCCTGCAGTTATATAGCCAACCCTTTTAAAAGGGGAAAAAAATCAATAACAGTGCTGAGCCCAGTCCCCAGTAGCCAGATGTCCTTTAGATTAAAAATGTCTTACAATGCCAACAGAAAGAGGCATGAGCGAAGCAGTTCCAACCACATCAGCAGGAGCAAACGACTGCTTCTTCGCATTTCTTTATCTCTTTGGTGTAATGAAAAGGTTTCCCCTTCACAAACCGCAGGTCAGATCTGCTCACAGAAGGAACGCCACTCAGAAAAACATCTCTTCGGGTCCCTCCCCGCAAGCATGAGCCCAAAACTCAAGTTCCCTTGTTGAGAGCCTAGAGGGAATCTGTCACAACCGCAGCCGCAGTTTCATAACTTTGCTTCCCTTGGGAGTCCTGCCAGAATCTGATGCTTACTTGTCTTCCAAAAGAATTTTCACAAAAACGAGAAGAGAGACTTGGTTGTTAAGGTTCTGCTCTTAATTTTATAGTTGTGGGATTTTAGTTTAAGTTCTTTTGCTCGCTACATTTTTGCTCCGCCCTTCCTCTGAAGACCTCGGAGTGTTTGGCACTCGGTGCCCTGTTGGTGGACCTCTAGATCAGTGATGGCGAACCTATGGCACGGGTGCCAGAGGTGGCACTCAGAGCCCTCTCTGTGGGCACATGCACACAGAGTTCATCATGTGGGGGGCGGAAAATCACACACACACCCCCACATACACACACATATCTAGGCTGGCCTGCGCCACTGAGCACGATGTGTGTGCACTGCGGTGAGCAGGGAGGACTTGGCTGGCGGGCCTGGTGCCTGTCCTCCAGATGGCTGCTGCCCGGGGTGCAGAGGAGGCAGAGATGCTAGAGAGGCACAGAGCAGTGTGTGCAGGACTTGCTGGAGGCTAGAGCAGGCTGGCCCCTGCTCGAGGGGGTGGGGTGGAGGAAGTGGGAGCCAACTGTTTTTTTCTAAACTAAAACCTCAGCATTCAGGTTAAATTGCCGGGTTGGCACTTTGCGATAAATAAGTGGGGTTTGGGTTGCAATATGGGCACTTGGTCTCAAAAAGGTTCGCCATCACTGCTCTAGATGAACTGGTTGGCCCCTGTGCGAGACAGCATGCTGGACTAGGGAGACCCTCGTTGGTTTGATCCAGCAGGGTTCCTCTGGTATTCTTAAGAAGGCCTCAACCTCCATGCCAAATGTCTTGGACCTCCAGATGAACTGGTTGGCCACTATGTGAGGCAGGAGGCTGGACTAGATGGATCTAATCCAGCAGGGCACTTCTGAAATTCCGATGCATCCGGTTCCTTCATCATAGTAGTGTATGAGTTGAAACAGATAAGTAAATATTGCTGCATCATTTTCCAGTCTCCTTGACAATTTGCCATTTCCCTTCAGATATGTATAAAAGGAAAAGTCCACATATTTAAATACCTGAATATGGAAGCGTGCAAAGTAGCGCCAGACCTTCCAGATTACGAAAGGCGGCCGATGGGGTTTGGTTCTTGGTGAGTATATACACATTTTGAATTTGCTCTTTTTTTTTTTAAAAAAAAAGAAAGAAATATTTTGTAGATACTTTTTATTGAGCTCTTTATTGCCTGTGTTAAACCCCTAAGTAGTTTTAACACATTACCAGATAATGTTGCTTTGTGCCAGACGGCAGAACTTAGGGGCAGCAGGATCCCAGGTGTACCCAGAGGTGAAAAGGCCGGTCTCCTTTTGACTCTCAATCAAACCGTGTTGATTTTGGCAAGCTGCTCTTCTCCCTTAGCCCAGTAACATACATTTCTGAGCAGCCAGCCGCAGCACCGGTTTCTAAATTAAGAGGACGGAAAAGCCACGTGTGTTTATACTACTCAGTTCTGAGTGATGCAAGGTGATGAGGCAAAGCTTTAATTTCCCTGAGAAGGGAATCGCAGCCTGTGTTTATCCTGAAGAGCAGTGCTGAATCATTGGACCTTCAAGGAGGGGGCGGGGAAGGGTATCGAAGGACCAATGGGAGATACATCAGTAAAGCCAGCACGGATAATGTTGAGAGAGTGAAGAACCGAAGTTCTCTGTGGAAGAAACCAAGAAGATGCAGGAATGCCACAAACCCAGAGGTGTGATCCAGCAGGTTCTCACAGGTTCCCGAGAGTAGGTTACTCATTATTGGTGTGTGCGGAGAGGGGGTTACTAATTGGTGATTTTGCCACGTGATTTTTGCCTTAGTGACACCCCTCCTCTCAGCAGTAGTGCGCAGAACTTGAAGCAGTCTAGCAGGAGGTGCACCAGCATGCATGGCAGCCTGCGCCTGCGTGCATTCGTTTCCTGCCCAAGGACCGGCGCAGCAGCTGCATCCTTGCCACAGCCCCGCCCAGGAATGCCCCGCCCCCGGAATGCCCGGCCACGCCCCCGTTCCCCGCCCAGCCCCATTGGCGCTATGCCACAGTTTGAATCCCACCACCATGGGAACCTGTTACTAAAACTTTTGGATCCCACCACTGCACAAACCTCTTCAGGTAGCAGATCCATCAGGGCACCTGAGAATCAAGACCCGAGTGTTGGCAACCATTAATCGAACACTAGAGAAGAAGTGCTGGAAGAGCAGAGACATAAAAATTGGTGTAGAGAAAATGACTTAATTTCAGAGTTGAACAGAATTGGCAGAACTAGAGCAGCCCTAGCTGCTGTTAGACCTACTACCTGTCCTCTGGATCCGTGCCCACTGCTTATTAAAGCATGTGAATTACGATACCACAATTGGCTATTATTAATTGCTCCCTTGAGCAAGGAGTTTGTCGGGTGGGTTGAAGGACAGTGGTCCATGCCTCTTAAAAGACCGTGGTTAGATCCTGAGTGATCCGGCCAGTGCAGCCCGTTTGAATCTTTTACGTTTCTGGGGAAGGTAATTGAGAGAGTGGTGTTGGAGCAGCTTCAGGGTTTTCTGGAGGACGTCGGCCTTTGATCCCTTCCAATCCCGCTTCCGTGCTGGGCATGGGACGGAGACTGTTCTCGTCGCTGTCACAGATCGCTCCATTATGCAGCTTGACCGAAGGCGGATCGGCTGCTGGTGTTGTTAGATCTCACCGCGGCGTTTGATGTGGTGGAAACCCGCGATCTTTTGACCCACCGCCTGGCGTTTCGAGTGGGGTACTGTCCTTCAATGGATTGCCTCGTTTCTCCGGGACGGGTCAGCAAAGTGTAGTGCGGGGACCGAGCTTCCCGGTGCCAGCTCTATTGCGGTGTGCCTCAGGGGGGGCGCTGTTGTCCCCGCTGTTATTTAACATCTATATCGACCCCTTGCTCAGCTAGTGCAGACTTTGGGCTGGAAGTGCCATCAGTATGCTGATGATACCCAGCTCATTCTGTCGATGGAGGGAGCAGGCACTTCTCTGGCTCTACAGCATTGTTTGGAAGCGGTTGCTGGTTGATGCAGAGCAGGTTAAAACTGAATCCAGCGAAGGCGGAAGTCCCTTTGGCTGGAGTCGCCTTGGTGCGGAGGGGCTCAGCCACCGGTGTGGGAGGGGTCTGCGGCGCAGGCCCCCTCGGTTAAGCCTGGGGGGTCCACCTGGATTAGTCTCTTTCTATGGAGACCCAGGTGGCCCATGTAACCAGGTTGCGTTTTTCCATCTTCGCCAGGCCGGCTGGCTGGCCTTCCCTCTCTCCCAGTGGGATCTGGCCACAGTGATTCATGCTTGGTCACCTCCAGGTTAGACTATTTGCAACTTCGCTCTGTGGGCCTGCCAGAGACTGATCCGAGGAGGTGAAACTGGTCCAGCATCGCGGCCTCGTCTGCTCACGGGTGGTGCCTCTAGAATCACATCCGCCCGTGCTGCACCGTCTGCACTGGCTCCCAGTTGAATTCAGGCCGTCTTCCAAGGTGTGGTGTTAACCTTTAGGCCTTACGCGGTCTGGGACCCTCATTACCTTAGGGACCGTCTGGCCCCATATGTCCCCGCGTCGGTCTCGTTGACGGCAGAGGCCAATCCTGGAGATTCCGCCCTCTATGATGCGGCTGGCCTCCACCAGGGCCAGGGCTTCTACGGCCCTGGCCCCTGCCTGGTGGAATACTCTTCCTCCAGCTGTCGGGACCCTCACAGGGACCTACAAAGAGTTCCATGGGGGGCCTGTAAGACTGAGTTATTCCCCCGGGCTTTTGGGGAGGCCGGATGCTGATAGGGGCCCGTTAACGGCTAGGCTCCGCTGTCCCCTCTTAGGGGAGTTGGGGAACTAATAGCTGAAACGCCATCTGTTTTAATTGTTTCTGAATTAGGGCGCTGTTTTTAACTGATGAATTTTTAGTATTTTATTTGTTACCCACTTGTTGTATTATGATGTGAACCGCCCTGAGCCCTCTGGGGGAGGGCGGTATAAAAGTGGAATAAATAATAATAATAATAATAATAATAATGTCTACCGGGTGAAATGGCCTGCGTTATAGTCAGGTATAACATGGAAACAGTTCACTTGTAGAGCTTTTTATTTTGTTCCATATCTTCCAACAAGGTCTGTATACGCAGCTATCACCCAGCTGTCCTGCATGCCTGTGCTAGTTGTTTGTGTCACATTGGAAGATTGATGGGAATTAGAAAGGATCAGCTCTTCTAATTTTGAAAACTTCCCTCCGTAGTTGTCAGAGGCAGCTGGGCAAGCGTGCGTTTAAGCAGTGTGAGCTCAGAAAAACCCCTCAGACCTCTCCAGGATCCACTCCATTGCGTGGCTTGTCTGGTTTTAGAGCCAGCGTGGTGTAGTGGTTAAGAATAGGTGGATTCTAATCTGGAGAACCGGATTTGGTTCCCCACTCCTCCACCTGAGTGGCAGAGGCTTATCTGGTGAACCGGATGTGCTTCCCCACTCCTACTTTCCTGCTAGATGACCTTGGGCTAGTCACAGTTCTCTCAGAACTCTCTCAGCCCCACCACCACCTCCACCAAAGGTGTCTGGTAGAGGAGCTTGTAAGCCACCTTGAGTCTCTTCAAGGTGTCTGTTGTGTGGGGAGAGGAAGGGAAAGAACTTGTAAAGCGCAGGTCTCTTTACAGGAAGGTGGATATAAATCCAAACTACTCTTCCTCCTCTCTCGCCTCCCTCCTCCTCCTCCTCCTCCTCCTCCTCCTCCTTCTTCTTTTTTACTGGATGCACAAAAGACCTAGCGGCATGGTCTGTTCATTTGTGTTTTCCCTTCCACCTCATTGTGCATATCACGTCTGTCAAAGTTCTGATCCATTTCATTAAAAATGGAGGATGGCTTGAATCTGCTAAAAAAATTATTTTTGAAACGCATCGCCTTGTTAGTCCATACTAACAGGAGCGGTGTTCAAAATATTTTGTGAACTAATATCATATTATATAAATGGATCAGGATCTATTTTAGTGCTTAACCATGACCTGAGAAGAAAGCAAGCCTGCCAGAAAACTTGGACTCATCAGCTCTAACAGAGGTGGCAAATCCCAGGACGGAGAAAGATCTTTCACTGAGTGATGGAAATGCTCACATGAATCAGCTCAGTCAAGTGCAAGAGGACAGAGGGCAGCTGGTTGCTGTCATTGTAAAAGGAATAGTTGAAACTAAAAGAACGGATGAAATCATCAGAAGAAGTGGTACAGAAGGGGAAAAGAAGGAAGCAGAGACCAAAGTCTTTCGGGGTGGGGCACACCCACAGAGAACGGAAGGAAGTGTGCTGTCAGAGAAAGGAGAGCAGAAAGGGGTGGTGCCAGGAACAGCCTGATGGGACAGAAATTCAGCCGAAGAGAACCGGATTTTGGATTTTGGGAGGTTTTGAATTTGGTCTGGGAGCTTCTGCAGTGATCAGTGGGTCATGCGGGAAAGGAGGAGGCAGCAAAGGAGTGAGGGGGAAAATGCATCCTGTTCGCCACTTTACTTCCTACTGCAGTTCCTGAGCAGTTCCTGCTACTTTTTACCTTTATAAATGGCATTGTCAAAGGCTTTCACGGCCAAATTCAACTGGTTGTGGTGAGTTTTCTGGGCTGTGTGGCCGTGGTCTGGTGGATCCACAGCCCGGAAAACCCACCACAACCAGTTTATAAATTGCCTTTTACTAACCTATGCAACGGGATGCTCAATTACACAATTAAGAATCAGGAAAGGCTGGGGTATTGTGTGGTTTCCAGGCTGTATGGCCGTGTTCTACTAGCATTTTCTCCTGACGTGTTTTGCCTGCATTTTGTGCAGAAGTGACTTATCAGGAAAATACTTACTATTCGACACACAGCCCGAGCTCCACAACACCAGTGATTCTAACTGTAACCTTCAACAATCAGGAAGGAAACTTATGAGTGAGAAATCAAATTAAAATTTAAACTATAACATTTAGAACAGCAAATTTAAGAATATTGATAGCGGAAGTGTCTATATGAGATACCATGCTTTGACTGTTCTATTCATGCTGGTCCAGCGGTTTTGTGCTCTTAAGTCGCTTTGTTCCCTTAAGTCACTTCTGACTTGTGACATATATGAATTAATGGCTGACCATTAGAATATTGAGGCTAGCCTGGCCTTGTCTGCTCCTGGAGGCTAAACAGGGTTGGTCAGTATTTGGATGGGAGATGACCAAGGAATTCACATAGGGAGGCAGCAGCAAACCACCTCTGAACTTCTCTTGCCTTGAAAAACCCTGTGAGGTTGCCGCAGGTCAGCTGCCATTGGACAGCCATTTGGCAAAGATGAAGAAAAGAATTAACCCCTGAAACACCCTGCAGCAGCAGTGGCGTAGGAGGTTAAGAGCTCGTGTATCTAATCTGGAGGAACCGGGTTTGATTCCCAGCTCTGCCGCCTGAGCTGTGGAGGCTTCTCTGGGGAATTCAGATTAGCCTGGGCACTCCCACACACGCCAGCTGGGTGACCTTGGGCTAGTCACAGCTTCTCGGAGCTCTCTCAGCCCCACCCACTTCACAGTGTGTTTGTTGTGAGGGGGGAAGGAGATTGTAAGCCCCTTTGAGTCTCCTGCAGGAGAGAAAGGGGGGATATAAATCCAAACTCTTCTTCCAAACTCTTCTTCATTAACATCCTTGCTCAGGTCTTACAAACTGAAGGCTGCAGCTTCCTTTATTGAATCACTGTGTCTCCACGCCTTCCACTTTTGTTGGTGTTATTGTCTTTTCCAGTGACTCTTTTCTTCTCAGAATGAGAGCGAAGCAGGATAGCCTCAGGATAGTCATTTTAGCTTCTAGGGAGACTTCAGGCTTGATTTGATCTAAAACTCACTGATTTGTCTTTTGCAGGGGGAGGAGGGGAGAGTATCTGCAAAACTCCCCTCCAACGCATTTCAAACTAATCAGCTTTCTTCTCACCAGCTTTCTGTGCTGTCCCACTTTTGCACCCATGCACAGCAGTGGGGGACATTCAGGCTGTTTCCCCACGGGCGGAATACAGCATCCCAGGGATGCTAAAAACAGCGTCCCTGAGGAGGGGTTTGCATGGCCTCATAACCCCCGAGCAGCTCGAAGCCGCTGTTTCAGGGAGCGAGGTTTTTCTGAAACAGCGGCTTTAAGCTGCGATGCAAGCGGCAGTGGCTGAAGGTGCCATTCCCCTTTTCACCGAGCGCCTCACCGTCCCTCCGACCTTGGGGTAATTATGCGCCCGGAAACCAGGGACCGCCCCCCTGCCCTACAACTCCAGAGCTATTAAGCACAGGGCAGGCGTCCCTGGCCTGAAGCGACACCAGAAAGGCCGGGAGGATGGCTAAAGCGTCGAGGAACCTTCCGCCCCTACCGGGACCGATTACGTGCGAAACGGTCCGGGGAGGTGTCAGTGTCATATCATTGCTGGCGCACCACCACTGGCGTGGCCGTGTAGGCTTGACCTCAGGCATGAATTATCTTGATCAAGGATTTTCCGTGGTGGCGAACCTCTGGCACTCCAGATGTTATGGACTACAATTCCCATCAGCCCCTGACAGCATGGCCAATTGGCCATGGTGGCAAGGGCTGATGGGAATTGTAGTCCATGACATCTGGAGTGCCAGAGCTTCGCCACCACTGACCTAGGTTATAATGCCCTCTTGTTACACACGAATGCAGAGTGGATTAAGTCAGAGGTGTCCAACTTATGGTCCCTCCAGATGTTCACGGACTACAATTCCCATCAGCCCCTGCCAGCATGGCCAATCGGCCTCCAACCTATGACCCTCCAGATCAGGGGTCTGCGACCTGTGGCTCTCCAGATGTTCATGGACTACAATTCCCATCAGCCCCTGCCTGCATGGCCAAGTGGCAGGGCTGATGGAACTGTAGTCCATGAACATCTGGAGAACTGCAGGTTGCAGAACCCTGATCTGGAGGGCCGTAGGTTGGAGGCCGATTGGCCATGCTGGCAGGGGCTGATGGGAATCATCCACGAACATCTGGAGGGCCAGAGTTGGACACCCCCTGCAAATAAATAGGAGTCTGCTTTTTCTGCCTCATTTGCTGCCATCAAGCCAAACTGCCTCCACTCACAGCATTGCTGTCCTTTGATCACCATTCGCTGAGCTCTGCGTCCTTAGACCCACGGTCCTCTTAGCCCAGGCTTGTTTCTTGCCACATGGTGCTGCATGAATTATAGTAATTACGCTGTTTCTCAAGCCAGTGATTTTTAAACCAAGTGACCGGCCAGGGAGAGACCTGCAATTAATAATGCCTGGGTGGAGCCTTTCGTTGGCAGAACTTCCCTCTTGCCATTCTTGCTGCCAATCTCCCTGGGGGGGTCTAGTGCCAGCGGAGTGGTTGGTTCATTGTTGAATGTCCATCTGCGAAGGGTCATAAGAGTTGCATTGTTAAGTTGCTTTTGTCTGTGACATTTGCCAAGCACAGCATCTGTGACAGCCACAGGACTGAGCTGTGTAGTCACTGTGTGTGTTTAAAGGAGGAGGAGGAGGAGAAGAAGAAGGGTTGTTGTTGTTGTTGTTGTTTGGATTTACATCCCTCCTTTCTCTCCCATAAGGAGACTCAAAGGAGCTTACAATCTCCTTTCTCTTCCCCCCCAACAACAAACACCCTGTGAGGTGGGTGGGGCTGAGAGAGCTCCAAAGAACTGTGACCAACCCAAGGTCACCCAGCTGGCATGTGTTGGAGTGCACAAGCTAATCTGGTTCACCAGATAAGGCTCCCCAGCTCAAGTGACAGAGCAGGGAATTAAACCCGGTTCTCCAGATTAGAGTGCACCTGCTCTTAACCACTGCCGCATGAGAGAGGAAGGCAGCTGTTTATACCCTGCCTCACCTCCGCATAGTAAATAGATGCTGTCTGCGTCTAATGATGGCAGTGACATAGTTTAATTAATGAAGGCTAAACTCACTGCTTACAAAAGTTTAAAAACAGCACTGAGCAAAATACATGAAACAGATGCAGTAGATGGTGTCATTGGTATTGTGCATTATTAATCCATAAAATGCTTCAAATGTTTCAAATTAGCCCACACAACACTGAGTTTCGCCTTCATTAATTAAACTATGTCACTGCCATCATTAGATGCAGACAGCACCTATGTACTATGTGGAGGTGAGGCAGGGTATAAACAGCTGCCTTCTCTTATGGTGTAGTAGTTAAGAGCAGGTGCACTCTAATCTGGAGAACTGGGTTTGATTCCACACTCTGCCACTTGAGCTGTGGAGGCTTGTCTGGTGAATCAGATTAGCTTGTGCACCCCAATACATGCCAGCTGGGTGACCTTGGGCTAGTGGCCTTTTCCCCAAAGGAAAGTGATAGACGTCCTGCAGATCTCTGATGTTTCACAGTAGCCACTGCCTGAAGAGGATATCCTTATAAGACAGTGATGGCGAACCTTTTCGAGACCGAGGGCCCAAATTGCAACCCAAACCCCACTTATTTATCGCAAAGTGCCAACCCGGCAATTTAACCTGAATGCTGAGGTTTTAGTTTAGAAAAAAATGGTTGGCTCTCTCTTCCTCCGCCCCACCTGCTCAAACTGCTGTAGGATCCAGCAAGTCCCACGTGCACCGCTCTGTGCCTCTCTAGCATCTCTGCCCGCTCTGCGCCCCCCCCCCCCCCCCAGGCAGCAGCCACCCGGAGCACAGGCACCAGGCCCACCAGCAGAGTCCTCCCTGCTCACCGCGGTGCGCACACGTCATGCTCAGTGGCCCAGGCAGCCTAGATGGGTGTGTGTGTGTGTGTGTGTGTGTGTGTGTGTGTGTGTGTGAGATTTTCCACACCCACATGACGAACTCTATGTGTGCGTGCCCACAGAGAGGGCTCCGAGTGCCACCTTTGGCACCCGTGCCGTAGGTTCGCCATCACTGTTATAAGAGAAAGAGGTATTTGTTGGGCAGCATTGACCGAGCGATTGGGCCGGCGAAGATAGTGTGTTGCTCTGTTCCGCCGTCTTCGAGTGCCTTGGCATTTTTTCACAGGCAAAGGCAACTGTCTGAAGGCCCGAAGAGTTGGCTGACAGAAAGGAGCATTTTTCTTAGTCTGTAAGAACTGGGCTTCCTGAGCAGGTTCCAGTTATGCATGAAAAATGCACTATGACTAACAGGTTGAAATATGTCCCTCTGGTGCCATCTGATGTCTAATTTTTCCCAAAGAAATTTTCCTTTACTTTTACAGGACAATAACTAAAATGTTTGTCTTTTTGGCAGCCATGAGGAACTGTACTCCAGCCGGCCGTACGGAGCGTTGGATTCTGGCTTCAATAGTGTGGATAGCGGAGACAAGAGGTGGTCAGGAAACGAGGTAAGTACAATTGCCTGGCTTTTGTTTGAGGGATTTGTAGCATATGCGAAGAGGAAAAAAACAAAACGGGACGGCAGCGGAAGACTTACTTGCCGAACTCCGTAGGGTTGTAATCTTAAACAGCTTACCCTGCATTGATCTGAGGATTGAGGTCAAGGTGTTTATTTTCACATCTCAGATTCCTCCTAGTATGAAGAAACAGGGAATTGTTTGCAAGAGGCATCTTCTGTCCCACTTAAAACAGCAAATGTTTTATTGGAATTGTTGGCTTCTGGCTTCTGAGTCCTTCTGTAGGTGAAGGACTCGAAAATGAGTTTTCTCAAAAATATTCAGCTGATTTTCTTTCAAGGATATGGCGTGTGGAAAGGCTACGGTCTGCTATGGATTTGTCCATCCAGAAAGCAGTTGTTTTTCTCATAACTCTGGGAACTGACCGAGCCACTGTTTTGTGACCCGATTGGGAGAACTTTGAATTATCTAGCCCTAGAGAAGAGATGTTCGTATGTAATTCTTTATTTATAATTTCTAGGCCGCCCTTCCCCTTGACGAGGTCGAGGTGGCTTACAACAGTAAATTAAAGGATTAAAATATACAACTAAACAATATGAGGCACTATAAACATTTCTCACCAAGGGAAACGAATGAAAGACAAGGGGACGAGGAAAAGAAAAGGAAGGTTGATGCCCATTTTGAACAACAGGTGACAGCCCCGTGCTGCCCAGTTATGAAGTGTGGAGAAGTGCCGTGTTTATGCCAGCCGTTCCCTTGGACATTCCCACAGTTGCTTCAGAACTGATTGTTAGTATGCATAATTGGTGAGGCAAGTTTTCCACTCCTTTTGAAAGGGAGGCAAGGCTGAGAGGCAGCATGTTTTCCCAGATCCATTATCTGAGGCCACGGGCAAGCTGGAACACACAGGTGGCAGCTCTTTAAAAGAGCACGCCCGTAACAAGGAAAAGTCCGCATAAACTCTGGACAAGTAACAAACTCTGTTTCGTCTGCCTGCCTGGTACCTGTCTGCCATGCTTTTCAGGAGGAGCTGTTGTTAGCAAAGAATTGCAGAGCTGAAGATCTGTTTGGGCACGCTGTGGTATATTTTGTTTATTTATTGATTTTCTTTATAGTCCGCCTTTCCCTTTGGGACTCCAGACGGATAATATCCAGTGAGCCAATGCAATCAACAAGATGGGGGTAATTCAGTTAACAATAGAAGAGGATTAAGATTAAGGAAATCTGGAACCAAGCAGAAATCTGAAAAACACAGGAGTGAAGCAGAGTATAAGTGATTACCTTAATGTGTTCATAGTAGGATCCTACTTACAGAAGGCAATGCACAGTAGTAGACACCACAGTCCACTCACCCAAGAAACTTTGTAAACCGTTGCATATAGTGCAACCCTATTGCTTCTGAATAATTCTTGAATAAACGATGTGTTTCTTGCTTTCTTTTCTTTTTTAATGGAGCCCACGGATGAATTTTCTGACCTTCCTCTTCGAGTGGCGGAAATCACCAAAGAGCAGCGACTACGGAGAGAGAGCCAGTACCAGGAAAACAGAGGGAGTGTGGTTGTCACCAATGGGGGAGGTAAAAGGCGTTGATTTAATTCGGTGGGTTTAGATGCTTTGTTGGTGAGGCAGGCTCTGAGAAGAACACTTCTGTCTGCGAGATGCATGTGCACCTGATTGTATGAAAGTATCCATCTGCTGAGAGCCAGCATGGTGTAGCGGTTGAGAATGATGGACTCTAATCTGGAGAACTGGGTTTGATCCCCCACTCTTTCATATGAGCAATGGACTCTAATTTGAAGAGCCAGGTTTGATTCCCCACTCCTCTACATGAGCAGCGGACTATAATCTGGAGAACTGGATTTGGTTCCCTGCTCCTGCACATGAAGCCTGCTGGGTGACCTTGGGTCATCACCGTTCTCTCTGAACTCTCTTAGCCCCATCTGCCTTGCAAGGTGTCTATTGGGGGAGAGGAAGGGAAGGAGTGTGTAACCCACTTTGAGTAGTAGTAGTAGTAGTTTGGATTTATATCCCCCCTTTCTCTCCTGCAGGAGACTCAAAGGGGCTTACAATCTCCTTGCCCTTCCCCCCTCACAACAAACACCCTGTGAGGTAGGTGAGGCTGAGAGAGCTCCGAGAAGCTGTGACTAGCCCAAGGTCACCCAGCTGGCGTGTGTGGGAGTGCACAGGCTAATCTGAATTCCCCAGATAAGCCTCCACAGCTCAGGCGGCAGAGCAGGGAATCAAACCCGGTTCCTCCAGATTAGATACATGAGCTCTTAACCTCCTACGCCACTGCTGCTATCTACCTTTTAAGGAGTCTCACAAACTCCTTCTTTTCCCTCATCACAATGGACACCTTGTGAGGCAGGTGGGGTTGAGAGAGTCCTGAGAGAACTGTGACTGGAGTCCACCACTCTGAACCACTACACCACATTGGCTCCCATCATGAGAACAGCAGAGGTCCTGAATGTGGCACCCATGGGTGCCGTGGCACTCCCAGACACCTTTTCTGGCGCCAACCATGTGTTTATAGGAGGTGGGAGGGGCCGGGTAGGGTTTTTGTGCAACGAGGCGTCTAATTGACTGACTGTGCGGATTTTTTAAAAAATGTTGCTTTGGCTTTATTGTTTCATAAAACCCCTGTGCATTTGGCAGGCTCAGCACAACGGAACTCCTGGCAGAGCTTGTGCAACGAAACACGCAAGGGCTTTACAAAACACTAAAGCTGTCACCTGGCGTCTTTTTCCCCCTTTTATTACTTTGCTGACTAATATCGATAGACTGATATTCTCTTTAGTAATTGATCATTCAAGGCAGGCACCCCAGAGAAGTATTTTATTTATTTAGCTTTCAAAATGAAGTAGCTTTCAAAATGTTTTCTACCTTAAGTTCTTCTACCGAAGTGAAATGCTATGGATTGGTAACTGCCAGATGCATTAGTGGGACTTATAAATCCGATAGTGGTGGAGGGTTTTTTGTGTGTATAATTGATTCCAGCCTATGAACTAGCTCTCTAAACGATTTAATAGTTGGAAAACTCTTTCCTTCACTCAGCACTTTTTATAGACATGGGTGTGTATTTTGCTCCCTGGTTCTATAAACCAGCTAGCAGGGAGACATTTCTGAATTTGGATGGTATGGGTGGGGGAGATCGAACCAAGCAGTGTACCACATAGTCCCTCTGAGCGACTTTGTTCTTGCAGAGATTTCAGCCCCATCAGGACTTTCTGTTTTCCTCCCTTTGTTATTGCCGGTTGCCTAATGACGATCCTTTTCTTTGTGTTTGCCAAGTGGAACATGACCTGGATCAGATTGACTTTATCGACAGTTGTGTCACTGAAGAGGAGGAGGAAGAGGCGAGGCAGGCCAAATGCACGGAGCCAGACAGCCTCAGCTCGCAGTTCATGGCGTATATTGAACGACGCATCTCGCATGAGGTGGTGCATCTTTTTGAATCCGTTAAGTGTGTGCGCGCCCCTGTGAACGTGCTTTCGCTTGCTGAAATGTTTCGTGTCCATGGTTGACTTGGAGTTCCCCTTTCAAATTCGGGGGGGCGGGGGGCGGGGAGGGGGGGTTAGTAGCTGTAATACTGCTCAGCAGGACACAGTAGCTGTAATACTGCTCAGACTGTCCCCTTGTTGTCATCTTCCCTCCACAATTCATAGTGCTGATTTTGATTGCAAGGTCTGCATGATTCAAATTATGTAGGCTTCAAGTCACTGCCTTCTCTTGGACTCTGACCCTCGTCGTATTTATTTCGTTGTTCATTTCTTAGAGGCTGCAGAGAAGAGTCAAAGGGAGGTGTTTTTACATATGGGTCTTATTTAAGTTTTATGATTTTATTGTTCAGGACCTTGGTCTTAGAAAAGGGGTTAGAAAGAAAGACAGACTGCCTCTGTAAGATACAGTCTAATCCAGGGGTCTGCAACCTGCGGCTCTCCAGATGTTCGTGGACTACAAATCCCATCAGCCCCTGCCAACATGGCCAATTGTAGTCCATGAACATCTGGAGAGCTGCAGGTTGCAGACCCCTAATCAGTCACATTCAGTGTCTAACTCAAACTCCTTCATGAAGGCTTTGAAAGAGAGAGCTTTCTTGGCCCGTTGGCACAGATCCACCCCAAGGAAAAGCAGAAGGAAAGTTCAATCGCCTGTAAAATACGGCTTTTCTGTTTTGTTTTGTTTTAAAGGGAGACATTCAGTCAGTTTTGAGGTTGTACGTTTGAACAATGTATTGCCTGTGTCCTGCTGTTTTAAAGCTGCCTGCAGCATCCGGGCTAAAAGGTTGCAATTTGGGAATCTTTTCAAATTTTGTTGCAACAGCATTCTCCCTTTGTTTTAAATGCACGTAAATGTCAATTGTGAAAGGAAGAAGAAATAAGGAACTACTTACATGATCGATGCAAGTTGATATATACACACAGTTGGACTTCTACTCACAAATATTCCTTTCAACATGACATAATAAACGACTCCAATTTGCTTGCCAACCTTTAACTTCTTTTTTTACCAAATAAAGCAGTAAGCCCAGCTAGCTTGGCCATATCCTAAATTTTTCTTTGCAAGTCCAATTTACTTGGAAGAGTATTGTATTAGTATCTGGGTTCAAATCCTCGCTATGGAAGCTTGCTGGGTGACCTTAGGCCAGCCTAACCTACCTTATAGGGTTGTTGTGAGGATAAAATGGAGGAGAGGTGAACTGTGTAAGCCTCTTTGGGATTCCAGTGGGGAGAAAGGCTGGGTACAACTGAAGTCAATAAAATAAAAATAAAATTGCAGTTAAATATTTTACTACTTCCTGTGCTGATAAGTCCAACTTTTTACTGTAATTCAATAAAAAGATCTTACACATTCTTACTTTTAATGCTCAAATAACTTTGCAAAAGTGAACTCTCTCATGAAATCTTGTATTGAAATAAATGTAATTAGTCTTTAAGGTTCCACTGGATGTGGTTTTGTTGTAACAGACTAACATGGCTGGTATTTTGCAATCTGATTGCAAAAAACACCTTTTCTCAGATTCAAAAGATGGGATGAGGTATTTTTCACGATCAGATGTAGAACGGTGCAGCAACATAACTATGGGTCATTCGCTTCCCACAGCCTTGTCGTGACGATTAATTACTTTCTAATATTTAAAAACTAACTTTAATTAATTTATCTGTACACTTCCTTCCTGCCCATCACCACAGTTATAAATCACATAAAACGTTCTTAAAAACCGTAATAAAATCTGCTTTAAAAACCATCCCATCCCCACCATAACCCTCCTAAAAATACATAATCATCCCTCCCCCATAATGCCCCCAACATGCTTCAAAAATTGGGCTGGGGCTGCACCCATAGAGTGCCAGAACACCAATGTCAGGTATCACATAAAAAGGGAAGTATAGTGGGAGGGAGGAGACATTGCCCAGGGGGGCATCACCTATATGCCCAGGTACAGAGCGTGGTTTTGGCCAGGCACCTAAACTCTTGCAGAGTCAGCCCCTGGCAGCCCCCAGAGGGAGAGTGTTGCAAAGCACTGGGGCCACTGCGGATAAGGCCTTCCAGATGGCAGCCCTGTTGCAAAACGTGGAACATGGTAGAGCCACCAGGAAGCGCCCCCCCCCCCACTCTTCCTCTGCTGACCTCAGTACCCGTACAGGTCTATATGGGATAAATCCAACCTTTTAACATAATTCAATAAAAAGATCTCAGGTATTCTCGCTTTCGTGTCACATAATTTGGAATGCCCTTGATGAATCACCTTATCCTGGGACACTCATACCTTCGGGACCGCATTACCCCATATGTCCCGGCTCCACCTCTGCGCTCGGCAGAGGCCAATTTACTGGAAGTCCCTGGCCCCTCAATGACGCGGCTGGCCTCTACTCGGGCCAGGGCCTTTACGGCTCTGGCACCGGCCTGGTGGAATACTCTTCCTCCAGCTGTCCGGGCCCTGCGGGACCTTGGGGAATTCTGCAGGGCCTGTAAGACTGAGTTGTTCCACCGGGCCTTTGGTGAGACCAGCCGCTGAGGGTGCCCCTGCCCCTTCTTTTGCCCCATATGGGTCTTTTATATTGTCAGGACCCATTATATATATATATTTCTGGGGAGGGTTTAAGCAAGGGTTCGTGGGACGCTGTGTTAGGTATTGTTGTTTTAATTGTATCTATGGTAATTAATTTTGTGATGATTTTATGTGTGATATTTTATGCTGTTCACCACCCTGAGCCCTTCGGGGATAGGGTGGTATATTAAATTAAACAAATAATAATAACAACAACAACAACAACAACAATAATAATAATAATCATCATCATCATCATCATCATCATCATCATCCCTCTTGATGGAGTTTTATTCCTTGAAAAATGCAGATTTATTCTTATCGATTGGTTGATATTATTGATATTGTGTGCAATCTGCCTTATTATTTGCTCAGAAAAGCCCTCTTGAACAGTTCAGTTTTGCATAGTTTGCAGAAAGCCAGGAGATGGGGCGCTTTCCTGCCTTTCTCAGGCTGACCATTCCACAAGGCGGAAGCCACAGTGGGGAAAGCAGGTGTGCGGGTCGTTTTTGATTGGCACCTGCGGAAGTCCCTATTGACACGTGGGGTTGTGGTGGTGGAACCTAGGATGATAGGCAGTCGGGAGTGTTTTGATTGTGCGTTCCTGCGTGGCAGGGGGTTGGACTTGATGGCCCTTGTGGTCTCTTCCAACTCCAGGATTCTATGATTCAATCACGTTCAGCTATTCGGGAATCAACTGTGAGTGATTTTGCAGTCAGTTCTAGCAGACTCCATGACACTGTGCAATGGAATATTTATGCCTTTGGCATTCCAGGTGTCTCCTTTGAAGCTCTCCTGGGACCCATGAGCTGTATTTTTGGCTACTTAACAGTTGGGTTTGTACGGGGTGGGGGTGGGGGTAGGGGGAAGACACCTGCCCCCTTAAAACTGCTCCCTGCTGTGATTGTCTGGACTGTAGGAAATGGAAGCACTCTTAATAAGGTTAACATTGAAATCAGGAAACGCTCAGTAATGTGTTTTCATCATTCTGGCCTTTTAATCCAAAACCCTTGCGCATAAGTGTCGCGGGGGGCACGGAGCTCCGGGCAGTATCCCATGTGGCAAGCCAGCCTGCACGGGATAATCTTCTACTTTGCTTAACGAGCAGCTTGCCCCCTGCGCTCCGATGGCAATCTGTGCCTCCTTATACTGGCTACAACGCGGAGCTGGGATGACCCCGATTAAGGCTGGCTTATTGTTCCCTTTTGGTGGGCCGTTCGGCTTCTCCGCCATCCCTTCCTCTTCATACCCCACAAGCACTGCTCGGGCCCAACACAGCCCCCATTATTCTCTCCGGGCGAAGCGGCAGCGAGACGGTGCTCCTTAATTACCCAGACGAGCTTCCAGTTGCGTCCATCGTGGTTCCCCCGGGGGCTTTAGTGCTCTGTGGGAAAAATACATGCACCAGCTTAATTGCGAACTTGTTCAGTGGTTGTCTGAAAAGGGCCTTTGTATTCCCCCTAATTTCTATTCTTGAAATCATGGCGGCTCAGGTTTCTTCTGTCCATACATTAGTCCTCCAAGTCCAGTTAATGAGCCAAGGAGACGGCATCACTGTCCGTCGCTCACTTAAATTGCAGACCTGACAAAATATGGATTTTGAAACGGCTAAGCAAGGACTCACCAGCCCTTATCAGTGTGGATATTATATGTGAATTAACCCATTTTAAATTGGCGTTTAATGCCTAATGCTCCTGATACCCGAGAACAAATACTCCTAATACCTGAGAACAAATTTTTATTTATTTCCTTTATAGTCCAATATAATCAAGCAGCATGAGAGATCCAAGAGAGACAGCATGGAGTAGTGGTTAAGGAAGAAGAGTTTGGATTTATATCCCCCCCTTTCTCTCCTATAGGAGACTCAAAGGGGCTTACAATCTCCTTTCCCTTCCCCCACACAACAAACACCCTGTGAGGTAGGTGGGGCTGAGAAAGCTCCGAAGAACTGCGACTAGCCCAAAGTCACCCAGCTGGCGTGTGTTGGAGTGCACAGGCTAATCTGAATTCCCCAGATAAGCCTCCACAGCTCAAGCAGCAGGGCGGGGAATCAAACCCGGTTCCTCCAGATTAGAATGCGCCTGCTCTTAGCCACTACGCCACTGGACTCTTATCTGGTGAGCTGGGTTTGATCCCCTGCTCTTCCACATGAGCAGCAGATTCCTATCTGGTGAACTGGATTTATCTCCGAGCTCCTGCTCATGAGCCTGCTGGGTGACCTTGGCCTACTCACAGTTCTCTCTCAGAACTTTCTCAGCCTCACCTGCCTCACAAGTTGTCTGTTGTGGGGAGAGGAAGGGAAAGGAATTTGTCATCCCCTTTGAGTCTCCTTAGGCAGAGAAAGGCAGGGTGTAAAAACCAGCTCTTCTCCTTCTAATAATAATCAACACAACATGTTTAGGAGTACAGTCATCCCGTCAACATCTCTGGGGTTAGGGGCATGGTGCCCCTGCAATCTGGAAAATCCGTGCACATTCATTCCCTGGCTTGCCCGTTGGTCAAGGGAGGGGCGAGGGGTCGCCAGCCTGGCCCAGCAGTGTTACTCTGCACTTGCTGGCCGCCATAAGAACATAAGAACAAGCCAGCTGGATCAGATCAGAGTCCATCTAGTCCAGCTCTCTGCTACTCGCAGTGGCCCACCAGGTGCCTTTAGGAGCTCACAGGCAGGATGGGAAAGCAATGGCCTTCTGCTGCTGCTGCTCCCAAGCACCTGGTCTGCTAAGGCATTTGCAATCTGAGATCAAGGAGGATCAAGATTGGTAGCCAGAGATCGACTTCTCCTCTATAAATCTGTCCAAGCCCCTTTTAAAGCTATCCAGGTGAGTGGCCATCACCACCTCCTGTGGCAGCATATTCCAAACACCAATCACACGTTGCGTGAAGAAGTGTTTCTTTTTATTAGTCCTAATTCTTCCCCCCAGCATTTTCAATGAATGCCCCCTGGTTCTAGTATGGTGAGAAAGAGAGAAAAATTTCTCTCTGTCAACATTTTCTACCCCATGCATAATTTTATAGATTTCAATCATATCCCCCCTCAGACGTCTCCTCTCCAAACTAAAGAGTCTCAAACGCTGCAGCCTCTCCTCATAAGGAAGGTGCTCCAGTCCCTGAATCATCCTCGTTGCCCTTCTCTGCACTTTTTCTATCTCTTCAATATCCTTTTTGAGATGTAGCGACTAGAACTGAACACAGTACTCCAAGTGCGGTCGCACCACGGCTTTATATAAGGGCATGACAATCTTTGCAGTTTTATTCTCAATTCCTGCCATGGAGTGGCAGGAGTCCTCTCTTGTTGGTCTTAAAGGTGCCACTGGACTCAAAACATTTTTCGGTAGTTTCAGACCAACTTGGCTACCCACCTGGATCTGTTTGCACAAGAACGAACTGCCCATTTATTTTCCAGCTCAAATAGTTTTCTTCAAGCAGGGCTTAGCTGTTTGAATTGTCTTCGTGGCAATTACAAGAGAGTAATTCTTGTTTGATGGGATTGCCTGCTTTTAAGTATATGCTTGTGTATCTATAATTCCCAAGGCATTTCTTGACTACCTCTCCGACATGCTGCTGCAGGTGATCTTTTTTTTTTTTAGCCAACAAATCTAGCTGTTTCAATTCATGATGCATCGCTTTTCTGCTTGTCACTTCCATTTTGATACAGATGCCGTAAATATTGATCATGGCAGAACTATGTTGGAGGTCCGGTTTGGCAAGCAGAAGGTTGTGCTGATTTTTGTTGCTGATTTTCACATCTTTTTTCTTTGCAAAGGGCTCACCGGTCAAACAGGCGCCCGCCCGCGAATGTCATAGGACAGAAGAAGCAAGAAGATACTTGCACCACAATAGGTGAGTACGGCTTCTTTGCATATCCTTGGAGTTCTCCGTCAGTCATGCTGTGGGGTTAAGAAATAGGCCATGTGATTTTAATTATTACTTTTTTGGCTTCCTGGGCCCACTTGTACTTTTAAGCACAGAACTCCAAATGGTTTGCACATGTTACTTTGCTGTTACTCACGGGCCAAGGGCCAAATATATTCCTGATCAGCTGCCATGGTTTCATGTAGGAATCAGAGTGTGTGCTCCTTCCCGTTTTTGTTCTGAGACAGTGGTGGTGAACCTATGGCACTCCAGATGTTCATGGACTACAAATCCCATCAGCCCCTGCCAGCATGGCCTCCAACCTATGACCCTCCAGATCAGGGGTCTGCGACCTGTGGCTCTCCAGATGTTCATGGACTACAATTCCCAACAAGTTCTATTTATATACAGATTTCACATTTAGTAATTGTTCCCGTATGTTGTAATAATAAAGTCTTCAATTTTTTTGTCTACTCGGTAGACAAAATCAGTATTGTCTACTTGGACTAGCAGCAGCAGGTAGAGGTCTCTCACCTGCTGCTTGATCTTTTAATCTGGAGATGCTGGGGCTTGAACCGGGGACATTCTGTGTGCAAAGCGGAGCCTCTTCCACTGAGTCACAGCCCCTGCTTATTTTGTGAACAGATTCTTTGTGGGCTGCCTCACAAACCATCTGTGGAGAAGCAGCATGCAATAACCTTAATTAACCATGGTTGTGAGACGTTTTGAAAGCTGGTTTGAGCTAACCAAGGTAGATGTTAATATCAATGTATGCATGACAGCAGACCATTGTTTGGCTCATATGAACAACCCTAGTGGATAAGTCCACAAGTTTCTTCTCTGTGGTAGCTGACTAAATACCACTGGGAAGCCCCCAAGAAGTGAATGAGGGGAGTAATCTTGTCTTAGAAGAAGAAGAGGAGTTTGGATTTATACCCCACCTTTCTCTCCTGTAAAGAAACTCAAGGTGGTTTAGAAGCTCTTTTCCCTTCCTCTCCCCACAACAGACACCTTGTGAGGAAGGTGGGGCTGAGAGAGTTCCCAAGAACTGTGACTAGCCCAAGCTCACCCAGCAGGAATGTAGGAGTGGGGAAATACATCCAGTTCACCAGATAAACCTCTGCCACTCAGGTGGAGGAGCGGGGAATCAAACCCAGTTCTCCAAATTAGAATCCACCGGCTCTTAACTGCTGCACCATATAACTGGCACTCAACGGTATGCTGCCTTGGAATGTGAAAAGTTCTCTTTAGCTGTGCTGCCCGACAGCTATGAGTAGAATGTCAATCTGTGTGTGGGCAGAGAACTGTTTGACCTGTGGAATTAGCTGCCACAAGATGGGGTGTGACAGCCAGTGGCTCAGAAGGCTGTTCAAAGGGATTAGACCAGTGATTCCCAAACTGGGCGCTACCACCCCCTGGTGGGTGCTTTAGCGATCCAGGGGGGCAGTGATGGCCACAGGTGCATTTGGGGGCGATGAATAACTGTAAGGGGGTGGTGAACGTGGATTCAGTGCGGTAACCAATTTATTAACAAAAAAGAAACCGATTGCAAATAGTCAATCGCGGCGATTTAAGATTACTGCTGACGAAAATAGAGCTGAGGATTACTAAATTGGCAATAGCACACCAGGTTCATCCTTCACATTAAGATGATTTCGAATGTTTTAACTTTTTTTGTATTACCTTTCTATTCTAAGTTCATAAATAGTTTCATAATTTCAAAGTTCAATGTTTCTAATTTACACCTTTCTTTACTATATTTTACGAAAAAGATAGAAACATTAATACATATATCTTTCTGTTTAATTGCTATCAAAATTTTTAAAAAATTAATTTCCAGGGGGTGCTAAGTAATATTTTTTTCTGGAAAGGGGGCAGTAGGCCAAATAACTTTGGGAACCACTGGATTAGACAAATTGGAAGGCCTGGTGAGGTTTAGACAAATTCCTTGAGAGAAGTTCTGAAAACAGGAAATGAAAGGAGATGCAGCTGTGATGGATATCTGACAACAGGCTAAATTAGTCTGAAATAAAGGAGGAAAAGGGCAAAACATTTATGCAATGATACACAAATAAGAGGGGGGAAAGGAAGAAGTTCAGAACATAAGAGCCTGCTGGATCAGACCAGGGTCCATCTAGTCCAGCACTCTGCTACTCGCAGTGGCCCACCTTTGGAAGCTCACATGCAGGATGTGAAAGCAATGGCCTTAAGAACATAAGAAAGAGCCTGCTGGATCAGACCAGAGTCCATCTAGTCCAGCACTCTGCTACTCGCAGTGGCCCACCAGGTGCCTTTGGGAGCTCACCTGCAGGATGTGAAAGCAATGGCCTTAAGAACATAAGAAAGAGCCTGCTGGATCAGACCAGAGTCCATCTAGTCCAGCACTCTGCTACTCGCAGTGGCCCACCAGGTGCCTTTGAGAGCTCACATGCAGGATGTGAAAGCAATGGCCTTAAGAACATAAGAAAGAGCCTGCTGGATCAGACCAGAGTCCATCTGGTCCAGAACTCTGCTACTCGCAGTGGCCCACCAGGTGCCTTTGGGAGCTCACGTGCAGGAGGTGAAAGCAATGGCCTTAAGAACATAAGAAAGAGCCAGCTGGATCAGACCAGAGTCCATCTAGTCCAGCTCTCTGCTACTCGTAGTGGCCCACCAGGTGCCTTTGGGAGCTCACATGCAGGAGGTGAAAGCAAGGGCCTTAAGAACATAAGAACGAGCCTGCTGGATCAGACCAGAGTCCATCTAGTCCAGCTCTCTGCTACTCGCAGTGGCCCACCAAGTGCCTTTGGGAGCTCACCTGCAGGAGGTGAAAGCAATGGCCTTCTGCTGCTGAAGTTGAAGAACAAACGGCTAGTTTTACATAATTTCTTAATGTGGGCCAAAAAAAGATGAAATCCGATAAATAACGCAAGGGAGTCAGTTTCACGGGAGAGGGAAGAAAGCAGAGAGACGCGAAACAGCCCAAGGGAGTTGGAAGCTGCCTGAACAGATGCACGTATGGTGAACTGTGGACAGAAGGAGAACGGAGAGAAAAAAACGAAGAAAGATACAAGATGAGACCATGAAGGAGGTCGGGGGAAGTTTAAACTTAATGTGCCTCCGTGAGGGAAACCAGTCCGGTGCAACGTGGCTAAAAAGAGAGGAAAATTAATTGCGCAGCAGAGTTGCGAACAAGACTTTAACTAACGCTTTAATAGAATCAAAATACTTTCTGACATTCTGACGCCACCCCGGAGGTTCAGTGCAGCAGCATTTCGTCAGCAGGACCTGTACTTTTCTGTGCTTAAGAAAGCCAGCGCATTTGTTAGCTTCTTTGCTAAGGAGATGGGGGCTACCCTTTTGAGGGTCCATAACTTTGGACCCCCTGAACTAAACTGCACCAAACTTGGGAGGTGCTATCATGACTGTCTCCAGATGATACCCTGAAATTTTGGTGCTGATACGTCCAAAAATGCACCCCCTGCAGGAACATCCCAGAAATTTGCCCAAGAATCTTTGTTCTGCATTGAGTTTTCTGCATTGCTGTTAATGGGGCTTGCAAGGGGGGGGGGCGGGGGGGCGGCATTTCTGAAGGCACAGTTTCAAAACTTTCATGGTCTCATCAGGAGACTGCCCCAATCATACCCCCCAGGTTTGGTGCAGTTTGGTTCAGGGGGCCAAAGTTATAGACCCTCAAAACTGTAGCCCCCATCTCTGATTAGCTCCCATTGGAAACAATGGGGGATGGGGCACCCCCTTTGGGAGTCCATAACTTTGGACTCCCTGAACCAAACCTCACCAAACTTGGGAGGTAGCATAAGGACAGTCTCCTGATGATGCGCTGAAATTTTGGTGCCGCTAGCGCAGGGGTAGGGAACCTGCGGCTCTCCAGATGTTCAGGAACTACAATTCCCATCAGCCCCTACCAGCATGGCCAATTGGCCATGCTGACAGAGGCTGATGGGAATTGTAGTTCCTGAACATCTGGAGAGCCGCAGGTTGCCTACCCCTGCGCTAGCCTAAGAACTGTGCCCCCTGCAGGCCAAAAATGGAAAACCACTAAAAATACCCCAAAACGAACCCTGCATTTTGATGCCCCTCACAAGGTGGTGCCCTTGGCAGCTGCCCACCTTGCCCAACGGGCATTACAACCCTGCTTACCCTATATACCACGGTGGCCTGCAATTTCCTTACTTCAGCTGATTCCCCTTTTAAAAATAGATGTGTACTTGACTGTTTCCCCTTTTTTTGGTAAGGAGGTTTATTTAATTAGATTGTGTAGTTTGATAGGCAGTTAACAGTTGCACACTTCAGTTCTTCAAAAACTCTTGGACAAGTGCCATTCAGACCTGGTAACTTGATCCATCTTTATCGGTTAGTCCTGGAAATCCTTGCGTGTTTGTCATGTCTATTTGACTGGAGACACCCCTCCATGCCATCTTACCAATTTGAAACGGTCTCCCTTTAGCCGTGGTTCCAGCCTGGATTGTGGCCCTGCGTACCCAGGTGGTTTCACCAAGTTGACCTCCTGCGTACCAAACAGAAGCATTGAGCCTCAACCCCGCTGCTGAAGATGATTCTATGACAAGCAGTCCCAGGGCACAGTCACTGTGAACTGGACTTGCACGCAGGCTGGAGAGTTAGGGTGGCCAAGTTTGCAGATGATACCAAATTATGTAGTGTGGTGAGAACCGCAAAGGATTGCGAAGAGCTCCAAGCGGACCTTGATAAATTAGGTGAGTGGGCTCAGAAATGGCAAATGCAGTTCAATGTAGCAAAATGCAAAGTGATGCACATAGGGGCAAAAAATCCAAACTTCACATACACGCTACAGGGATCAGTGCTATCAGTCACAGACCAGGAAAGGGATTTGGGCGTCTTAGTTGATAGTTCCATGGGAATGTCAACTCAATGCATGGCAGCTGTGAAAAAGGCAAACTATGCTGGGGATAATTACGAAAGCAGTTGATAATAAAACTGCAAGGATTGTCGTGCCCTTATATAAAGCAGTGGTGCGACGACCGCACTTGGAGTCCTGTGTTCAGTTCTGGTCGCCACATCTCAAAAAGGACATCGAAGAGATAGAAAAAGTGCAGAGAAGGGCAACGAGGATGATTGAGGGACTGGAGCACCTTCCCTATGAGGAGAGGCTGCAGCGTTTGGGACTCTTTAGTTTGGAGAGGAGACGTCTGAGGGGGGATATGATTGAAGTCTATCAAATTATGCATGGGGTAGAAAATGTGGACAGAGAGAAATTTTTCTCTCTTTCTCACAATACTAGAACCAGGGGGCATTCACTGAAAATGCTGGGGGGAAGAATTAGGACTAATAAAAGGAAACACTTCTTCACGCAATGTGTGATTGGTGTTTGGAATATGCTGCCACAGGAGGTGGTGATGGCCACTAACCTGGATAGCTTTAAAAGGGGATTGAACAGATTTATGGAGGAGAAGTCGATCTCTGGCTACCAATCTTGATCCTCCTTGATCTGAGATTGCAAATGCCTTAACAGACCAGGTGCTCGGGAGCAGCAGCAGCAGCAGAAGGCCATTGCTTTCCCATCCTGCCTGTGAGCTCCCAAAGGCACCTGGTGGGCCACTGTGAGTAGCAGAGAGCTGGACTAGATGGACTCTGGTCTGATCCAGCTGGCTTGTTCTTATGTTCTTAGGGTGGGGAGGAAGGAGCCTGCAGGCTAATGAGCCATTCTTGCCCTCTCCCTAGTTGGGGTACTGAGACTGCAGCATCTGCACCCAGCTAGGGTGTGTTGCAGGCTTAATCCTATTGAAACCATTAGTGCAAACTCACTGTGTCTCGCATGCGTGATCATTGTCAGCGGTGGTTCTCAATTTTCACCATTTATGGTGATATTTTTTTACAAGTGTTGTTTGTGGAGTTTTGTATCTGGTGGCCGATCAGTTTTGCCAAAACGGAATGTGTGATTCGATAGATTATTATTCATCATAAAATCTTGCACAAGCATATTTCAGGAAGCTTGAATTTAGGAATGGTCCCGTCCCGTCCCCTCTCCCCCCTTCCCTCTCGTTTAAATACCTGAGCTAAATTTAGCAGGGATTGCTAAAGTAAACACACTTCTGAAGAATTTGAGCACTAGTTATAAGCTTTTAATTGCCTAACCAAAATTGGGCATGATATTGAAGGCGTGATCCTGACTTGGAGTCTTACAAGCTTAAATTAGAACAAGGCAGAAGAGTTGGACAGTGCTTCTGAGTGACTTATACTAACAAAGACTAATGTTGGCAATCTGTATAAAAATAGATCTTGCTAAATTCATGACTACTTGGGAAGGTCTCTCTTACCTTCCTAATTCATGGGACGACTCAAGCCAGGCTGGAAATGTAATGAAACGATACAGGTCTATCAAAACTAGGACAAAGAGGCTTAGAGACAGCTTCTACTCTAGAGCTGTGGCTATGCTAAACTCTGCGGCTTCATGTTGATGTGTTTGGGGCTGTGTAGGGATGGGTGGAGGAAGGGAAAAGTGAGGATGGGGTATGAGTCTGAAATTGTGTGCATCGAGGAATGCTGCTGTAAATTTCGTTGTGCGTGCACAATGACAATAAGATGCTTATGCTTATGAAAGTGCAGTTATGTGGAGAGCTTCCTGTGTAGGAGCAGGGAAACATACCCAGTTTGAAAAGATAAGACCCAGTTCGAAAAGATAAGAGCTCATGCGGAGGAGTGGGGAATCAAACCTGGTTCTCCAGATTAGAGTTCTCTGCTGTTAACCACTCCACCACGGTGGCTGTCTTTTGGAAGAAGGCTTTATTTCGGCTTTGCAACATCTGATTGGCTGTCTGGGGTTGGCCCCTGCTTCTTCCTCATGCTGAGATGTGAATTTTGCAGAGAGCTGCTACCAAAGGAAAGCATCAGAGGCCTCCAGCATTCTTTTGTCACAAGTGGGCTGGCTAACTCACGGAAGGCTGTCCTGGGACATCCTACTGCCGTGGTGGTGAACCTTCAGCACTCCAGATGTTATGGACTACAATTCCCATCAGCCCCTGCCAGCATGGCGAATTGGCCATGCTGGCAAAGGCTGATGGGAATTGTAGTCCATAACATCTGGTGTGCCAAAGGTTCGCCACCACTGTCCTGCTGCATACGGAAGCAGGAAGCCTGGGACGACATAATTAACTTAATCCCTTCTATCTCTGCTTTAGCTTAAACCTCTGTCTTCTTTGATTCATGAATTTCTCCCTTTTGCCTTGAGTGGGAAGCTTTATCTAGAAGCTGGTTTTCTTCATAGAGTCAAGAAGCATGCCAGAGGAATTCAAAAAGTAGCCTATTCTGACAGGTTTTTGTAGTGCTCTGTGGTTTACACTCCCAAGTGAAGATAAACTTTTAAAACGGAACTGGCGTAAATTTTTTTCTGTGTCGTTCATCCAGTTAAGGACATCCAGTGGCAACTGTAGTGATGTAATTCAGGGTGAAACCTGTTATTGTAATGGAAATCCCATGTTGGTCCTTCCTCAAGAAATCTGTGGTCCCCCTAAGTCAGGGGTCTGCAACCTGCGGCTCTCCAGATGTTCATGGACAATGTATTGTCGAAGGCTTTCATGGCCGGAATCACTTGAGTGTTGTGAGTTTTCTGGGTTGTATGGCCGTGTTCCAGTAGCATTTTCTCCTGACGTTTCACCTGCATCTGTGGCTGGCATCTTCAGAGGATCATCTGAAGATCATCTGTGGCTGGCACCTTCAGAGGATCTTCAGCCACAGATGCGCACGAAACGTCAGGAGAAAATGCTACTGGAACATGGCCATACAACCTGGAAAACCCACAACACTCCAGAAACAACCTATTTTGATTAACCTAGTGCCGTGGTGGCGAACCTTTGGCTCTCCAGATGTTCATGGACTACAATTTCCATCAGCCCCTGCCAGCATGGCCAATTGGCCATGCTGGCAGGGACTGATGGGAATTGTAGTCCATGAACATCTGGAGAGCCAAAGGTTGCAGACCCCTGCCCTAAGTTGATAATGTAGTGGATTTGGGGAGGTGGGGAGATACTTGTATATCTCTTATCCTCAACATATTTGCCCTGCCAAATAGATGTGGTTGAAACATATGAACATGTGTTACAGTATTGCTGTCTGTATAGGGCCGTGGTGGCGAACCTTTGGCACTCCAGATGTTATGGACTACAATTCCCATCAGCCCCTTCCAGCATGGTCAATTGGCCATCCTGGCAGGGGCTGATGGGAGTTGTAGTCCATAACATCTGGAGTGCCAAAGGTTCGCCACCACTGGTATAGGGTCTATGTGCATAATTCTAGTCTTATCAAATTTTCCAGGCAAACCTGATGAATGTTAATGTTTTCTCCTCTTGGATTGTTCTATTGAGATCACCTTTAAGGTGGCTGCATTTTTCCT
This sequence comes from Sphaerodactylus townsendi, assembly GCF_021028975.2. Taxonomy (NCBI): domain Eukaryota; kingdom Metazoa; phylum Chordata; class Lepidosauria; order Squamata; family Sphaerodactylidae; genus Sphaerodactylus; species Sphaerodactylus townsendi. Next base: position 114,750,904 of record NC_059432.1, on the reverse strand, counting down.
CGTTGGCATGCTTAACAAGGAAGCAGCCAGTTAAGTCTTTTTATTAATTATGTCTGCTCTGTTGAAATCAGCCGGTTACATGGTTTTGAAATGTTGTTGTATGCAGACTTGCCGTCAGCTCTGCCTTGGCGAATCTATCATTGCAACAAATAAAGTTAAGTATCCTGGTTTAGTATCAGGATTTGATTCAAGTCCTGCCTGGCTAGACTTCCTCGCTTGAATTGCGGTGTTCTCAAAAGGGGTTTGTTTTCTCTGCCCATGATGTTTTGTTTGTATTGGTTAAGTCTTCTCTCTCAGTCAGTAATCAGCCCCTGCTCTGTATGTTTGCAGAGATGCAGATGAGTTAAGGCGACCCGAAAGTCTAAGCTTGACGCATGATAGAGAGCGGCAGCAAGTTCTGAGGGGCTGCATGGACCGGGCAGAAAGGTAAAGAGGCACCGTGGCAGCGAATGCTGTCATGTTCTTGTGGAATTCTCATTTGCTGCAAGAGGGCTCGTGCTGGGGTTGTTTCCAGTGAGAGCCAGCGTGGTGTAGTGGCTAAGAGTCGTGGACTCTAATCTGGAGAACCGGGTTTGATTCCCGGCTCCTCCACATGAGCAGCAGACTAATCTGGAGAACCACTCCTCCTCCACCTTGTACCAGTCATGGTTCTCTCCAAACTCTCTCAGTGCTACTTACCTTACAAGGCGTGGGGAGGGAAAGGGAAGGAGTTTGTAAGCCATTTTGAGGCTGGGGTGCTGTGTGGTTTCCGGGCTGTATGGCCGTGTTCTAGTGAAGTCGTTACGGCGACGCAATGAATGAGGCGAGACGCAGCGATATCAGGAGACTGGTGGAGAGAAGCCAGCGGCTTGTCCAGCTGAGCTAGCTAGTCTGCCGAGCTGGGGTCCCTGGTTGCGCAATTCATGACTCAGTGAAGGGCTGCGTACGTGCAGGGGGAAACGTTCCTGTCTGGGTCGAATCCACAATCAGGTATCTTGTGACCTGCAAGGTGTCACCAAGGGGAGATCTCGCATTGGATGTACGATGTGTGAGCCCTTTGTGAGGGGACTCACTTTCTGAGGCTCTACTGGGTCCGCTGACGCACCCCTACATCCTAGCAGCATTCTCTCCTGACGTTTCGCCTGACGTCTCCCCTTATGACTCTCCTGACGTTCCTGACGTTTCGCCTGCATCTGTGGCTGGCATCTTCAGATCCTCTGAAGATGCCAGCCACAGATGCAGGCGAAACGTCAGGAGAGAATGCTGCTAGAACACGGCCATACAGCCTGGAAAAGACACAGCACCCCAGTGATTCCAGCCGTGAAAGCCTTCGACAATACATTTTGAGGCTCCTTCTGGGTTAAGAGAAATGAGGTACAAAAACCAACTCTTCTTCAATAGGAGGCCTTGATTGCTGCAGTGCAATTCCAGTTGTTCACAGCTCTTGTTGCAAAAGGGGACAATGAAGAAATCCCGGCTGGCTGAGCCCAGGACTCTGCGTCCCTCGGGAAGAAGCCGGGGCCAGGACCACCTTCGAAGGCCTGCCCTGCTATGTTGTCTTCGGGCTGGCAGGTTGGATCACAGCCTGATCAGCCAGCAGCTGCTCAGTGGGTGGCCGGTTTCGAGTCAGGAACTACGGCTGTGGGCGGGGATGCTTAAGGCTGTGCAATCATTCTGCGTGCTTTTATTTGATTATTTGGAGGTGCGTGTAGGTGTCAGGGTAATTCCCAGCTGCCTGCCAGTTATAAGCATTGCGTGCCTCTTGGGAGTCAGAACTGGAAGGCCTGGGACAGAAGTCGCAGTACAGTGCGGCTGTTCCCCCACCGTGTGATTCTTCCTGTGGTCACGGGATTTGCATTCACTACTCTGTTTCCCCGAAAATAAGACATCCCCTGAAAATAAGACGTAGTAGAGGTTTTGCTGAAGTGCTAAATATAAAGCATCCCCTGAAAGTAAGACGTAGCAAAGTCTTACATGCCCGTCGACCAGAGCATGCAGCTGTGGAGCGGAAAAATAAGACATCCCCTGAAAATAAGACATAGCGCCTCTTTGGGAGCAGAAATTAATATAAGACACCATCTTATTTTCGGGGAAACAAGGTAATACTGTTTCTACTGCAGAGAATGCAAACGGGAATACGAATGTAAATAGACTGAAAACCCCACCCACAATACAATGCGCGGCCTGGGACCTCTGTACCTGCGGGACCGTCTTACCCCATATGTCCCAAATCAGTCTCTGCACTCGGCAGAGGCCAACTTACTGGTGATCCCTGGCCCCTCAATGATGCGGCTGGCCCCGGCCTGGTGGAACGCTCTTCCGCCAGCTGTCCGGGCCCTCCGGGATCTTAACAAGTTCCACAGGGCCTGTAAGACTGAGCTGTTCCGCCGGGCCTTTGGGGAGACTAGCTGCTGATGGGCCCCCTCCTCCCCTCTTATAACATCAAATGGATCCTACTGCCCCTTCCTTTTGAGTTTTTAAGGGAGTTGATAGTAGGTGCCATCTTATGTTGATCTAAAATGCTGCATTTTAATGGGGTAAGGTTTATATTTATGAGAGCCGTATTAATTGATATTTAATGGTTTTAATCTGACATATGTGCTCTGTTTTATATGTTCACCGCCCTGAGCCCTCCGGGGGAGGGCGGTATATAAACCTAATTATTATTATTAATAATAAATTATTATTAATAATAAAATATTATTATTAATAATAATAATAATAATAATAATAATAATAATAAATGCAGTCAACCACACCTTTGCATAGCACGTTCTACCCAAAACACTTACTGATTGGTTCCCCACCCTGGGACGTGGACAATACATACCCCACTAAACATTCTCGCTAGGAACAAGATCTACCAGACCACGGCCACAGAGCCCGCAAAACCCACAACAGCCACTTCCTGTGGTTGTTCGCCAACTGGAGAGCCTTTGTTTCCCAGCTCAGGGACAGTCTCAGGTTTTCAGCCTTTGCATAATTTGGCCTCTGGGGAAAACGTCGCACACAGATTTTGACGGCCGATATCCGCTGGCCACTGTGGATTTCCTGGGCTGTGTGACTCTGGTCTGGCAGTTTTTGCTCCTGACTTTTTGCTTGCATCTGTGACTGGCCTCGTCAGAGACCTGTCCACACTGTACTGCGGAGAAAAGACATCTTACCGTGGATGCCAGACACAGATGTGGGCGAAACGTTAGGAGCGGAAATTACCAGACCACAGCCATGCAGCTGGTGAAAACACACAATAGCCAGTAGCACGCTTTGTTCTGGAGATGGGATTGAGGAACATCGAGCCCTACTGTAAGGCATGGTGGCTGTGAGCTTCGAGGGCTCAGAATAAGGCTGAAATGCCGTTCGCGGTCTCGGACCTGCATACCTGAGGGACTGCCTCTCCCCATATTGCCCCGGTAGGCCCCTCCGCTCCTCGGAGGAGGACCTACTCGTGATCCCTGGCCCAAAAATGATCAGGCTGGCCTCGACGAGGGGCAGGACCTTTTCAGCCCTGGCCCCTAAATGGTGGAACAGGCTCCCTAGGGAGATCAGGGCCCTGCAGGACTTGCAGAGTTTCCGCAGGGCCTGCAAGACGGACCTGTTCCGCCAGGCGTTTGGCCAGCCTGCTTAAAAATACATCTACCGCAAGGGTGGGCAATTATTTTTTCCATGGGGCCGCATAAGAAACAGAAAATATTGTGGAGGGCCGGGCCAAAAGGCAGGGGGGCCAGTCAGGGTCATCCGGCGGGCCAGATGTGGCCCATGGGCCGTATAATGCCCAGGTCTGATCTACCGTGTCATCTGGCCTCCCGTGGGCACAAGGGGGGAGGGGGGTATCCAGACGCCGTCCACATTTTTAATGGGTTCTGTTGTTATGTAATTGGTATTTAAATTATGTTTTAATGTATGTTTTAACCTGTTGTGAACCGCCCTGAGCCCTCAGGGGGAGGGTGGTATATAAAACTGATGATGATGATGATGATGATGATGATGATGATGATGATGATGATGATGATGATGATGATGATGATGATGATGATGATGATAAATAAAGTACACTTTTATTCTGGTTTCTAGGTTTTGAGCAGAAACGGTCCAAAACTAGTATTTTCTTCGTAGGCACCAGTTCCTGAAAAGTTCTATATCTGTATTCAGACCTTGGTGGTCTAAGCTAATGACCCAGCTGTGTCTCTTCAGACACTTGAGAAGAGTAGATTTATTATCAAGTCTGCATTAATCACGTTGTTAGAGCACTAGAAACAGTGAACTTGACGAGAAGTGTTTATTTTGTCTTAAATTCCTTTTTCTCCCCCCTTTCAGGGGCTCCAGCGACTTCTCTTGCCTCACATCCCTGCCAAATGCCCATAATCAGGTAATTGCGCCCTTTGTAAACGTGCCCGTCATTTGGAAATGTGTTGCTTTCTGCTCATCCTGTGTTTGGGGGTGGGGGGGATGGCGCCCAGGGCAACATCTGCTCCAGGCACCTGTCCCTGCACCACCTTCAGTGGAGCAGCAGTGACGTGGGAGGTTAAGAGTTCGGGTTTGATTCCCCGCTCTGCCGCCTGAGCTGTGGAGGCTTCTCTGGGGAGTTCAGATTAGCCTGTGCACTCCCACACATGCCAGCTGGGTGACCTTGGGTTGGTCACAGCTTCTGGGAGCTCTCTCAGCCCCACCCACCTCACAGGGTGTTTGTTGTGAGGGGGGAAGGGCAAGGAGATTGTCAGCCCCTTTGAGTCTCCTGCAGGAGAGAAAGGGGGGATTTAAATCCAAACTCTTCTCTTCTTATTCTTCCCCCCCGCACCCCTTCCCCCGTGCCCCACTTACCTTGCCGGCGGGAGCCTGCCAAGGGGCTCCTGGTGGCGGCCCAGCCAGGCTGCTCCTTCAGCCAATGGAGTCCGCCGGCCTAAGGAGCAGATTGTTTGGGCTGCCGCCAGGTGGCCCACAGCCCACAGCCGGCTCCCACCGGCAAAGTAAGTGGGGCGTGGGGGACAGCGATTCTCCGCCCCCCATGTGACCAGCTGGCATGTGCCCAGGGACATGTGACTCCACATGTCCCCGTGAGCGCCCCACCTCCGGCCTGGACCCGTTCGTTTTGATTTGTGGGGCATCGACTGTTTCATTGCAGGTCTCTCACTCGGATGCAGACTTGCACAGAAGGCGCGAGCCTTTATTGGAGCGTACCCGCAGGGAAGCCCAGCTGGCTGTTCTGCAGTTTGAGGAAGAGAAGATGAGGACGAAGCAGATCCAAAGGGAAGCTGTCCTGGACTTTGTCAAAGTAAGTGGCGCAGGCTTTGAAGGACAGCTGTGTTGCTCTGCAGTAGAACCGCTACATCCGAGACCAGTCGCACCCGCCAGATTTTGAATGGCATGAGCTTGTGAGAGTCAAAATTAACCACACACATGTAGAAGAAGAGAAGAGTTTGGATTTATATCCCCCCTTTCTCTCCTGCAGGAGACACAAAGGGGCTTACAACCTCCTGGCCCTTCCCCCCTCACAACAAACACCCTGTGAGGTAGGTGGGACTGAGAGAGCTCTGAGAAGCTGTGACTAGCCCAAGGTCACCCAGCTGGCGTGTGTGGGAGTGCACAGGCTAACCTGAATTCCCCAGATAAGCCTCCACAGCTCAGGCGGCAGAGTGGGGAATCAAACCCGGTTCCTCCAGATTAGATACACGAACTCTTAACCTCCTACGCCACTGCTGCTCTCTCTGCTGGGGGGTGGGGGCGAGGGCCTGTCAGTGCCGCATTGTAACCCGTTCCGAAAGCGTGCACCCGGCACGGCAGAAGAAAAATTTGGATTTATACCTGTCATCAAAAATTAGGTTATATGTTTGTTTTATTTAAATGGTTTATATTTTGCCTTTCAGCCCAGTTAGGGCCACTAAGGCAGCACTTAACAACTGAAACTAGTATAATATAAAAGTAAGAACATAAGAACAAGCCAGCTGGATCAGACCAGAGTCCATCTAGTCCAGCTCTCTGCTACTCGCAGTGGCCCACCAGGTGCCTTTGGGAGCTCACATGCAGGATGTTAAAGCAATAGCCTTCTGCTGCTTCTGCTCCCGAGCACCTGGTCTGTTAAGGCATTTGCAATCTCAGATCAAAGAGGATCAAGATTGGTAGCCATAGATTGACTTCTCCTCCATAAATCTGTCCAAGCCCCTTTTAAAGCTATTCAGGTTAGTGGCCATCACCACCTCCTGTGGCAGCATATTCCAAACACCAATCACACGTTGCGTGAAGAAGTGTTTCTTTTTATTAGTCCCAATTCCTCCCCCCAGCATTTTCAATGGATGCCCCCTGGTTCTAGTATTGTGAGAAAGAGAGAGAAATTTCTCTCTGTCAACATTTTCTACCCCATGCATAATTTTATAGACTTCAATCATATCCCCGCTCAGACGTCTCCTCTCCAAACTAAGAAGTCCCAAATGTACATGATAAAGCAAAGTGAAAAAACCCAGAACTGAAAATACACGCACACACAGTCTAATATCCCTTGAAAAAGAGCTCCACAATCCTGGCCCCACAACCAGATAGACCCTGTCTTGGATTGACACTCGAGGGTTCCAGAAGACAAGCATAGGTTACATTCAGCCGCTTTCATTCTCTCTGTACTTTTAGGGTTTCTTCATCACTGTCCATGGTGAGACTTCTGTAGAGACTTATTGGCCTGCCTTGTGTTACAGCCGCTTAAAGCCATATTACTCTATTTTTATTTGCATCCTTCATAGGCTGCCTTTCTCCCTGAGACCCAAGGCAGATTGTGTATTGTAAATCAATGCGTTCAGTCGGATGAAACCTCTCATAATCAAAATGTAGCAGGACTAAAGATTTTGGGGAAATTTGAAATGAAGCTGTCATCTGGACAAAGCAGAAATACTAAACGTGACATGTGAAACAATTCCGAATGTGATTATCCACCAGAAGTGCACTACATTTATCGTAGCTGGCTTGTGTGCACAGGAAAGAGCAATCTAACTTGTGGCGTAGAGGGATAATTTTTACAAAATTGGGGTGGCCCGTTCATCAGTTGGCTGTACTAATTGCCTTCTTCCTTGGTTATGTGCACACCACGTACCCCCAGTTGCAATGCTCCAGTGAGACACACCAGGTGGGACAAACCTCCCTTTTGAGTAGATGCAGAGGGAATAGCGAGGAACCTGATCCGAAACGGATGAAGTAGTTTCAGAATCTGAATTGGAACTTAATTCGCTGCTGGTGTATAGCAGCTTCAGTGCAATCCGTTGGACACTTGCTTGGGAGAAATATCCAAGCATCCACTAATGGGTTTCCATTTTGCTTATTTTCCTCTTGTTGCTTTATTATTATTGTTGTTGTTGTTGTTGTTGTTGTTATTATATTGATACAAAAACAGTTATACACAGCAAACAAGATCAATATGCTGGATTTTGTATTATATCACACGTCGGACACTTCCCAAGCATCTAGGACTGTGTGATGTATCGACGAATAATGTGTGCAGAGCCAAGTAGGGTGGCCTTTTGCAGCTGACATATGGTGATTTTTGTCAGCGCCGATTGTTTTTGAGTGCCGTCCAAGGTCTTTAGGCACTGCACCCAGTGTGCCAATCACCACTGGGACCACCTCCTCCTCCTCCTCCTCCTCCTCCTCCTCCTCCTCCTCTTCCTCTTCTTCCTCTTCTTCTTCTTCTTCTTCTTCTTCTTCTTCTTATTATTATTATTATTATTATTATTATTATTATTATTATTATTATTATTATTATTATTATTTCAATTTGATAAACCTCCCTATCCCCTGGAGGGCTCAGGGCAGTGTACAACAACAAACAGTGACACAATAAAACAAATTGAATAGCCCCAGTTAAAATAATACAAAACCTTAAAACTATAGCAGCAGTAACCATCAGTAAGTGATTAATAATAAGAGACGTCTGGTATCAAACCCCAGTGGTCAAACCCTGGGAGGGAGGGGGTTGGCAGATGGTCAAATATATCGCCAATGCACAGGGCAACAAGAGGGGCTGTTATGATGTTGTGACTTTATAATTCCTAGGTTGGTGGTCCCCAACCATTTTTGAGCCTGCAAGCATGTTTGGAATTTTGACACGGCATGATGGGCGCAACCACAGAATGGCTGCCAGCCACCAAATGATTGCCGTACCTGAACTTCAGTAAAGCAGTGTAGATTCTTGTGCGGTGGTTGCTTCTAAGCATAAGCATTTTTATTGTCATTGTGCACGCACAACGAAATTTACAAGCCACCTTGAGTCTCCTTGCAGGAGGGAAAGGTGGGGTATAAATCCAAACTCCTCCTCCTCCCCTCCTTTTATTCTTCTTCTGGACTCCCACCCCTACCCCGCACCCTTTTGCTAAATTGATTCAGCTAAGACCGGCCTAAATCTATTTCTTGTTGCCCCTTAAACTAATTTCACATTAAAAATCAGCTTCCTCTTCATTCCAAAATAGCCACTAGGTCAGTGATGGCGAACCTATGGCATGGGTGCCAGAGGTGGCACTCGGAGTCCTCTCTGTGGGCACGCACACACAGAGTTTGTCATGTGGGGGGTGGAAAAAAGCCCCCAACACACACACATCTAGGATGGCCTGGGCCACTGAGCACGACGTGCGTGTACCGCGGTGAGCAGGGAGGACTCAGCTGGCGGGCCTGGTGCCTGTGCTCCATGTGGCTGCTGCCCGAGGAGGGGGGGCACAGAGGAGGCAGAGATGCTAGAGAGGCACAGAGCAGTGGGACTTGCTGAAGACTAGAGCAGGCTGGCCCCTGCTCGAGCGGGTGGGGCGGAGGAAGAGGGAGCCAACCGTTTTTTTCTAAACGAAAACCTCAGCATTCAGGTTAAATTGCCGGGTTGGCACTTTGCGATTAATAAGTGGGGCTTGGGTTGCAATTTGGGCACTCGGTCTCGAAAAGGTTCGCCATCACTGCACTAGGTTAATCAAAATAGGTTGTTTCTGGAGTGTTGTGGGTTTTCCAGGTTGTATGGCCATGTTCCAGTAGCATTTTCTCCTGACGTTTCGTGTGCATCTATGGCTGAAGATCCTCTGAAGGTGCCAGCCACAGACGATCTTCAGATGATCCTCTGAAGATGCCAGCCACAGATGCAGGTGAAACGTCAGGAGAAAATGCTCCTGGAACACGGCCATACAACCCAGAAAACCCACAACACTCAAGTGGTTCCAGCCGTGAAAGCCTTCGACAATACATTGGGTTGTTTCTGCTTGGGCTGTTCTGTTTGCTTCGCACTCGCGTCCTGTTCACTTGGGTGGAACCAGCCTGCTGAGCTCTTTCTTTTTTGATTCTTCCAAAGCAAAAGGCATCCCAGAGTTCTCAGAAGCAAAGCCCCCTGGATAGTGAGGTAAGACTTGAACTGTTTCCGTTGCCTTGTTTCTCTGACGTCTGTGATCCAAACTGTACTGACTTGAGAGTAAACTTTCCTGGAATCAGTGGGACTGACATGAATAGAAGGTGCAAGTACAGAATTTTTGCCAGCTGCCTTTAAATATTTTATAAATTGCCTTGAATATGGGGTATAAATATTTTAAATGAAAGAAATAGCTGTTTCAGAGTTTGATGTGCCTCCTCCCCCCCCCCCCCCAATTTGTCTTTCAAATCTCCCTTTCCTTTGTTTCCACTTAGGGTGGTTTGTGTTAGCACGTTGTAGATGTGTATAAAAAGGACTGCTTAGGTCTGTTTAAATGTGGTTCTTGAAGTAGCACGTTTGGAACAGGGACTTTCTCAGCAGTAGTTTAAAAAACACCCCTCCAACCCACCCTCCACCCCCCCGTGGTGCTGCTGGCGATCGGCTTCTTCACTCTTCACTCATTTCATCATTAATAATGGACTGAGCTCCCTCCTGGGCATCCAGGCTGCCATTAAAAAATCACTGCTGTTAACATACAGATTAACTCCATTCAACCGCCGGGTTCTTGCCCCCTTCCCTGCAAACCTCAGTGCACAAAAGCTTAAACGCACCATGTGTCAGCCTTACAGCTGGACCCATTCACTCCGTTCTAACAACCCTGTTAAAGTTGTAAGGGAGTGAGCCCTCTTGAACCAGGTACCTAAAAACAGAAGTCCTCAGTTGATTCCTAGTGCTTTTCCATTGGCGTTCATTATTCCCTGCAAGATTAGTGTTTTGCATCACTTTGGTCAGCCTTGTTTTTTTGTTATACCAACAGCAAATAATTTTTGCGTTGAGATCTTTTTAGATCTCAAGAATTCAAACAAGATGCCAGAAACACGTAGGGAAAAAGTTTTTCTAGTTGCCCGCTTCTCGTGGCTCTGGAATGGTTCCCAGTAACTCCTTTTTATTTGATTTTTTTCCCTTAAATACAATTCCCTCCAAGCTCTGTGCATGTGTGTGTTCTTTCCTGATTATTGCCTCGTACTTCACTGGAAAGACTCACATGGCGGATTGTGCTCCGCTCTGGAGAGGACGACTGAAAAAGAGAAATTGCTTCTGAATCAGTTGCAGATGTCTTAATGCTGAGATTGAGAGACTTGTCAGATTCTCCACCCCCTGCGCCCCCCGCCCTGTTTCTGTTATACATTACTGATCACTCCATAGAAAAAAGCTCGCCATTTCCAGATGTCTGTGCTTGTCTGCATATTGTGTTGTTGTGTTTCTCTGTTTCTGACATTGCCATCTTTCCCACGTCCCCAGTGTCCCTTTCCATCCAGAAGGTCCCACCACACTGATGATAGTGCCTTGCTGGTGGTAAGAATCCTGCATGCGGCCGCCTGTTTACATGGCAGCAGCCCTCCGTCCTAGTTAGCGTGACTTTTGCAGTTTGCCCGGATTAGGAGGTTCGGTTCTAATCGAAATAGCATAAAACATGGCAGTCTTTGGTGTCCGCTGGCAGTTCTGCTGTAGGCACCCTTGGCCTCTGCTCTGAAGCTGCCCTGCTTGTGGCTCCAGCTATCAATACCCAAAAGTGGCCCAGCGAAGCCTGGAGGGTGAACGAGGCTCTGTCCAATATTATGGGTCATGTCATCTAGCCTCCTGCCGGGCCTGAATAGATGTTCATCCGTAGCCTCCCTCAGGGGAGTCTGCAGCACGTTTGGCTTGGAGGCCATCTCTGCCATTGGCAGGAACCCAGTTGAGAACGTGGAAACTCTCTAACAAAGAGTAGGCCAAGTCTACACGCTTCTAGCCTTGTTGTTGCCTCATAGTTTAAACTGCTTGAGGCACCGACACTTCTCTCCTTCGTGACTTCTGTTCCCCCCCCCCCCCCCAAGAAAACGATAGTTATTCCATTTGGGGCTGTTTTGATGTTTTATGCTATTTTTGTTCCTTTCTTCCTCGGTACCTTAAAAATAGTCATTCTCTAGTCTTTTCTCTGTCGCAGGCTCCCCTTCTCTGCATCCCTTTGCATGATTTGCATGACTGACAAGCTCTGAAACTTGACTCTAAGTGCAAGATAAACCAGTGGAAATATTCTTCTCTTGTTCCTGACATTTGGGCTGCTGCCACCAGTGTTAACATTTCCCTCTCTGTCTTATGAGAACACATGGAACCAGTGGCTGAAAGCCACGTGCACAGTGATCGTCACCCCAAAGTGCCACATTTATTTTCCTCTTTGGCACAAGGCCTGTGCTTCAGGGAGGCTGACAGCTTCATCCTTTCCTCTGGGGGCAGTTGTGTTGCGATGGGAACCCCCTGCCAATCCAAAGGCCCTCCGGCACTTCCCTGAAACATGGGGCAGGTGGTGTGTAGGAGAGCGGCCATCAGAGAAGCCACCGGTGGCTTGTCAGAGATCCACAGGTGGCTTCTTTAACCCCTGAATGAAAATTGCTGCATGGAATGAAGAAGCCAGAAAATGGATATTGAGGCCTTGCTTAACAGGATTCAGGTCAGCATGTTAACCATGGTTAAGATCGAATCCAGTGAAAGACTTACTCGGGGCTAAGGCTGGTGGGTGAGAGTGGGCTGGAGATAGGAGCAAAATGCGGAAGATGTATGTGATCCCCGTTCTTTAAAATGGATTTTAAAGACAGACTATGTTCTATCTGGATAAGCAGTGTTGGGATTCAGCAGGTTCTCAGCACTTTGGCAGAACCGGTTCTTAAATGGTGCTTGTAAACAGCCAGTTGTTAAATTATTTGAATCCCACCACCGGAACTGGTTGTTAAATTATTTGAATCCCACCACCAGGATTATTAAATTATTTGAATCCCACCACCAGGATTTCTCCGGATGCAAATAAGGTCTGGAGGAATAATGGCTGGGACCCAAATAAGATCTGGAAGAAAGTAGAAGTGTGGAGCATTTGTGGGAGGGGCTGTGGCTCGGTGTCTGGCCATCTGCTTGGCACGTGGAAGGTCCCAGGTTCAATCCCCAGCAGCCCCAATTAAAATGATCAGGTAGGACGTTGCATAGATGACAACTTCCTTGAGTTTCTGGTGGGAGTGGCTGCCAGTCTGAGTGAGTGATACTGGCCTCGACAGACTCAGAAGAAGACATCTTGGTGTAACTGTGGCTCAGTGGTTGGCACACAGAAAGAGGTCTGAGGCTCAATCCCCATCATCTTCAGTTAAAAGGACCAGGCAGTGGGTGATGTGAAAGACCTCTTCCTTGAGACCACAGGTTTGGGTTTGGGTTAGGGTTTGGGTTAGGGTTAGGGTTTAGGTTGAGACCTTGAGACCACGGCTGCCAGTCTGAGTAGACAGTGCTGACTGTGATGAGACAAGGATCTGGTTTAGCGTAAGGCAGCTGCACAGGTGCTCATGAGGATGCCCCGGGCAGTCTTTCTACAGACCTTTCCTGACGAGGGAGCCCCAATCCCTGGGAAGCCACAGTTGGTCAGTAGGAACAAACCTCACCTGTTATACAGAAAATGATAATATTTGAGCTCAGTAGTGGGTTCCTTTTGCACACATTCTTGCAAGCGTGAACTGGAGAGCCAGCGTGGTGTCAGGGTTAAGAGCAGGTGCACTCTAATCTGGAGGACCAGGTTTGATTCCCCGCTCTGCCATTTGAGCTGTGGAGGCTTATCTGGTGAACTAGATTATCTTGTGCACTCCAACACATGCCAGCTGGGTGACCTTGGGCTAGTCACAGTTCTTCGGAGCTCTCTCAGCCCCACCCACCTCACAGGGTGTTTGTTGTGGGGTGGGGGGGGGGGAGAAAAGGAGTTTGTAAGGCCCTTTAAGTCTCCTTGCAGGAGAGAAAGGGGGGATAAAAACCAACTCTTCTTCTTCTGAAGAGTTTTCTCTTACCCTCCATCCCACCTCGATTTTTATAAACAGTGTATAAGTGTGATATATGAGCCCTTTCATATTTGATTTCCTTGCTTGGCTTAGTTTTAAAAATACTTTTAAAATTAATTTTCCATGTTGATCAAATAGGTAATTAAACTAGACTCAGGACATCCCCCCCCCCCTTCTCCTTCCAAGACTCGGCGTGAGCGATAATGATTCTTTCCATCGTATCCCAGTTCTGTTTTTGAGTAATTCCCTGCTTCCTTCTAATGACGACTTGTCTTCCACTGAGACTCAGACCAGCCGTCCCCAGCGTTTTGTTTCAGAGTTTGTTTCAGCGTTTTGTTTCAGTTCCGCTCTCACACAAGTATGTCCTGGCTGTATGTGAAGTGCTGCTCCCATAATGTAATCGAGTGCTGTGCAGAACGTGGATAGAAACCCTTTTGTGTGGCACTTCCCTTATTACATCATATCTAGCAGTCAGCTGAGACGGCGCCTCTCTTGCTCAGAACAGTGGCCTTACATTAAGAAGAAGAGGAGGAGGAGGAGGAGTTTGGATTTATATCCCCCCTTTCTCTCCCGCAGGAGACTCAAAGGGGCTGACAATCTCCTTGCCCTTCCCCCCTCACAACAAACACCCTGTGAGGTGGGTGGGGCTGAGAGAGCTCCGAGAAGCTGTGACTAGCCCAAGGTCACCCGGCTGGCGTGTGTGGGAGTGCACAGGCTAATCTGAATTCCCCAGATAAGCCTCCACTGCTCAGGTGGCAGAGCTGGGAATCAAACCCGGTTCCTCCAGATTAGATGCACGAGCTCTTAACCTACGCCACTGCTGCTCCTGCAAGCAGACTTTTCTCGCAAGCAGGCAACTTGAAACAGCCCTCACGCCCTCGGTCTTCAGCCCCTCCTGATGCTTTGTTGACGCTTGCGAAGGGATGGTCTGGCGTCCCTTTAGTTTCTTCTCTTCCAGACACCTGCCTGCATCTTTGGGGTTTCTTTTTGCAAACTGTCCATTTGTGTCTCCTACTTGGGTCACTCTTCTCCCCTAGCTCTTTCTTCTGAAGCATCTTAAAGTGGCCAGGACAGCAGAGCACCGTGCATTTGGCATGGTGCTTAAGAACAGTGGCGCAGTGGTTAAGAGCAGGGTGACCTTGGGCTAGTCACAGCTTCTCGGAGAGAAAGGGGGGGGGGTATAAATCCAACTCTTCTTCTTCATTTGAGAGTTCTGGAAAGCAGAGCAGCACCATCATCGGTCTTGTCGCTTTTTTTTACAGTAAGAGTTTTTTACAGTAACAGAGAAATTATTAATGCCCCGCCCCCGGAATGCCCGGCCACGTCCCCATCGTGCCCCACCCAGCCCCATTGGCGCTACGCCACTGTTTGAATCCCACCACCATGGGAACCTGTTACTAAAATTTTTGTATCCCACCACTGGGTATACTCATTGATATATCCTGATCTGGAGAGCAGGGTTTGATTCCCCACCCCTCCACATGAGTGGCGAACTCTTATCTGGGAAACTGGATTTGTCTCCCCACTCCTACACATGAAGGTTTGGCAGGATGGCTCAGTGCGGAATGTAAATGAGTGGGTTTAGTGTGTACCCCAGGATTCCAAGATCCCAGGTACTGTAGGTCACAAACTTGGGCCCAACTTAGGGGTTCTTTCTGCCACTGCATGGAATGATCCTAATTTTGCATGCTTTTCTCTGTCATGACTGATATCCATTGAAGACTTGTACAATTCTGGAGAACTAGTAAGGATGTATTACAGAACGTATGAAGATTTTGGATGTGAAGTTGGCATTATTAAGGATAGCGCTGTGCAATAATCGACACTTAATTGTCATATGTGTGGGTCTTGCACACTTCTCATGCTGTGTTTGTTGCTGGTTTTGCTACATCCCTTAATTTTAATCATTGAGCTTTCAGAAGCAAGTCGTCAGGCAACCCGCAAATGTGTCTCTTTCCATATGAAGCTGACTGATCAGTGAGGAAACATATCAGTGGGAAAACCCAGGAGTTTCTCTGGCTGTGGCTGCCACCATAATACCTTTCTATCATCCAGTGCGGATGGTGATATGAGCCACAGATTCTATTCCCAGCCTGCTAGGCAATGGCAACAAAAGTGCATCGTCAGTGGAGCTGCGGCCTAGGGGGTAGAGCTTCTTGGTATGGGAAGGCAGAACTTTTCAACAGTTGGCCAGCATTCCTTAAATTTAAGAGGAAAAGAAAAAGAGTTTGGGATGTATACTCTGCCTTTCTGACCTCTTAAGAGTCTCAAGGCATCTTACAAACTCCTTTTTCCTTCCCCCCCCCCCCCCCCCAAAACAGACACCTTGTGAGGTAGGTGGGATTGAAAGAGTTTGAAGAGAACTATGACTGGCCTAAGGAATCACATCAGGCTTTATGTGGAGGAGCGGGGAATCAAACCCAGCTCTCCAGATTAGAGTCCACGTACTTTTAACCATTACGCTGGGTCAGTTCAGGAAAAATTATAAACAGTTGCTTCAAATAACACACCAGCATCCATTTTGCGTGGAACACTTACATTGAGACTCTTCTCTGCAGTGGACTTGCAGAGGGCTCTCCTCATGTTTCTCTGTTCACATGTGAGAAGGCACTCCCACCTTTCCCCAGAGTTTTTCAGCAGAGAGCTCTCCATGCCTGGTTCTTTTAACTCTGCTATCAAGTCATTCTTAAAGGCACAGTTCTCATTACACCTGGCAGTCAAGACTGTTGGCTTAGCCCTTTAAGCTTTGCTTATGTCGATATTACTGCCCTGTAAGTAATCCCCCCCCCCACCCACCCACCCATTGAAAGAGGCAAAGCACTTCCCTGGGCCACAGGCTGCTAAAGAAGGGGGCCGTCCTGGTGCTTCTGCCACCAGAGGACAGAGACTTGTCATTTCCAAGCTCTCTTGATGTTGATATCTTGAAATATCAAGAGAGCGGGAGGTTGGTGTTGTGTGAGTGAGTGAGTGAGTGAGTGAGTGAGTGAGTGAGTGAGTGAGTGAGTGAGTGAGTGAGTGAGTGAGTGAGTGAGTGAGTGAGTGAGTGAGCTTCTTTGCTGTGACTTGAAGCAGCCAGCAACGTGGAAGGGTGGGCAAGGGGGAGACGTGCAAAGCGGCACAAGGGAGAGGGAAGACCTCTGGGGCAAAGTTGTGCTCACTGGCAAATTTCACCGCTCTTAACAGTGAAGTATATTAAAGGTTGGGCAAAAAGTGGTCTTTCAAGCCATGGAGAGAACGGAAAGTGAAAGCAGGGCTTGAAGAAACAGGTCCGTATGAGAAAGCTTGCTGCGACAGACATTCACCCCAATCACGCAGCAAGCACATTGTGCGTAATCGGCCCAACACGCAGCGGTACCTCGAGCAGCCTTTGAGGCATACGTGTCAGAATTTCGGAAGAGCTTCCTGACAGAGGACATACTCGGTGGAACAGGCTTCCTTGGGAGGTGGTGGAACAAACTTCCTTAGAAGTTTTGAAGCAAATGTTAGGCAGATCACAAGAGGGACGGCAAGGAGGGAAGAGCGAGCTCTTGGCTCTCTTGGCCCTTTCTTACATGCCCAAGATCATGCCGATCACCACTTTGGGGTCAGGAAGAAGTTTTCCTCCTGGCTAGATGGGGGCGGGGGAGGGGGTGCTGCCTTCCACAGGGTGTAGATCAGTGGCCACCGGGACAGGAGGTAGCTGTACATTTCCTGTGTCATGCAGGGGGTTGGACTAGATGACCGTTGAGGTCCCTTCCAGCTCTCTGTTTTTAAATCTTGGATTGGGGCCTTTGCTGAGGGGTCGAGTAGAGACATTTTGCAGGAATAGGATGCCCCAGTTCAATCCCTGGCATCTCCAGTTGAAGGCAAAACGTCAAATAGTGGGACTGGCGCCCACCCTGGGTACAGTATATGGCAGTTTTGAATGTTGATATGCAAGTGCTCGATCTCTCTTCAAGCGTGCCCTGTCAGCCTATTGGTCTCTTCTGCTTTGCATCTTCTGTCTCCCGCAGGTGATGCTCTTCCTCACTCCCTTTCTTCTCCCCCCCCCCCCACCCCTTCTCTGCCACCCCTGACAGAATGGCTTTGAGCCTGTCTTTGTCTTTGAGATTGACAGTAACACCAACACCATTAAAAGAAGGCCGGGAGCCCTCAACCAGGTGAAGAGCATGCAGCGTGTGACTGTCTCGGTTGGACTGTCCTGTTGTGTTGGCTGTAGTTTTTCTGTTTGTTTGAGGCCAAGCGCTGTATCGATCCCTGTGGCCGTGGACTGGCCAACTGGCTTTAAAGCGAAGGCTGACGAGGACTTTTCAAAGGGTAGATTGTCGGAGGGAACAAAGGGCCAATTTCATTAATTGGGTGGCTCCAAGGAGAAGAGGTGGAATGGAGATAGAAGCTAGGTACAAACCTAAGCAGTGAGGGCCAGCTGGCATCCTGCTTTCTGGTGCTATCCAGCCAAATGCTTCTAGGCTGTTCAAATGTATACTGTCGCTGAATGCAGAGGTTTCACTAAACCAAGGGTGTCCAACTCTGGCTCTTCAGATGTTCATGGACTACAATTCCCATCAGCCCCTGCTGGCATAGCCAATTGTAGTCCATGAACATCTGAAGCGCCAGAGTTGGACACCCCTGCACTAAACCTGTGGTGGCGAACCTTTGGCCCCCCAGATGTTGTGGACTACAATTCCCATCAGCCCCTGCCAGCATGGCCAATTGGCCATGCTGGCAGGGGCTGACGGGAATTGTAGTCCATAACATCTGGAGTGCCAAAGGTTCGCCACCACTGCACTAAACTATCATGACTCCGAGGCATTGACAGTTTTTATCTCCATGGATTTGGCTGAAATCCTTACTGAGCCTGCTAAGCCAGAAACCATCACCACTTCTTGCAGTGGTAAATTCCTAAGTCATGTGTTCTCTGAAGAATTGTGGGGTGTTTTTTTTTTACCTGTATTGAAGTTATTCTGACTCAACGGGTTTCTTATGAGAGTCGGAGAAGAAATTATCACCCTGTGGTCTCCACCCCGTACATTCCTTGTGTAACACTCTTTATCGTGTTCATGGTAAACGGCTGTGTTTCAGCCTTTCCTCCTAAGGAAAAGTGTAGCACACCTTTGATCATTGGGTTGCCCCAGATTAGATTTTAGTTTCTCCTTGCCGTCCGTGGCCAGCAGCTAAATGGGCACAGTCACCAGCCAAAATGGAGCTGCCAAGGGAAAAAGGCTTCAGAGAGAGGATTTTATTTGGAGTGGCGAATGCTGTTGAAGGCTTTCACAGCCAGAATCACTGGGGTGTTGTGGGGTTTCTGGGCTGTATGGTCGTGTTCTGGTAGCATTTTCTCCTGACGTTTCGCCTGTATCTGCGGCTGGCATCTTCAGAGGACCTGATGGTAGTAAAGCAAGTGGGGTATGTATACCTGATGCAGGTGAAACGTCAGGAGAAAATGCTACCGGAACACGACCATACAGCCCAGAAACCACACAACACTCCAATGGTGAATACATTTAATTTGTTTGCTGCTATACAGTGCCACGGTTGTACCATGGCACGTGAACCGTTCCTTTCCTGTGTCTTTCGCAACAGGCCAGGCCCAGGCATGGATCACTAAATGTTGCTTCTGCCGTTGTTTGTGCCTTTCCAGCTCCTTTTGCCAGCTGTTCCCCATTGTGACAATTGTGTGTTGACATCCTACAGCCGTGGTGGCGAACCTTTGGCACTCCAGATGTTATGGACTACAATTCCCATCAGCCCCTTCCAGCATGGCCAATTGGCCATGCTGGCGAAAGCTGATAATAATCCATAACATCTGGAGTAAAGTTACCTACTAATCTGATGTGGCAGTTAATGTAATGTTGGAATCAGGCCAGAAAGAAGCAGCCACAAAGCTGTTGTCTGGACAAGCTGGGGCAGACTTTGGAGAGCTCCCACACAAGCCAGCTGGGTGACCTTGGGCTAGTCACAGTTCTTTGGAGCTCTCTCAGCCCCACCCACCTCACAGGGTGTCTGTTGTGAGGGGGGAGGAAGGAAGCCCCTTTGAGTCTCCTTACAGGAGAGAAAGGGGGGATACAAATTCAACTCTTCTTCTTCTTCTCTTCTTCCTTTCTTTGGAAGCAGCAGTGGCGTAGGAGGTTAAGAGCTCGTGTATCTAATCTGGAGGAACCGGGTTTGATTCCCCGCTCTGCCGCCTGAGCTGTGGAGGCTTCTCTGGGGAATTCAGATTAGCCTGTACACTCCCACACATGCCAGCTGGGTGACCTTGGGCTAGTCACAGCTTCTTGGAGCTCTCTCAGCCCCACCCACCTCACAGGGTGTTTGTTGTGAGGGGGGAAGGGCCAGGAGATTGTCAGCCCCTTTGAGTCTCCTGCGGGAGAGAAAGGGGGGATATAAATCCAAACTCCTCCTCCTCCTCCTTCTTCTTCTCCTTCTCCTTCTCCTCCTCCTCCTCCTCCTTCTCCTCCTCCTCCTCCTCCTCCTCCTCCTCCTCCTCCTCTGTCTCAGAGGGACAACCCGCAACAAGCTTGAATCCCTGTTGTCATACATGGGATATGTTGTGGGGCTTGTTTTACTGTCTGTGACTGTGTGCATGGCTGCTGGTTGCTACAAATTAGAACACAAATAACCAAATCCTGAACCGGTCCCATCCCTGTTAGAGGAACAAAGCTTTATCGACAGGCCTCTCTTGCTGTTGGATGTTTGGTTGTTCTACAGACTGAACTTTGTAGTTTGAGTTAAAAAGTCACTTTCGGGGGTAACTGGGTTTTCTGAAGTTCGCTTTCCACTTGTGCTGGAAACTGTGATGACCACCACCAAGTTTCTGAAAGAATCTAAACTGTTAACACTTGGAACCACAGAGGAGATGGTGCATAGGTGGAGTGTGTGGTTATACTTGTTTGGTTGTGGCAAAGCTCTTGTATATCATCAAAGATGTTACTGTATATCTTTGCAATATTTAATTACTTGCCTTTCCCCGCCTGGCTTAATGGCACCTGTTCTTGCGGTTCTTGCCCCAAATACACACAACCCCAAACCGTCTTTTCTCCTGTTACTGTTTTTCCCAAAGAGGCAGGGTGATTCTTTTCATTCTCCTTTATGGCATGCACCTCTTCTCCTGGAGAGTCACCTGTTCGCTTGTCTTCCCTCTTGGGGTCTTAGATGTGTGTGTTTATTCCCCCCCCCCTCCCCCCCGATGAACACAAGTGATCTATGGTGTGCGTGATTCAACTTAATCTCTTCTTTTCATCCACAGGGTGACGACAGGTCAATCTCTCCAAATTCACCTACTACTCAAACAGGTAAACCAGCAATGGACACATTTATAGTTGCAGAGAAGGGCAACGAGGATGATTGAGGGATTGGAGCACGTTTGGGACTCTTTAGTTTGGAGAGGAGACGTCTGAGGGGGGATATGATTGAAGTCTATGAAATTATGCAGGGGGTAGAAAATGTCGACAGAGAGAAATTTTTCTCTCTTTCTCACAATACTGGAACCAGGGGGCATACATTGAAAATGCTGGGGGGAAGAATTAGGACTAATAAGAGGAAACACTTCTTCACACAACATGTGATTGGTGTTTGGATTATGCTGCCACAGGAGGTGGTGATGGCCACTAACCTGGATAGCTTTAAAAAGGACTTGGACAGATTTATGAAGGAGAAGTCGATCTATGGCTACCAATCTTGATCTTCCTTGATCTCAGATTGCAAAAGCCTGAGCAGACCAGGTGCTCAGGAGCAGCAGCAGCAGAAGGCCATTGCTTTCACCTCCTGCCTGTGAGCTCCCAAAGGCACCTGGTGGGCCACTGCGAGTAGCAGAGTGCTGTACTAGATGGACTCTGGTCTGATCCAGCAGGCTTGTTCTTATGTTCTTATCTGCTTATTTGTAAGTTGCTTTTGTCTCTTCTTGGGACTTCAAGCAGTTTTGACCATGGTTCTCCCTGCTTCCATTCTCTCACAACAACAACCCAGCGAGGTTGATTGAGGTGGAGAGTTTGCAACAGACCCATCGTCACCCAGCGAACCTCTATGGTAGACGTAGGAATTGAAAGCCAGGTCTCCCGAGATTTTATTCCAGCACTACACACTGTGAGCCAGCGTGGTGTAGTCGTTAAGAGCAGGCACACTCTAATCTGGAGAACTGGATTTGATTTGGTGGTGATACAGCATCTGGAACATGTCGGTCTCCATCTTGCATCTTTGTCACGGCCGGCTGACACAGTTTTTAGTTTCCTTCTGTAGCTATATTTTAATGCCCTCTGTTCTGTTTTCCCCACCTTCAGTTCACCTTTCTGCTCCGTATCCTGGCCCTGCTGCTGCCACCACTGCTCCGTCCTACCGAAATCCTGCCCAGCGTCCTCAGAGCTTCCTTTTCCGAAATTCTGCGAGGGATGACGTGAGCAAAGGTAGGCAGCCCGTCTGGATGTGACTGAGATTGCTTCCGTACAGAGCTGTTCTTCCACATCCTCCTTCCAACCATAGGGGCGTGGGGCAGGAGGCTTCCCTACAGCATTGGTGTGCAGTTGTCTTTCCAGGTTTTTTTGGGGTGGGGGGGGCAGGATTAGAAACTGTGCATCAGTGGTAGAGCATATGCTTAGCATGGAAAAAGAGTCAGCTCTTAACAAGCAGAAGTATAGCTTGCATGCCAACACTCTTTCACAAAGTGAGGCACCTCCTTCTCTATGGTGGAGAGTAGAAGAAGAAGAGTTTGGATTTATATCCCACCTTTCTCTCCTGTCAGGAGACTTAAAGGGCCTTACAAACTCCTTCCCCCATCCCCCACAATAAATACTCTGTGAGGTAGGTGGAGCTGAGAGCTCCGAAGAGCTGTGAATAGCCCAAGGTCACCCAGCTGGCGTGTGTTGGAGTGCACAAGCTGACCTGGCTCACCAGATAAACCTTCACTGCTGAAGTGGCAGAGCGGGGAATCAAACCCAGTTCTCCAGGTTAGAGTGCACCTGCTCTTAATCACTACACTGCGCTGGCTCTAAGCTTGGCCCAGGACTGAAGACGAAGGACAGAAAAGACTGGGGGAATGCCTTGCCTTGATTTAATAACAGAATGCTACTCAGACTCACCGGAACTGTGTTCAGCAGAGCAGCATCAAAGAGTTCTCCCTGTCTGGGCGGTCCCTTATTTCTTCCATCTTTTTTCTAGCTGCCGCCCCCTCGCCGCCTCCTGCCCCTGCTCCTGCTAACAGTGCCAAAGACTGTAGCGAGAACCATAATTCCAAGCTGCTGGAAGAAGAGGTGGAGCTGGTAGAGCAGCTGAGAAAAGTAGGTAGCCGTGGTTTGTTTCTGTATGCCCGTGCTTTGAGAATTACCTAGCGAGGTAATTGTTTGGCCTTATCCAGCCTCCCGTTTCTGGGAGGACCCAACCAGCTGTGCTCAGCTGTGACCGTTCCATCTTGAATGACTTCTAGGAGTTTAACTTCTTGACGGAGTGTAGACCCAGTGGTGGGATCCAAACATTTTAGTAACAGGTTCCCATGGTGGTGGGATTCAAACAGTGGCGTAGCGCCAATGGGGCGTGGCTGGGCACAATGGGGGCGTGGCTGGGCATTCTGGGGCGGGGCATTGCTGGGCGGGGCTGTGGCAAGGACGCAGCCGCTGTGCCGGTCCTTGGGTGGGAAACGAATGCACGCAGGCGCAGGCTGTCACGCACGCCGGTGCACCTCCTGCTAGACTGCTTCAAGTTCTGTGCGCTACTGCTGAGAGGAGGGGCGTAACTAAGGCAAAAATCACCCATTAGTAACCCCTTCTCGGCACACACAAATAATTAGTAACCTACTCTCGGGAACCTGTGAGAACCTGCTGGATCCCACCTCTGTGTAGACCCCTTGTGGTATTGCACCCTGGTTTGCTGACACATACAAACCCCCTCATCATGTTAAGGTGTGTGTCCAAAAGGAGGGAAGGGTTTTATAGGCATCTCACATTCTTACCACAGTGATATCTAGTTTAACCTGTCAGCACTTGCAGAAATCCATTCCTTGTTCATGATTGTAGTCATGAGAACAGCTTGGTGACTGGCTCTCATAAACACAAGTGGTAACGACAGGTCTGGTCTTAAGATATTTCAGCAAAGCACGCGTGTCTTAGAGTTCCTATTGTCCCCTAGGAGTCGCACTTCCTTTGCAACAATTTCCACTTTGCCCTGTGCTTGTGTAGTGTGTGTCCCACCCAGCCCCTCCTCTCCCCCAAATCAGGGTTGCTGAATGTCAGTTTTATCCATTCCTCTGTTTGCAGAACATTGAGTCACGGTTGAAAGTGTCTTTGCCTAGTGATCTCGGAGCAGCGCTGACGGATGGGGTGGTGCTCTGTCATTTAGCCAATCATGTCCGGCCTCGTTCCGTTCCTAGTATTCATGTCCCCTCGCCAGCTGTTGTAAGTATCTGTCGGGTAGTTTGGGGGGGCTTGGGAGAATCTCCATCTATTAATTCATTCCTCACTTGCTATTTCATCTAGAACAGGTGTCTGCAACCTGCGTCTCTTTAGATGTTCATGGACTACAATTCCCATCAGCCCCTGCCAGCATGGCCAATTGGCCATGCTGGTAGGGGCTGATGGGAATTGTAATCCATGAGCATCTGGAGAGCCGCAGGTTGCAGACACCCGATCTAGAAGGTCCTCCGGTGGCTTGCAAAACAACAAACTTAAAATATAAGGGTCTGAAAAAAATAAAAGCAGTTAGTACAAATGACAGTATGAAACTACACATCAAAAAAAAAACAAGACCTAATAATACCCACCCAAGACTGCCAAGTTCCTGGTGGGGTGGGAGATTCCTGCCTCCAGATCTCCTGGTCCACCAGCACTTGGAATGGCAGTGGGAGAATATTCTTTTCAAATACAGCCTTGTCTTTGGTACCAGAAGTTCAACAGGAAGTGACAAAGGATAGTTCTAGTAACTCCCAAATTTCCAGTGATTCCTACAGCTACTGTTTGCCATTTCCTGTAAGGACTAAAATCTCACCCAATGCTGTGCCTCCCCCCATCCCCCCAATTCTCCTGCTGCTCACCAGGCACTGCCTAGTAACTCATTGTACAACATTAGATCAGTTACAATAATTGATCTATAGAGGATTGTGGTGTGGAATTTCTGAAGGCTAAGTATAAAGGATTGTGGTGTGGAATTTCTGAAGGTGTAGTACATTGGGAAACATGGTGCCACTGCAAGGAGGAGGAGGAGGAGGAGGAGGAGGAGGAGGAGGAGGAGGAGGCGGAAGAGTAGTAGTAGTAGTAGTAGTAGTAGTAGTAGTAGTAGTAGTAGTAGTAGTAGTAGTCTGTCTTAATGTAGACAGTCTGAAGAATCTCTGCAATCTGTCGTCACACTTGGGTGTGTTCTCTTTTATTTTTTAAAAATGTGGATGTCTTCGGCTTTCTCTTAAACAAAACAAAAAAAAATCGCCGATGGACTTAACTGGGCTGTGCGTGCCTGAAATGCAAGCAGAAACGCAAGCTGTATTTCAGTACATCACATTGAGAGGCCTCACGGGAACCTCGGGCATGTAGAAAACACAGCAGTCCTACAGCGTGAGAACCCCAAAGCCTTTTGCAACTTCCTTTGTGATGCAGATTTTTTTTATATAATTCCAGAGCGTCAGGTTGTTTGCCTACTTCTTGACTGCACAGGTGGCTGTTGTGAGAAATAATGGGAGGTCAACATGCAATAGATGCAAAACTGGGGGAGAGAGCGGGGAGGAGGAATAGTGTCTTGCTTGTGCCTGAGGCATTAGGATCCTAGCCACCTTTGGCTGGCCAAAAGGCCGTAATAATAAATATCTATCTATCTAGGATCCTAGCCACCTGCTAAATCCTCTCAGGCAGCTGCTGTTGTGGTTCTGTTCTTAATCATTCTGGGTTATAATGAAGGTACTGAAGAACTCCGGGTTTCTTCTCTCCTCTTTCCTACAGCCTAAATTAACGATGGCAAAGTGTAGGCGGAATGTGGAAAATTTCCTGGAAGCTTGCCGAAAGATTGGTGTGCCTCAGGTAAGAAAATAAAAATGCTTTGTTTCTTTTGTAAACACATTTTGGACGATGATCAAAATGCTCTCTCACCTCCTGGGAGTCCCGCGTTTAGTGGGAACAGTCCACAGCGGGCTGTGTCTGCAGAATTGAGTATCCCACTGGAAGTGAATGTCAGGAAATGATGGGCTGCCACATAGGGCTGCCCGCTGTTATGCACACACAACAATGTCATCAGGAACATTTGCATTTAAAAACTGGGCACGAAGGAATAAGCAAAACAGGAGATGAAATCCTAACCATCCCGTTCTGTTTCAGAGAAAATTGCCTACTCTGTTCACAGTATTTGCTGATTGTGTTGCAACTCAGCTCTGGTTTGCCTGGTAACGTCTGTTCCCCAAAAAAAGTCCGGTGGAAGCACACCACTTGATGCTATCTAGTATAAAGTTGGCTTCAGTTAATCGTAATTTTAAGCATATAAAGTCTATTCCTGATGCCGAAAAGCGGCTGGCAGGCACTTTTAACGTTACGATATTTGCTCTTGGGAAAGAAATGTCCATGATGGAAATCCTGATGTACCAAGGTTTTATCTCCATACCTGCTCAGCTATTCTCAGAAGAAGAAGAAGAAGAAGAGTTTGGATTTATATCCCCCTTTTCTCTCCTGTAGGAGACTCAAAGAGGCTTACAATCTCCTTGCCCTTCCCCCCCAACAACAAACACCCTGTGAGGTTGGTGGGGCTGAGAGAGCTCCGAAAAGCTGTAACTAGCCCAGTTAGGTATCTTAACTGCAGAGTAAGACATGTGATTTGCATGGCCATTGTCACAAACAAGTTGTCACAAAGGCTGGAGATTGCTCTGCAAAGATGTACATGAGAATCTGGAATGGAAGACTCTGGTTATTTGGGTTCCCAGATTCTCTTTTGCTCGCTCACTCATCAAGGCTAACTTTAAGAAGAAGAAGAAGAGTTTGGATTTATATCCCCCCTTTCTCTCCTATAGGAGACTCAAAGGGGCTTATAATTTCCTTGCCCTTCCTCCCTCACAACAAACACCCTGTGAGGTAGGTGGGGCTGAGAGAGCTCCGAGAAGCTGTGACTAGCCCAAGGTCACCCAGCTGGCGTGTGTGGGAGTGCACAGGCTAATCTGAATTCCCCAGATAAGCCTCCACAGCTCAAGCGGCAGTGCAGAGAATCAAACCCAGTTCCTCCAGATCAGAGTGCACCTGCTTTTAGCCACTACGCCACTGCATAGTTAAATTACTATTAACTTTAAATTACTATTCTAGAGAGTCTGGCAACAGAGACAGTTGACTGTTCTCTGTCAGTAGGAATCGGAACATGAATTCTCATGTGGCAGGTTGCACAAGCTGGCTTTTTTGCCCAACTAACCATTTTTGGACTTGCCGCTTGTTCCTCTTCTTCCACACCTTCGGACTTGAGGTACAGCTGAGGCATCAGCACATCACAGCCCAAGTGGCAATTTCATATGTTGTTCAGACAGCATTTTGTTAGCTTGCTTAACTTATAGTCTCTCATTCTTGCTGAGATGCTCGTGGGTTACACAAGTCTAAAGACAGTGCAGTTAAAACAATATAACACATACACTTAATACAAAAAACTGGATTGCAGCATTAAAGACTGCAGAAACAACGGCACGACACATGCAGCAGACAGTGAAATGCAATTGGATTACAGAATGAGAGAACAAGGCAGGAAAAGCAGTACAATACATGCAATGAACAACGCGATGGGACTTGTCAAAAGTTTCCACAGATATTAAAATTACAATCCTGTTCCCTAGTTCATCTGATTAGAAAATGAGTGTTTTCTAATAGTTTTATTATCATGTTTAATTTTATAGAAGCTGGAGAGTGTTAACCCTGCTGTGTAAGCAACCGTTCTTAGGATGGCCCTATGTCAGTGACGGCGAACCTTTTCGAGACTGAGTGCCCAAATTGCAACCCAAAACCCACTTATTTATCGCAAAGTGCCAATGTGGCAATTTAAGCTGAATAACCCCCTCAAGCAGGGGCCAGCCTGCTGTAGCCTCCAGCAAGTCCCACATGCACCGCTCTGCACCTCTCTAGCATCTCTGCTGCCTCTGCCCCCCACCCCACCCCCCGGCAGCAGCCACCTGGAGCACAGGCACCAGGCCCGCTAGCTGAGTCCTCCCTGATCGCTGAGGTGCAGGTGCATCAAGTCCAGCGACCCAGGCCAGCCTAGATGTGTGTGTGTGTGGGGGGGGCAATTCCCCCCCCCCAGATGACAAACTCTGTGCGCGCATGCCCACAGAGAGAGCTCTGAGTGCCACCTCTGGAGGGGTGCAGCAGGCCCTTCTCCCGTGCCATAGGTTCGCCACCACTGCCCTATGTAGAAATACTGACCTATGGAGAGTGCCAACTAGGACACCTGTTTAAAAAGCTGCTGCTCTCTAAAGATAGTACCTTGCATTGAGCCTTCCTGCCATCATCCCAGTGCGGTTCAGTTCTGGGATGCCTTCGGACACTGATGTGCTCGGCACGCCTCCAGCCCCTTCACCACTGCTGGCAGAAAAGCGAAAAGTCCCAAAATGTCAGCCTTGAAAACAAACCAACAAAATGGCCAGCAGCGCTGAGCAGGTGGCACGCTGGGTATTTATGCAGAAAACTACGTTCAGAGACCAGCTTTGCGCTGCTACGAAAAAAGGTGCCCCTCTCTGCTCTGTGGTGCTCAACGGAGAGACCCCCTCACAGACTGAGCTGGGCACCAGTTCTCCTTTGAGTAAGTTCTTGGACTGATAGAGAAACATCTGTACCATGCTCCTTCTTAAGATATTATTATTATTATTAATTCGGCTTAATAGACCGCCCAACCCCCGAAGGGCTCTGGGCAGTGTACAATGAGACATAAAATAAATACAATATAAGGTCTCATAAATACAATATAGTGATAAAACATTAAAATTAATTTAAAATACATTATAGCAGCAATTCCAAAAATTACGGATAAAAATACATGCACAGATGCATGCACAGATGGCGCCCAACCCAAAGGCCAGGAGGGCCAGCATTGCCCCAAAATGGATGGAATCAGCGATCAGGCAATGCTGAAGATGGCAAAACTGTCGTGGGGGCTGCAGAGGGGGCAGGCAGTCTGCGGCTGGCATCCCCAAAGACCCGGTGGACTAACTCGGTCTTACAGGCCCTGCGGAACTTGCCAAGGTCCCGCAGGGCCCGGACAGCAGATGGTAAAGCATTCCACCAGGACGGGGCCAGGGCTGCAAAGGCCCTGGCCCAGGTAGAGGCCAGCCATATTGACGAGGGGCAGGGGACTACCAGCAAGATGCCTGCCACCTTGCTAAAATGTAAGAGAGGCTGTTTGATTGTGAGTTGAACAGCTGTGTTTAATTAGAGGTGAGACGTTTGAAGGCTCCCATATGGGAAAGGAGTCCCCGTAGGCTCTGACTGCTTCTTAGATGCTTGCCCGCCTGCTACGATTGACTCTAATTTTTTTCTGTCTGTTTTCCCTTCCTGCTCACACTCTGGACAGGACAATCTCTGTTCCCCTTCTGACATTCTCCAGCTAAACCTCAGCGTTAAAAGGACAGTAGAATCTCTCCTTTCTCTGGGGGCAGATGCAGAAGAAGCCACTCTGACCTCCCTTTCCGCCCAGATTTGCGGCTTTGCGGCATTTTACTGCGCTCTCATGCTAACGCTCTGCGTGTTCTATCGCTGGGTCTTTTTCCTCTAGCTGACGCGCAGGGGTGCTTCTGACTCACTCCAGCTCTTCCAAGTGGTCGGTAAATGGTCTGTGTTCCAGTGGGGGATTTTGTGTATGTCTGTTCTCACAGATTCCACCGGCAGCCCACTTGCGCCATGCGGAAAGGGCTCTGTGGAAAACCCGTTTGCTGAAAATGACCCCACGCTTGCTGTTCACTGAGTAATTCCCAAGGGTCTATAATGCTTTGTGATTTCAAACAAAAAAACCACAACAGCCCTTTATTGTGGTGCTGGAATAATTTAGCCAATTTTTTTTAAAAATGGAGTTATTTAATTGCACAGTTTAGGGTATTTTTGTAGAACAGGAAATCTGCCTTTGCCCCTCCTTAGTGTGAGAGGGGTAGGGACATTAGTGTGGGTAATGGGATAGTTAGCGGTGGAGGAGAGATCAGGGGCAGCTAGGAAGTGGCATCAACAAAGCAAACTCTGCTTTCTGGACCGTAAGCCTTCCCACGTATTAGGCCTCCTCTGAGTTTCTTCCAAATGCAACAGTCTGGTGCTGCTTCAAGTTTTCTCCGCAGTCGCTAGAGACAAAAAACGGAGATCGCTCAGGGTTCTTCCGAGACCTCGAGCACATGCCCCGGGGCTGGGGGGTGGGGCTTATTTTGCACAGACTATAGAGCCATCCTTGCCATCTTGATTCAAAAGACACTTCCGTGCCTCCTGAGCACCATCCTGCCGTCCTCGCAAAGCAGGCTGTGTCGCCTGGCACACAGTGAAAGCGCAGTTTGCCGGAAGCCAAGCAGAGGATGATCGAGTGGCTTTCCTCAGGGCATTCCGCTGCCTAGTCAAGCAGCCCTCTGTATTCAGAGGAGGCTTTTCCTCTTCTCGTGGCTTTTCCGAACGTGGCTGAGGAAAGCCCATGCTGTCCTTCGATGTTGCCTCGGTCCTGGCAGCAGGAGGGTCTGCCTTGAGTCTTAGCGTTGCTTCCAGCAACTGGGGATGATTCCTCTTTGCCCACCTGCAAACTGGGCAGCTGTCCATATTTGCACAGATGTGCCGGTGCTGTGGATATAGTTTCTGTTCGCCGTTAAGATTCGCTCACGAGATCACTCAAGCCGTAAGGAACTGGAGACCACATCCCTTGTCTTCAGTGTCTTCGGTGTACTTCTTGACCTGGTTTTTTTCTTCTTTCGTATCTTCTCATGAGTCCTTTTGCTTCTCAATAGTCACAGCCTCTTGAGGAGTTCCGCACCTGATGTAGAAACCACGTCCCCTCTGCCCACCGTTTATGCATTGTTTGTTGTTTGTTTTCTGTTGACAAAATTATGCAAATCAAATATGCACATGTGTAGCAGCCTACGGAAAACTGGACAGCTGCCATTACGTGGCTCTGGAACGTTTTCTGAGTGGAAGAAAAGTAGACTTGGTACATCCAGCATGTTCACGTGTCGGGAAAATCCCTGAATCCCAGCCTCTGGAAGTCCCTGGCTTCTGGGTCCTGTTTCGCACACTCAGGAGACTTGAGAGTGCAGTGCAGCGCAGAGCTCTGGTTAGAATGGCCTGCGGCCCTTCTGAGCGCAGTGATGAACTCCTGCTTTAAGTCTGCATCAAATCACTTCCGGGTGACAGAAAACGAGCCGAGCAGAAAAGGGGGCTCTTTCCCTCCTGCTTTGCTTTCGATGCTGGTTGATTTGCAGGGTGTTTTCAACACAAAGGAACGCTCAACACGGAATCCTCCGCTCAAGGAGGGGTGCAGCAGGCCCTTCTGCCGCCTCGTAAAGCAGCCCAGAGATTTTGCCAGGCTCATTTTTTTCCCCTCTCCAACTGATTTTTGCTGCCATGAGAGCTAGAAACTAGAAACCAGTTTCAAACTGAGACTAAGAATCTCCAGGTGCTGAATTCTTCTGAAACCAAATCCCCCTTCCTAGCGAGAGGGTGATCGGTCGCTTGTTCATGATGCTCACAGCCCTACCTAAGAGTACGTGAAGGGCTTTTAACACCAAGGTGAATGTCTGTTGGCAGGTTTAGGAAACAGCCTCTTCGTTGGCGGCTGGGGGAGGACCGTTTGCATCCAGCCTTCTCTTGAGACTTTTTGCCTTGCAGAACGGCAGTTATATATTTCCTTACTTGCCTCTTCTCTCCAGTCTTCCTTCCCCGTGGGGACCCAAAGCATCCTACGTCAGTGGTGGCGAACCTTTGGCACTCCAGATGTTATGGACTACAATTCCCATCAGCCCCTGCCAGCATGCTGGCAGGGGCTGATGGGAATTGTAGTCCATAACATCTGGAAGTCTCTGGGAGTCACTCACCTGTTTTCTCAATCATTTCCCTCTCCCATTTTACTCTCGCAACAACCCCGTGAGGTGCGTGTGTGGTTTCCCCAAGGTGACCCAGCAAGCTTCCATGGGAGAGTGGGGATTAGAACCTGGGTCTCTCGGACCCCAATCGGACACTCTACGCTCTTCGCCACCCTGGCGCTCTTGCTTCTGTGCAGTTTGCAGCTCAGGTACTGTCCCGGCTTTCCCAGCTTGGCCACGTGCCGTGCATTTGCTTTTCTCAGGGAGACCTTTTACTCTTGAAGTTTTTTGAAAGCACAAACTTCTGCCTCCTTGCCTTGGGCAGCTTTAGTGGAAAGAGCAGCAGCCATGTTGCCTTTGCCTTTGGTCGTCGGAACAAGCTTTTGAGAACTTGCCTTTTCTCCTCTGACTTGGTATTCTAGAACAGGGGTCTGCAACCCGTGGCTCTCCAGATGTTCATGGACTACAAATCCCATCAGCCCCTGCCAGCATGGCCAACTGTAGTGATGTAATTCAGGGTGAAACCTGTTATTGTAGTGGAAATCCCATGTTGGTCCTTCCTCAAGAATTCTGTGGTCCCCCTAAGTCAGGGGTCTGCAACCTGCGGCTCTGCAACCAAGTGGCCATGCTGGCAGGGGCTGATGGGATTTGTTGTCCATGAACATCTGGAGAGCCACAGGTTGCAGACCCCTGTTCTAGAATCTGAAGCTCAGCAGAGCAGAGCACAGAATAGATGGGGCTGTCTCTTTGTCGTTGTGCTTTTGGAGTGTGGGTGGGCATGGCTGTAGCCCTGGATGATGTGTGGGCATGGCTGTAGCCCTGGATGATGGATGAATGACACACAGGAGCACGCTGACAAATCGCTCCCATGTCTGAAAGCATGCGGCAAAGGTGAATGCCTGCAGAGGACCACTGGCAGGGACTGGAGCATCTCATTCCAACCTTGCTATGCGCTTCTGAACGGAGAGCGCCTTCCTCTGGTGCAGAGAACCTTGCCTTGCTAAAGGCAGCATTTATTTTGCCTTAAGGCACAGGTATCAAACTTGCGGCCCTCCAGATGTTATGGACTACAGTTCCCATCACCCCCTGCCAGCATCCTGGCAGGGGGTGATGGGAACTGTGGTCCTGTATCTGGGCTGCAAGTTCGAGCCTGTACTGGCGTGAGAGGCTCTTTGAAGCGAGGAACTGGCCAGAGCACTTTAGCACCACTACCTCCTAAGCAGGAGAAGACTTGTAGCAGGGACCCACCAACTGTGAATTCTCTATGCCACGTGACAGCGTTACCGACGGGCTCTTCTGCACTTAGTGCCTTCCGCTGCCGGGCCTTTAGGCCACTCTCTAGCTTTCCTGGTTGTGTGTCCTCCACACGCCGGACATGTGCTTGCAAGTTGCAAAAAAACCTTTGCTCTGCCGTAGACCAGCCTGAGCTAGTTCTGCTGCTTTTTCCTTATTTATAATCCATGACTCCTACCACGGGGCCACATTTTTGTCTGGCTTTGTGGTCAAACTGCGCAGCCTGGTGGCCAAATACTTGGCTTGCCTCCCTTGGCCAGGATCCCTTTCTTTTCAGTGAACTAGAAGTCAACTGCCTATGCCCGTTGTTGTGACTTGTGAGCCCAGGCACGGAAGGGCAGGAGAGAAGAAAACGAAAGGTACTTGTACATCATGCTGGGCTCTAGAAGAATCGGAAGGCTGTGCCAAATCACAGTTTCTGCAGGCTAGAATAAGGCAATTCTATACAACTAGATTCGACTCCTTTGATACCAGCAAGATTTTGAGAGTCAAAAGTCAGCTTTTGAGAGTCAAAACTCTTTTGTCCAAGGCCAGAAGCTGTGACTCTTGAAAGCTGATGGTCTTAAAATCTAGTCGGTCTCTAAGCTACTCTTTGAAACTTGATTGTGTTAGCTAGAGCCACGGGACTCCTGTTTCAGTCCAGTTTTGCTAGCTAAGGCGAAAGGCAGTGACTTATGCAGACCGCCGTAACCTTGCTCTCCTGACTAGACTCCTTATTCACACACGTCCCCTTCAAAAGGAATTTACTGACACTCTTTCAAGTGTCTCTTCACAGCTGTCAGGATTAAAAACAGGCTTTCAAAGCAAACAGACCCAAAACCTGGGCTCCGCTTGGTGGCACAGTTCTAAGGCTGGTACCTCCGGCCCTAGTGTGCTGTGTTTGCGTGCAGCCCTGCTAGCTCTCCCTGGATCCTGTTGCAACTTGGATGATGCGTGTCAATGCTCTTGGTTCTGTCAACCTCCTGAGGAGGCCCCAATCCCTGCTTATCCAAGCACAGGCTGGGAGGCCTTGTGGGCTCATCACAAGCACCCCATTTCATATATGCCACTCTGTCTTGACTGCTTCTACCCTGGAAACCTTTTTGGTCTTCAGGTTGCTACTAGACTTAAATCTAGTCATCTAGATGACCAAATCTAGTCATCCCAGTGGTGGCGAACCTTTGGCACTCCAGATGTTATGGACTACAATTCCCATCAGCCCCTGCCAGCATGGCCAATTGGCTGATGGGGTATAGTCCAGGTCTCAAGGGTCCCGCTCCTCTCCTGAATCTAGACCAACATGGCTGAGACTTTCATTCCTGGGAGTAGACCACAGGCTTGCTTTCAGTTTCTGGAAAACTTAGCAGACTGGATCCTTTGACCTGCCCCAGCTGGCTTTGCCTTGCTTCAGTTTGAGTGAAGATGAGATGGACTTTTGGGGACAAGTCAGCTCTGGTGTGATCAGTTTGTAGACATGCAGAGAGAAGCTCAGAATGAAGGGGGATTTAGCTGCTGTTGGCTGCCACTCGCATGCTGCTCTGATGGTGCATTATTATGCATGGGGTATTATGCATGGGGTAGAAAATGTCGACAGAAATTTTTTTCTCTCACCATGCTAGAACCAGGGGGCATCCAATGAAAATGCTGGGGGAGGGAAGAATTAGGACTAATAAAAGGAAACATTTCTTCCCGCAACACACGATTGGTGTTTGGAATATGCAGCCACAGGAGGTGGTGATGGCCACTCACCTGGATAGCTTTAAAAGGGGCTTGGACAGATTTATGGAAGAGGAGAAGTCGATCTATGGCTCCCAATCTTGATCCTCCTTGATCTGAGATTGCAAATGCTTTAGCAGACCAGGTGCTTGGGAGCAGCAGCAGCAGCAGCAGGCCATTGCTTTCACATCCTGCAGGGGAGCTCCCAAAGATATCTGGTGGGCCACAGCGAGTAGCAGAGTGCTGGACTCTAGTCTGATCCAGCAGGCTCTTTCTTATGTTCTTATGCATTCAATTTTGTTGGTACCACCTGATCAGTGTGTGGAGTTTGGGGCTCCTCAGAGGCTGAATCTGTTGATTCGCTACTTAGAAGTGGTGTCGCTGGTTTAGCTGGATCTCCAGGATGGACGAGTCCGAGGAAGGGGCACATCATTTGTCCCAGGGTCAAAAGAGCCTCTTTATAAGAAAGATGCCCGAATTTAACTTGGCTTTGCTCCTTCCAGGAATTGCTCTTACCCTGTCATGTACTTTCAGTAATTAAACAGTAAAGGGGAGCCGGGTTTTCCCTTTTGGGGAAAGCGCTAAACCTCCAGAATTTCTCAGCCGTTTGAATCAACAAGCTCCCTTCTCGACTTCTGCACAACAGCCGCAATTTCAGTGCCACTAACTGTGGTGCTTGTCTTGGATTTCTCGTTAGCCTCCCTCTGCTTTCAAAGCAACTTCTCCTTTGCCTTCTTTAAATGTCTCCTCGATGAACACTTTTCTCAGCCTGCCTTTCTTGCATCTCTTTCCCCTGTCCTAGATACAAGGCCTGTGGGGAGAAACTCTCCCCTCTGCCCTGTGTCTGGTGCTGGCAGGTGCTTGATGCCTGCGCAAGTGGAGGCCTTTGGGACTGAACTGCCGTTTGAGTTGAAATCTGGTGCTCACCTGCCTGTAAAGGTGCTCACCTGCCTTGAGCTCTGCTGTAGATGATGAAGCAGGGTGTGGCAAATGCCTTAGCAGAATAGGTGCTTGGGAGCAGCAGCAGCAGAAGGCCGTTGCTTTCTCCTCCTGCACGTGAGCTCCCAAAGGCCCCTGGTGGGCCACTGCGAGTAGCAGAGAGCTGGACTAGATGGACTCTGGTCTGATCCAGCAGGCTCGTTCTTACGTTCTTATACCTCTGGCAAATAGTCCATCTCCTGCGTGTGAGTTTTTGCCGCTGTTCTATGTGAGCAAAGAAGACACATGAATCTGCCTTATCCTGAATGGTCCATCAAGGTCTGCGTTGGCTACTCAGCCTGGCTGTGGCCCTGCAGGGTCTCCACAGAGGTCTTTCACATCACCCAGTGCCTAGTCCTTGTAGTTGGAGATACCTGGGACCTCATGCGTGCCAAACAGTCCCTTCCACTAAGCCTCGGCCCCTGCCCTTGAAGCTGCCTTCTGTTGAATCAGAGCACTTGTTCCTCAAAGACAATATTGTCTACTCTGACTGGCAGCTGCTATCCAGGGTATCAGGCAAAGGTCTTTCCCATCACCTCCCAGCCGGTCTTTTTCACTGGAGATGCCGGGGATCGAACTTGGGACCTTCAGTGTGCCAAGTGGAGGCTCTGCTGCTGAGCCGTAGTCCCTAGTGCCGTGGTGGCGAACCTTTGGCACTCCAGATGTTATGGACTACAGTTCCCATCAGCCCCTTCCAGCATGGCCAATTGGCCATGCTGGAAGGAAAGCTGATAAGTATGAATCCATAACATCTGGTATAAGCCTGGAGTTATCCTCTCTTCGTCTATATGACTGTCTGTTATTATCCCATTGTAAATTACCATCATCTCTTCTTTGACCCCTACTTGGCGGCCTGTTTGTAGGACAGATCCTGGACCAATCCAGGTCTTAAAGAGATGGATGGTAGGCGGAAGGAAGAGGTGCTTGGGCATGCTCAGTTTGCAGGACTAGTCCTGAATACTGGTCCTCTAGGAACTAGAGCACCTCGGCTGTACGTGAATAAAAGTGTTCAGAAACGCCATCTTTTGTGTATATTTTTTGAAAAGAACCTGTTTGTAAACGGAGGTATTTTTTTGAGGGACATTTTATAAGAAGCGGGAATTGCCACTGAGAGAGAGAATAATTTGGAGTTGCGCCAGGCCCGCAGATTTTCCTGGTGAATTCTTTGTCAGTGGAAGGGGGAAAGGTGGCCAGACGCTGTGCCTCTTTCTCTGCTTACCCAGTCAAGGACGGATGGTTAGTAAAGGCCAGATCCCGTACAGCGTTCAAGCTGTCTGGAGAGGCACGTTATGTTCGATTCCCCTTCTCATTCTTTTGTTGTGAAAATACCCTTGCTATACTTGTATCTTATGTACTAAGCCTAATTCTAATTTCATCCTAGGCTTTTCTCTCTCTCTCTCTCTCTCTCTCTCTCTCTCTCTCTCTCTCTCTCTCTTTTTTTACTATATTATACTTAGGAGGAAACACATTTTCTCTCTTCCTCACCCCTCTGCCCCCTCCCCCTCAATTTTCCTGTTATAATCTCTGTTCGCGTGGGAGTGTATATCTTTACACGAGTGTTCATTTCAATAAAGTTACTGTCCCAGAACCTGGCTGGTGTGTTCCTGTGCCCGAGTTGTCTCCCTGCTGTTTGCTGAATCGACTGGCGAGCAATTAATGGGTTAACCAGATTGCTGGAGGCTTTGCTTTGATGAATGAGATTCTTCTGACCTGCGTGGAGATTCCCCTCCTTTGGCATGTCTCTTTCATGGACATGAAATACCAGACAATGTTTATGTGGGTCAGGGGTGGTGGAGTAGTTTAAATGTTATATAGTCAACTTCATTTGAGTCTAGTAGCAGAGACCAACACGATTTCCGGGGCATAAGCTTTCAAGAGTCCAAGCTTCCTTCGTCAGATACATTGAGCGTTGACTTTTGAAAGCTTATACCTCAGAAATCTTGTTGGCCTCCACAGTGCTGCTGGGCTCAAACCTAGTTGTTTTACTGCAGACCGACACGGCCACTCACCTGGAGTTATGCTTAGCTTCAGTTGTTATCAAAGCAACGTCCTGGGGTGAAGACAACCCCCCCCCCCCCAAAAAAAGTGATGGTGTTGGCTCAGAGATAGCATGTTGCAAACCATAGTGAATTTTCTTTCATTTTCATACTCCATAGTGGTTTTTTTGGCCGTTCCATTTTTTTAAAAGGTTTGGGTGTCCGCAGCTGCGAAGACGTCTTGAGGACAGCCATCTTCGGTACTCTCTTCTGACGGTCTTGAACGATAAGAGGCACCCTCATGCTGAGTCAACCCCTGAGTCCCTCTTGTCTGATGCTGCTTCCCCTGTTTTGCAGCAGCCTCCCAAGGTCTTGGCCAAAGGAACATTCACATTCTTAGGGTGTTGTGGTTTTTCCAGGTTGTATGGCTGTGTTCCAGTAGCATTTTTCTCCTGATGTTTCGCCTACATCTGTGGCTGGCATCTTCTCTGAATGCTACTGGAACAAACCATACGCAACCTGGAGAAAACCAACACCTGAATACCCACAGAATGTCAAACTTGTGGCCACTCCAGATGTTATGGACTACAGTTCCCATCAGCCCCTGCCAGCATGATGCTGGCAGGGGATGATGAAGGCTATGATCCATATCTAGAACCCACGAGATGACTTACCCTATACTGAATGCCATGGTGAGGTGAACGGCTTTGGCGCTCCAGATATTATACACTACAATTCCCATCAGCCCCACCAGCATGGCCAATTGTAGGGGCTGATGGGAATTGTAGTCCGTAACATCTGGAGTGCCAAAGGTTCGCCACCACTGCCCTAGTGATTCCGGCTGTGAAAGTCATAGACAATTCACATTCTTGTTGGTAAACATTTTTTTTTAAAAGAAACCTGGTAGTACCAAGCATTAGTCTGGATGGCCCAGGTTAGCCCGATATCATCACATTTCAGATATCATCACATCTCAGATTTAGCCCTGGATGGATGCAAATAACAAACAGAACCTGCCACACTCTGGCTACAAAAGATGCAATTGCAGACAATGTGAGACAGTGTGCAGAGATAATCAACGAGGTGTAAATAATTAAAGAATCACTAATATATAACAAATTAAGGGAGTCACGTCCCATTGTCTGACAATGCAATAAACTGAATCCAGAGAGAAGGGCAAATGTTGATCCGGTGAAAACACCAATCTGTGGTCTAGAACTAAAGCCATTGCATGTTAGCCCTGAACGGATGGCACTTCAGACCAGAGAATCTAAATTCAGCGTGAAATTTCATGCTCTGGAGTTTGTGTACCCATTATCGCCATGAATAATGACACCAATGAAGCGGGAACGTGACCTCGAAACAGCCACTTACCTGGGAGCCCGTCTTGTACTTGCACGGACTGATGTC
Organism: Sphaerodactylus townsendi; assembly: GCF_021028975.2. Classification (NCBI taxonomy): domain Eukaryota; kingdom Metazoa; phylum Chordata; class Lepidosauria; order Squamata; family Sphaerodactylidae; genus Sphaerodactylus; species Sphaerodactylus townsendi. Next base: position 114,712,432 of record NC_059432.1, on the reverse strand, counting down.
TACATGCCGATGATGCTCCCATTGGCACATACTTTGGTCCTTCGATTTGGTTTGGGGTAGTTGGATGGACCTCCGAGGAAGGGCAGGGTCTCTCCGTAATCTTTTCCACCACTCCAAGGATTGGATCTAGAACCGCCCGCATGCCCAGCGAGAGCACGCTCCACACTCACCACAACCCCTCTCCATACCATTCCTCCTTATGTTTGTTTAATTTGGCTTTCATTTTGTGTGTGTGTGTGTGTTCCGTTATTTTTAGTTTTCATCCCCCCTTTTTTTTCTTTTATGTCTGTTGTGTTTTTCCCATGTAGGAGCGGTTATGTTTGCCTCTGCATATTTTAGAAGAGAGAGGGTTGACGCGGGTGGCAGAGACCGTGAAAGCCCTTCTGGAGCGAGCCCCCCCCAAACAGCAGCAGCACCATTCAGCCGCTGCGTAGCCCTCCTGGGGGGCTTTGCTCCTTTTTTCTTGGCCAAGCTGAAGAGCTCCAGGACTCGACTGCCCGCTGGCGACTCGTGTCGGAATTACGAACTTAGCGATGGCGTCCAGTCGATACCCGGGATTCCCTGATGGGAATAGTTTGCTTCATTTCTCCACTTTTGGGGTGGGGGAACAGAAAGTCTCCCGTAGAACTTTTAAACTGTTCTTTTTTTTTTTTCGTTCTATGTAAAGTAAATTTTGCTGGGGGGGGAGAGAACGAGGGAAACATTTTAGCTGGTTTATGGAGCTTTGTTTTTAAGATGTTGACCACAGCGAGGGAACGAGGATCTTGCGTCTTCGACACTCTGAGATTCCCGGTTTGTGCCATTCACTTCAGAAATGCTGTTTGGCTGTGTTCTCGTTTGCTTTAATAATTCTTGCACTGGGGACACTTCTGGCAAACTAAGTCTTCTGTGAATAGCACGTCTGAACCCCATCACGGCAAATGGTTATCTGGTTGTTCTCTGGCTGCAGCATCATGCAGGGTTCTGCGCAGGGTTCTTCGGAACAGGGAACCTTCCTCTGGCATTCTGAGTCTCAGATCGAGCACTCTCCGATTGGTGTGGTCCCACTCTAAATCGCAGGGAGGTTCTGAAGAGGCAGGTCACTGGCTCTGGCTACCGGATCCTCCTCCTGTCACTGCCTTTTTCTTCCTGAGCCACCGGCACCTGCAGCCTCTGCACCTGGGAGGCTGGCACTTTGCACTCGGGCGGCACCTTGGGGTTAGCGACAGGCGTGCCACGTAGCCAATTCAGAGGGGCAGCCGGCCAGCTGAAATGGGGTGTTGAATTTCTCCTTGTCAGCATCAGTGATAGAGCCTCAAAAATGGTCTTTTTTTCCCCTAAATGAAGAAGAAAGTGGACTGTTGAAAGCGCGGGGATATTATTGTTCCCAGACAAAAAACCCCTGGCACCCTTTGGGAAGAAACGGACAGGGGGGGGGTAGAATTGGACTGTATATATACTTGTGTGTGTTTTACATCCAGATTTTCCACATATGCATTCCTCCATCTTGCAACATTTCCTTTGTTCATTACCCTCCTCCGTGTGTGTCTGTGTGTGTCTTTTAAAAAGCTGCACCAACGATTCCGGCGCTTTTTCGGAAAGGTAAGATGAATCATGGCTGAAAGCGCCGAATGAGGCGGACGGACCCGCCTGCAGTGTCCTGCGTGTGCCCACCCCTCTCCCACCCCTGCTCTGGAAGCCAGAAACTGGGGCAACCGCTCTTTCTTTCCGGCCAGGTGTTGCTGTTGCGAGAGAGGGCGGGGGAGAAGGGCAGGTTTAATGGGCATTATTTTAGACATGTACAGAAACAGTCCTCATACCTGTCCAGACGCTTCTGTGACGGAGAGCTGTGAGGACGGGCAGTTGGGCTTTCCTTCCCGCTGTGGTCCAGATGGATAGCCCGCTCTGGGCTGGTTCTGCAAGCTGTCCCCTATGGTTGGTTAAGGGAGTGGTGCTTTCCAGGGTGCCCGCGAAGTCGTGTTCAACCCCAAAAGATTGTTGGCAGAGCCGTGAAGGGGCCCTGCTTCCCAGCTGCAGTGCCCAGATGTCTTTGGCCAGTCCTCAAAATGACTGCCTTCGTGTTGAATTCAGGAGTGTGCAGAGAAGGCACGGCCGATCCACTCTTGACTATTAAAGACTTGCGGGCCCTTGTGGAGGGAGCTAGAGCACTCAGGTTTTTCTTACATGTAGGTGCCTGCTGGTTAGCAAAACAGCGAGGAAGCAGATTCTGTGAGCACATCATGCGAGTGGTAAGAATACATGTTGTGAGCTAAAATAGACGGAGTTACTTGAACTAGGAAGTCTAGGAACAGAATCCCAGGATTTGCCACATTCTTCCTCCTCTTGCAGCCCCGGGGAATCAGCGCATGCTTTTGTTTTGTCCCAACCCTCCTTGGTTTGCTGAGAGCCGGGTGGGAAGCTTTTAAAACCCCCCTCCGCTTTAAGCCCAGGTTTTATTTTGAGAACCCTCGCGGGAAGGTGCCCCACCCCCTCACACGTCAATGCAGACTGCTTCCTTTTTGCACTGACAACGTTCTCTTGAGGAAACGTGAAGAATATTTTTTTCAGAAAAATAGTAGCATGCAATGATGATAGGTTCTATTTATCCGCGGCCGCATCTGGGTCTGCAAATGTCGGCTCTGCTACCAGACAGCGGGCACTTTCACACACGCTGAGCAATGCGCCTGCAGTTCACTTTGCATCTGGGTTTCACTACACGAAACGGCAAAATCCACTTGCAAACAGTTGCAGAAGGGCATTGAAAGGGCATCGTTCAGCGTGTTTGAAAGCACTCCTTGGGCAGTGCTGTGCGTTGCATGCTTCGTGTGGGGTATGCAGACCAGAAGCGGCTCTTGAAGGATCCCAGTAAATGCAGTGGAGGGATTGAAGGCCATCTCCCTGTTTATGCCAAAAGGTGGTGCCCCGCAGTCTTTCCCCTTCTGTGCCTTGGGCAAGGAAAGCAAGTTCTCCATAGCTTTCTGAAGGGCTGTCACGGCTTCCTCGCGACCTCCTGTTGACTCAGGATGTCGAGTTTCATGGATGTCCAGCATCTCGCTCCCATTGTCTCCCTTTCAGCAACTCGCAGTAATCTGTTCACTGCACATCTCTGGGTCTTATTTATTTAATCAAGGGCTGGTCAGCGGGCACGGGAACAGAATCTGCAATGACTCGGAAAGCTTAGTTGCCTTCCCTGCCCACTCCACCCCAAACGTTACTGTTTGGGGCATTCTCCCCGTCACCAATGAACAGGCAGTTTGTTATCACATCTTATAACCCCATTGCAACCACAACTGAAGGGAGACAGTGGCAGTGCCAGGTTGGCCAAGCTGGGAAGACTGTGGTGGAGGCTCTTCCGCCACGCAGCTCAGGCACGCAGTTCAATTGAAACGCACACAGTCCAAATAGCAGCCGCTCTTGCCCTGACCGGCACTGAATCAGTTCAGCGGGCTTGGAGCAAAAGTTTAGAAGGGGGGCTGGGGGGGGGGAATAAGTGCTTCATTTTGTGACCGTTTCAGTTTGACGCTTTGTTTTCACATTTCCGTACAAGACACAAAAACAAGAAAGAAATCTGGATGTTTTCAACTAGCCACTCCTTTTAATGTACTATACCAAAACCCACCCACTCGAGTTTTTCTGTTATGAGATTAAACGGCTTGGGGGATTTTTTGTGTGTGTGTTTATATTTATGTGCAGTTGTTCTTGTATTTACTGAAAAGTTTTTAAAGAAAATTGTATAGAATTCTGTGCGTGAACTGCAAACTAGCGGTAGCTGCTTGCCCCCTCCTTCTGGTTGTATTGGGGGGGGGGGGGGGGGGGCGAGTTACTACATTTGGGGCCAATTAGCTTGCGCCAGGTTTTATCATAAACTGTTTCCCCCATCCCCAGAGAAAGTCAGTCAACTCTGGATATTCTGAGAATCAGCAGTATTCCCCCGGGCAGTTTTCAGCTCAAAACTGACATTGCTTAAGGTACCTCCCGGCTTCACTCAGTCCTCATTTCCTCCTGCAGCATGGAAGACCGATTGGTGTGAGCATAAAAGATTGTGCCTGTTAAAGGGGGCCAGAACAAGCTATCTCCTTCCATTATTTTGTGTGTTATTGCTGGGTATTATTGTGTGTGGCGCACATTTTGTTCCGCATGGGAACAAATCGGCCGTAGGAGACAAAGTTGCGAAAAGACTTTTAATGCTCAATCATTTCTGCAGCTCCCCCTCCTTCGGCAAGCTCGGCCCTTCCGGTGTGTCCGCTTGGCCCCTGAACCGGTAGCTCATCGCTTTATTTACCTCAACTCAGGCAATCCAGTTCCACTCGATTCCCAATCCCGAAGTCATAGGAAAAGTCCACACGGCTCTCGTTGCTGCCATAGGCGGTTTTGATGCTTGCCTTACATGCTCACAATCACAGCCTCTACGTGTCCTTGGCAGAGAAAAGTAGATCTTTCCTGGTTGTTGTGGGTTTTCCGGGCTGCGTGGCCGTGGTCCGATAGATCTTGTTCCTAACTTTTCACCTGCATCTGTGGCTGGCATCTAAACGTTAGGAACAAGATCCACATAACTCCAACCCACGCGAGCCTATTCACCACGACTGGACCCGGTCCGGCCTTCACGAAAGCCTTCGACGATACAGCTCCTCCCTGTTCCTTCTGGCAGCATGAACAGCTGATTCGCTCTACCGTTGCGGTAGTCAAAGGGCAGGATACGATTCTTAAACAGTCTCATGAAAAGAGCCAAAGGGCATTTGGATGAGACTGTTCCTGAGGGCACCTTTCTCCGGTGGTTCAGTAAGGACCTGTTAAACAGGCTACTGTGTCCTGCAACGGTTGCTGGTAGAGGCAGTGCATTTCCCAAGCCAATTGCTAAGTTTCAAAAATCACCAGGCCTCTTCTGTACAGCCTACGTCAGTGGTGGCGAACCTTTGGCACTCCAGATGTTATGGACTACAATTCCCATCAGCATGTATGGCTACAATTCCCATCAGCCGTGCTGGCATGGCCAATTGTGATGCTGGCGGAAAACTGATAAATCCATAACTATCTGGAGTGGAGAGATACTCTACTACTGGCCTAATTCGGCGCCCTCTGATTCACGCGTCCGTCTTTTCCCCCCGGCCAGCACTTGGCAGAATGCCTGGAGCGTGGAAGAATTCACTCCAGTTGTTTCTGCAGGCTGTAAACGTGTAATTAATGGTATAGCTAAAGGATTTTTTTTTGGTTTAAAAAAAGGTTCTTTCCTGTATTTGTATGTCTGTAAATACATTCCATAGTTTTCTAAGATATAACTTCAGAATATCATGTACTTTATTTTAAATTGCCTGTATGTTATCAGTCGACATCTAGTGCACATGAACTTATAAACTCCAAGCCTGGGTGATTTGAAATAAATGATAAAGCTTTAAAACACCCTGTGGTTCTCTTTTCTTGCATTTCAGGCCATTTGGGTGGCGGGCAGTGGTGGGATCCAAAAATATTAGTAACAGGTTCACATGGTGGTGGGATTAAAACTGTGGTGTAGTGCCAATGGGGCTGGGCAGGGCACGATGGGGGCGTGGCCGGGCATTCCTGGGGCGGGGCATTCCTGGGTGGGGCTGTGGCAAGGACGCAGCTGCTGCGCCAGTCCTTGGGCGGGAAACGAATGCACGCAGGCAGTCTGCCACGCATGCCGGTGCTCCTCCTGCTAGACTGCTTCAAGTTCTGCGCGCTACTGCTGAGAGGAGGGGCGTAACTAAGGCAAAAATCACGTGGCAAAATCACCCATTAGTAACCCCCTCTTGGCGCACACAAATAATTAGTAACCTACTCTCGGGAACCTGTGAGAACCTGCTGGATCCCACCTCTGGTGGCGGGGCTGGCTTTGCTAAGGGTCTCAAATCGTTGAGTTCCTCCTGTGTATTTGAGGGCATGTTTGTAGTTCTGGACAGCTATCAAATCAATGAACAGCTTGATTTTTCTGATTTTTTTTTAAAAGCGCATGTACAAGATCACCACAACACGGTGGCTGCGTTATTAGGCTGTCATTGCCCAATGGTAGAAAACCAGGGGCTCCTTAAAAATGAGTGACATTCATTTCCGTGCGAGCATTTGTGAGTCGCCTGCAGTTCTAAACGTTGCTAGTCTTTAAGGTGCCCTGAGACTTTGATTTGATTTCCCGCACCCAAGACCAACACCCGCTGCTGCAGTTACTCAAGACAAACTTCTCCATAGCCAGCAAGCGAGACTTTTGTAGAGTTCAGAGTTGATTCACAATGGATGTGTTCATGGGAATTTATTTCACCTCTGCTTAGTACCAAGGGACTGAATTACCATAGCAGTTAATGTAAAATTCAGCTTCACAGTGACCCTTCGTATAAAATGGTTTTCTCAAACTTATCTGGATTTCTGGAAATTATATTTCTGCTAGACCGTTTCACCTTCAGAGACCTTTATTCTGATTTTCCAATGAACGCCAGCTAGGAGAGGCACAGTCCCTGTGAACTTGGGGGAAAGATCCTATATTCCGGAATACTTAATCCAAAATTAAACTTCTACCCAGGTCAATGTAGCCTTGTTTCCTTTCACTGCAAACAAGCAAACAAACAAAGCACTGGGACCTCCGCTTCAATGTACCTTTGCTGACCCGAGGGTGTAAACAGGCATGTGGATAAGGGGGAACCAGTGGACATTGTCTACTTGGATTTCCAAAAGGCTTTTGACAAAGTTCCTCACCAGAGACTGTTGAGAAAACTCAGCAATCAAGGAATAAGAGGGGAAGTCCTATGGATTAAAAACTGGTTGAGAAACAGGAAGCAAAGAATGGGTGTAAATGGGAAGTTCTCACAATGGAGAGGTGTAGGGAGTGGTGTCCCCCAAGGATCCGTTTTGGGACCAGTGCTCTTTAACCTATTCATAAATGACCTGGAAGTAGGGGTGGGTAGCGTGGTGGCCAAGTTTGCAGATGATGCCAGAATTATGTAGTGTGGTGAGAAACCACAAAAAGGATTCTTGAAGAGCTCCAAGCGGACCTTGATAAATTAGGTGAGTGGGCTAAGAAATGGCAAGTGCAGTTCAATGTAGCAAAATGCAAAGTGATGCACATAGAGGCAAAAAATCCAAACTTCACATACACGCTACAGGGGTCAGTGCTATCAGTCACAGACCAGGAAAGGGATGTGGCGTCTTAGTTGATAGTTCCATGGGAATGTCAACTCCATGCATGGCAGCTGTGAAAAAGGCAAACTATTCTGGGGATAATTACGAAAGCAGTTGATAATAAAACTGCAAGGATTGTCGTGCCCTTATATAAAGCAGTGGTGCGACGACCGCACTTGGAGTACTGTGTTCAGTTCTGGTCGCCACATCTCAAAAGGATATGGAAGAGATAGAAAAAGTGCAGAGAAGGGCAACGAGGATGATTGAGGGACTGGAGCACCTTCCCTATGAGGAGAGGCTGCAGCGTTTGGGACTCTTTAGTTTGGAGAGGAGACGTCTGAGGGGGGATATGATTGAAGTCTATCAAATTATGCATGGGGTAGAAAATGTGGACAGAGAAATTTCTCTCACAATACTAGAACCAGGGGGCATTCATTGAAAATGCTGGGGGGAAGAATTAGGACTAATAAAAGGAAACCCTTCTTCACGCAACGGGTGATTGGTGTTTGGAATATGCTGCCACAGGAGGTGGTGATGGCCACTAACCTGGATAGCTTTAAAAAGGGCTTGGACAGATTTGTGGAGGAGAAGTCGATCTATGGCTACCAATCTTGATCCTCTTTGATCTGAGATTGCAAATGCCTTAACAGACCAGGTGATTGGGAGCAACAGCCGCAGAAGGCCATTGCTTTCACCTCCTGCCTGTGAGCTCCCAAAGGCACCTGGTGGGCCACTGCGAGTAGCAGAGAGCTGGACTAGATGGACTCTGGTCTGATCCAGCTGGCTTGTTCTTATGTTCTTATGATTTAACACCACCTACGCCCCCAGACCAAAAACCAGAGAGATGACCGAATGCATGTAGAGCTCTCACACTTTTTATTGCTTCTGACCGTCTTGGCAAACGCAGGGGATGGTCCGGTCCCCACCACTCCTTTCTCCCGGAGCTCAGAGCAGCGCAAGTGGAGCGTTGGCGCTGCCCTCACTTTTTCTTCTTGGCTCCCGGTTTCCCAGGTTTGCCCTTCTTCCCTTTCTCTTTGGGCGGTGGCTCTTCCTCCAGGAGCTTCTTGAGGGCCTTGTAGGGGCCCAGGAATTTGCGAACCATCATTCCTTTCCACCAGGCCTGCAGCTGGAAACAGAGAGGGAGGGAGGGCGAGTGATGTGCTTTGCTAAGAATGGACTCTCAGGAGCTCATACCTTGGTCCCCTCCCCCACTTCCCAGCTATCTACTGCAGCTCTACCTGCTGCAGTGTCTTCATGCCCACATTTATTTATTTATTTATTTTTTAAAAATAATATTTTTATTGCTTTCCCCCCAAACAACATTAATGGGGGAGTCACATTTGTACAATATTGGGCGGTGCACAACAATATTCATTACAATCAATACAATTATTAAACCAATAAAATCTATTAAAATCTATTTAATCCCTCCCCCTCCATTCCCCCCCCGACTTCCCCTCTACTACACAGTCTTAACGTAATAATCAGAAAGATGCAGATTAGTCATTAAGTTTTAAGAGAAGATAAGAGGAAAAGAAGAATACACAAAACAAAACATAACAATTTGAGATGGAATCTGATTAATCAGACCTACAAAACCTTCATACAGACTGAGGTTTTATACAATAAAGAAACGTGATTTATCCACGGCTGCCATACACGGTAGTAATCTTCGGTTGGCTGATCTTTCAGATCAAAGGGAATTCTGTCCATAATAAAAAGTTTTTGGACCTTATTTCTCCAATCGTCTAGGCATATTAATTTATTTCTGTTGGCCCAATTTATTTCTGTTGGCAGAAGGACACACTCCAGCCAGACAGTTGTTGGCCCCCAGAGGTACTGGGCCAAGCGGAAAACAGAAGAGCCAGGATGGAATCAGGCCTCAGTCTCAGCAAGCCCTGTGAGTTTGGCCTCCCAGAAGACACACACACACACACACACCCGCAATTGGGAAGAAGAACCTTTTGTCTCATTACCACTTTCCTGTGGCAATGGTGTAGTGCAGGGGTGTCAAACTCGTGGCCCTCCAGATGTTCATGAACTGCAATTCCCATCTGTCCCTCCCAACATGAGCATTGGCGATACTGGCAAGGGCTGATGGGAATTGTAGTTCATGAACATCTGGAGGGCTGCGAGTTTGACACCTGTGGTGTGGTTAAGAGAAGAAGAGTTGGATTTATATCCCCCCTTTCTCTCCTGTAAGGAGACTCAAAGGGGCCTACAGCAGTAGTGGCGAACCTATGGCACGGGTGCCAGAAGTGGCACTCAGAGCCCTCTCTGTGGGCACGTGCAAATAGAGCCCCCCACACACACACATGGTCCACTGGGCTTGATTATTAGCATTATTATTAGCACTAGCTAATTGAATATTAGCATTATTAGCATTAAACCTGAGACCTAGTTTTTCGGAAGCAGTGTAGGTAACCCTGTTAACGCGCTGTTAAACCTCACTGATTTTCATGCGAAGAACTAAAGCGTGATCCTTTACCTGGGAGTAAGCTCAGTTGCTGGCAATGGGGCTTGCTTCTGAATAAACCCTCCTAGGGTCATGATTCACCCGTTGGAGGAAAGCAAAGCCACCGACTACCACCAAGCTTGCTCCCGAGTAACACACGCCTCAGAGCCAACCGTTTTTTCTAAACTAAAACCTCAGTATTCAGGTTAAATTGCTGTGTTGGCACTTGGCGATAAATAAGTGGGTTTTGGGTTGCAGTTTGGGCACTCGGCCTTGAAAAGGTTCGCCATCACTGGCCTACAGACTCCCTCCCCTCCCACCCCCAACAAACTGTGAGGTGGGTGGGTCTGAGAGAGCTCCAAAGAACTGTGACTAGCCCAAAGTCACCCAGCTGGCATGTGTTGGGAGTACACAAGCTAATCTAGTTCCCCAGATAAGCCTCCACAGCTTAAGTGGCGGAGCGGGGACTCAAACCCCGTTCTCCGGATTAGGGGAAGAGCTCCAGAGAACCAGGTTTGATTCCCCACTCCTCCGCAAGAGCGGCAGACTCTTATCTGGTGAAACATTTGTTTCCCTGCTTTTGCACTTGAAGCCTGCTGGGTGACTTTGGGCTAGTTGCAGTCTTCTCAGAACTCTCTCAGTCCCACCTAGCTCAGACTTCAAATGCTTTCTTTCCTTTTTTCCCCATGCATATGAGGTTTTGTTGGATTATTGTGTAACTGGTGACCAGGATGAAATTGAAGGTCCACAGGTAAAGTAGGCCCGTTCTGTGCTAATTTATTTTTCTCATTTTTTCCCCCACCAAGACAGGTGCTTTTGGTCCTCCCTCAAATATGGTCTTTGCTACTGGGCCACTGCTGCTCTCGACTGAAAGAGTCGCTCATGGCATGCGTAATCCATGGCAGCTGCTCATACTATGCCAGCATGGTAATTCTCCATTATTATTTTTTAAGCATAAGCATTTTATTGTCATTGTGCACGCACAATGAAAATTTACAGCAGCATTCCTCGATGCACACAATTTCAGACTCATACCCCACCCTCACTTTCCCCTTCCTCCACCCATCCCTCCACCCATCCCTTCCTCCACCCATTGGGCTCGGGAGCAACAGCCGCAGAAGGCCATTGCTTTCACATCCTACATGTGAACTCCCAAAGGCACCTGGTGGGCCACTGCGAGTAGCAGAGAGCTGGACTAGATGGACTCTGGTCTGATCCAGCTGGCTTGTTCTTATGTTCTTACACAGCCCCAAACACATCAACACGAAGCCGCGGAGTTCAGCATCGCCACAGCTCTAGAGTAGAAGCTGTCTCTAAGCCTCTTTGTCCTAGTTTTGATAGACCTGCATCGTCTGCCGGATGGTAACAGTTCAAAAAGAGAGCGTGCTGGATGAGACGGGTCTCTCAGAATATTTTGGGCTTTCTTTAGGCTTCGGGAATTATAGAGTTCTTCCAAGGAGGGGAGAGGGCAGCCGATAATCCTCTGTGCAGGAGTGATCACCCTTTGGAGCGCCTTCCTATCTGCCACTGGGCAACTGGAGAACCATACACAGATGCAGTAGGCTAAGACACTCTCTATATGGAACTGGGCTGAAATGTTGAGCAAGGAAAGGAACTGTAGTCAGTTTTCCAAGCAGACATTCCAAAACTGGTGGCTGAGAAAACCCAGGTGGAGGGCAGGGCTTGGGAGACGCCCTTGTGATGCACGGAGCACAGGAAGAGCAGAGACCTGTTCCACAGCTCACTCCCTGAAGGTGAAATCCCTGGATGCTCAGACAAGGGTCATGGCAGAAAACGCCTCACCTTCAGGATGCTCTTCATCTCCAGGGCATCCTGTTCTACCTTCCGGCGTGCCGCCTCCTTCTCCTTCCGATCTTCTATGATCACTTGTTCGCACAAGAGGACCTGCAGAAGAAGAAGAAGAGGAGTTTGGATTTATATCCCTCCTTTCTCTCCTGCAGGAGACTCAAAGGGGCTTACAATCTCCTTGCCCTTCCCCCCTCACAACAAACACCCTGTGAGGTAGGTGGGGCTGAGAGAGCTCCGAGAAGCTGTGACTAGCCCAAGGTCACCCAGCTGGCGTGTGTGGGAGTGCACAGGCTAATCTGAATTCCCCAGATAAGCCTCCACAGCTCAGGCGGCAGAGTGGGGAATCAAACCCGGTTCCTCCAGATTAGATACACGAGCTCTTAACCTCCTACGCCACTGCTGCTTCCAGGTGGGCTTTAAGAACATAAGAACAAGCCAGCTGGATCAGACCAGAGTCCATCTAGTCCAGCTCTCTGCTTCTCGCAGTGGCCCACCAGGTGCCTTTGGGAGCTCACAGGCAGGATGTGAAAGCAGTGGCTTTTAGCGGTGCCTGCCCCCTCCTGCCCTCAGACAAAGAGGCGCCAAAGGTGCACACCTGGGCTAAGGAAGTCGGTTCCGCTGGGGTGGGGGTGCAAGCAGTGACCCTCTGTGTACCCACACCTGTCAGATGTTAATGGGCCTTTCTTCTGTTTCTATGCGCTTGGCAATGTAGATAACTAGGCTGACCCTGCATGGTACTCCGGAGGAGAGGAAAGAGGAGAGGAGGCCATGGGCGCAGCCTGGGAGACCTGTCTTTGAAAACAAAGTCTTTCACACCTGAGCCGGCCCTATTATCCGACACCTCCAGAAGAAAGGAGCTGTCAATCATGACTGCCCCTGCCTCCCATTTCCTCCTATTTCTTGGCCCTTTTGCTTGAGTTGAGTTAGTCCAAGAGTTGGGGCAGTTTCTCCACGGTGCCACGACTGTTTCTTCTAACAGCCCAATCCAGATCGCAGAGGGAGCCAGGGATGGCGCTGCTGCCACGCCGCCTCCAAACGGCATTCTGGAGACGCAGGGAGGGAGAACACAGCAGAACCCCTCCCTGCCTCCAGAAAGCCCTCCATTGAGAAGAGATAGAAAAAGTGCAGAGAAGGGCAACGGGGATGATTGAGGGACTGGAGCACCTTCCCTATGAGGAGAGGCTGCAGCGTTTGGGACTCTTTAGTTTGGAGAGGAGACGTCTGAGGGGGATATGATTGAAGTCTATAAAATTATGCATGGGGTAGAAAATGTGGACAGAGAGACATTTTCCTCTCTTTTTCACCATACTAGAACCAGGGGGCATTCACTGAAAATGCTGGGGGGAAGAATTAGGACTAATAAAAGGAAACACCTCTTCACGCAACGTGTGATTGGTGTTTGGAATATGCTGCCACAGGAGGTGGTGATGGCCACTCACCTGGATAGCTTTGAAAGGGGCTTGGACAGATTTATGGAAGAGGAGAAGTCGATCTATGGCTACCAATCTTGATCCTCTTTGATCTGAGGTTGCAAATGCCTTAACAGACCAGGTGATCGGGAGCAGCAGCAGCAGAAGGCCATTGCTTTCACATCCTGCACGTGAGCTCCCAAAGGCACCTGGTGGGCCACTGCGAGTAGCAGAGAGCTGGACTAGATGGACTCTGGTCTGATCCAGCTGGCTTGTTCTTATGTTCTTATGAGAACTTACGCCCTCTTGGGTGGTGCGTGGTCAGGGCCCGGGGGGTTGGACTGGATGGCCCTGGTGGCCTGTTTCAACTCTATGGTGCTGTTTCCACAACACTCTAAAATGGACGACCACTAAAAATCTTGATACAGTGATGGGAGGCTGGAGGAGGGAGTATTCAACAGAGAAGCAGGAGTTCCCGCTCTTCTGAGCATCTGTGGGTAGTCGCTGCTTTCTCCCTACCTGCTTGGCCAGTTCCTGCAGGGCTATCTGGTCAGCTGTTCTGGAAGCCTTTAGCGAATTCAGTTCCTGCTGCTTGGCCTCTGTGTCCTTCTCATACTTCTCCATCCAGTATTCCAGCTTCTCTTCTATGATCTGTTGGAGAGAGACACATGCCAGGGAATGAAGATCCTCTCCCCCCCCCCCCCCCCCGATATTCCAGGGCACCTGGTGGGTGCCTCTTGGCAGGCAGGGGAAGAGCTGAAATGCAAACAGGTCTTCGTGGGGTCTTAACATGGGCACAGGGTGGTGGTGGTGGGCGCAACCACAAAATGGCTTCTATGAGAGATGCAGCAACCCACAAACACAAAGGTCTGTCAGGACATAATGTCAGGAAGGCGCCTGCTCCTTCCTGGCATCAAACAAATGCAGGGAACAAGGTGCTAGGAATTACACCTGGGCTAGGGGAGTGTTGTGTCTGTTGGGGTGGGACTGTGTCCTTCTATGTTCCGGCCTTGGGATGCTCAGCTTCAAAACAAATTCTTTCGCACCTCTCCCTTTCACACATTCTCTGGGAGAATGGGAGGAGGGAGAATCAAGGGGCAACAAGGGGATAAATGTAACAATAGAGGCCAGGTTCCCCAGAAGAAGAAGAAGAAGAAGAGGAAGAAGAAGAAGGAAAGAAGAAGAAGAAGGAAAGAAGAAGAAGAAGAAGAAGAAGAAGAAGAAGAAGAAGAAGAAGAAGAAGAAGAGGAGGAGGAGGAGGAGGAGGAGGAGGAGGAGGAGGGGGAGTAGTTTGGATTCATATCCCCCCTTTCTCTCCTTGTAGGAGACTCAGGGGCTGACAATTTCCTTGCCCTTCCCCCCTCACAACAAACACCCTGTGAGGTAGTGGGGCTGAGAGAGCTCTGAGAAGCTGTGACTCGCCCAAGGTCACCCAGCTGGCATGTGTGGGAGTGCACAGGCTAATCTGAATTCCCCAGATAAGCCTTCACAGCTCAGGCGGCAGAGTGGAGAATCAAACCCGGTTCCTCCAGATTAGATACACGAGCTCTTAACCTCCTACACCACTGCTGCTCCAATCACTACTGTGCCTATTCCCAGAGTCTATTCCCAGTATTGACTACTGGTCCAAGACCTAGCACATACAGAAGGACGGTAATTTTAAAAATACACTGGGGAAAAGGAGCAAAAGAACACAGCCAGGTCTTCACACACTGGGGGCACCGACAGGCTCCAGGTTGGATCCCATATGTTCATTCCACCAGAGGTGTACAGCCTACCGGGCCATGGGCTCACCCATGTCCCCAGGCCTTCTGGACATATGAGGGGGCGCCCCGCCCCCCACATAACCAAACAGAGTGTGCCCCAGCCATGCACCACCGAGCCCTGCCCCCTGCCTCCCTGAAAGTAAGAGGGTGAGGCTTGTCACCGACCCCCCCCCCCCCCCGCTTCCCTGCAGGCCGACTTTTGAAAGCTGCAGTGTAACCAATGTGGTTTTGATCTGCCCGGCCGATCAGATATGCGGGGTCTGATCAGAGGCCCTGCTGGGCAGGAGACCCACATGGCCCCATCTGCTTTTGTAAAAACACCTGGGCACCGGGAAAGGGATTGGGGGGGCACCATGTTTGAGACCCATGAGCTATGGCGTCTCTTTTAAAACAGGCTGACGGGATCGCCAGAAAATTGCCAGTCACCCACCGTCAGTTGATGCTTGAGGAAATTCTCAATGTCCTGGTGGACTCTGGTCTCTTCATCTGTTTGATTTCTCAGCCTCTGCAGAGGGGAGAAAAGAAGAAGAGGAAGAAGAGTTTGGATTTATATCCCCCCTTTCTCTCCTGCAGGAGACTCAAAGGGGCTGACAATCTCCTTGCCCTTCCCCCCTCACAACAAACACCCCGTGAGGTAGGTGGGGCTGAGATAGCTCCGAGAAGCTGTGACTAGCCCAAGGTCACCCAGCTGGCGTGTGCGGGAGTGCAAAGGCTAATCTGAATTCCCCAGAGAAGCCTCCACAGCTCAGGCGGCAGAGCGGGGAATCAAACCCGGTTCCTCCAGATTAGATACACGAGCTCTTAACCTCCTACGCCACTGCTGCTCCTATCTTTGCACACAGACTGTATTGGTTTCTTTCCGAAGAACCTTCCAGCAAAATTACAAGAACTATTTTTGTGTTTACAAACAGCTGCTGGAGTCATACTTGCAGACCGCTGGAAAGCAAAAAACTGTCCAAATAGAAAAGATTGGGAAGAAAAAGTAAGAGAAATATGCAATAAGATGTGTGTCTTGGGACAATTTCTCCCTGTAGGGTAGGGCGGTTTATCAAATCGAATTAATAATAATAATAATAATAATAATAATAATAATAATAATAATAATAATAATAATAATAATAATAATAATGTATTGTCGAAGGCTTTCACAGCCGGAATCACCGGGGTGTTGTGTGGTTCCGGCCCAGTGAGTCCGGCCGTGAAAGCCCCCTAACTTGCCCTAGTTACTTGTTCATTGCTCCTATCTGTCCAAGCTTGGGGCTGAGCGGCTTACGTCAATTTCATCCTGCAGATCGTCGTCAGCGTCCGAGCACTTCTTCTGCGTTTGAGACACCTGCAACTCCGCATCCTTCTTCACGTACCGGTTCTCCATGTCAGTCTTTGCCTTCATCTCTTGGAGCTGGTCCTTGAGGTATGCGATCATCTCGTCCCGGTTCTAGGAAGTAAAAGAAAAGCTAGAGTTTCGGGATGGCTGGCGCAGCCTCCACGCGTGGGCTGGCTTCCAAGACGCCTGTCACAGCTACAGGTGGACTTGCAACCCTGTGCTGTTTTCTGTGGGCAGCTCAGGGGCTGCGTTCTGTTTGGATGGTGTGATTCAGGGAAGAATTAGGACTAATAAAAGGAAACACTTCCTCACGCAACGTGTGATTGGTGTTTGGAATATGCTGCCACAGGAGGGGGTGATGGCCACTCACCTGGATGGCTTTAAAAAGGACTTGGACAGATTTATGGAAAAGGAGAAGTCGATTTATGGCTACCAATCTTGATCCTCCTTGATCTGAGGTTGCAAATGCCTTAACAGACCAGGTGCTCGGGAGCAGCAGCCGCAGAAGGCTTTCACCTCCTGCAGGTGAGCTCCCAAAGGCACCTGGTGGGCCACTGCGAGTTAGAGAGCTGGACTAGATGGACTCTGGTCTGATCCAGCTGGCTTGTTCTTATGTTCTTAGAGTGAGCCATCGAAAAACCCTACGGCAGTGATGGCGAACCTATGGCACGGGTGCCAGAGGTGGCACTTGGAGCCCTCTCTGTGGGCATGCACACACAGAGTTCATCATGTGGGGGGCGGAAAATCACCCCCCCCACACACACACACACATCAAGGCTGACCTGGGCCACTAAACACGACATGCGTGCACCGTGGTGAGCAGGGAGGACTCGGCTGGCGGGCCTGGTGCCTGTGCTCCGGGTGGCTTCTGCCCGGGAAGGGGGGGGGCGGGCGCAGAGCAGGCAGAGATGCTAGAGAGGCACAGAGCGGTGCACGCAGGACTTGCTGGAGGCTAGAGCAGGCTGGCTCGAGTGGATGGGGCAGAGAAAGAAGGAGCCAACCGGCAGTGGCATATCTGCCTAGGGACAAGGGGTACCCCTTGTCCCCGGGCGCCACTCTTCTGGTCACATGGGGGGCACAAAATCAGCCCCCCACGTGACCAGGAAGTCCTGCTGTCTTGTCATTTCCGCGTGCCTCGACCCCATCCGAGGCATGCAAAAATGTCGAGACAGCAGGACTTCCTGCTTCCTCCAAGCGCCCTCAACCCTGCCCTGGACTTTCCCCTCCCTTCCTTCCCCCCCCTGCCTGCTGGGCTCCCAGCCAGCAGCCTGCAGTCTCTTCAGACCTCCCCTCCGGGAAGGCCAGAAGAGACTGCAGTCCCGGCCTCGGATACCTTCTTTTATAAGCACTGAGGCCGGGGGTGGGGCTTGGGGGGGGAGGTGGGCACCCTAGATCTTGCCCATGTCCATGGTGACATGGGTGGGGTTGAGGGAAGTGGGGGGCGGAGCCTGGGGGTGGGGCGGGGTGGGCAGCGCCTGGGGGGTGTCTTGGAGACAATTTGTCTCTGGGCGCCATTTACCCCAGGTACGCCTCTGCCAACCGGTTTTTTCCAAACTAAAACCCCAGCATTCAGGTTAGATTGCCAGGTTGGCACTTTGCGATAAATAACTGGGATTTGGGTTGCAATTTGGGCACTCAGTCTCAAAAAGGTTCGCCATCACTGCCCTACGGGATCACCTTACATCAGCTGCGCCTCGATTCCCCTTTCCACCATCAGTGTTCAAAGTTTCAGTGGACTCGGGTTTATTTTGTAGCAAGAGATCAGAATGGCTGCCTCTCTCCCTGATTGCTTTTAGCCTTGCAGGCAGTTTTTCTGAAGTCGTACTTTGTTGTGAGACAGAGTTACGTTGCTTGTATCTGTTGGGTTTATGTGAATCCCCCCACTCAAAGATGCGTCGGATGGAGGGAAAGAGGTTCTAATTGTGGGTTTCGTTTGTGTGCTTTGGCTACTGCGTAGTTTTTGATGCTCCACAATTTGCTGGAGGCTTAAAAATAATCAGAATGAAATAAAAGTGGTTTGGGGAAATTACCTGGAGTTCAAACTCCTTTTCTTTCTTGACATCATGAATCTGTTTTTGGAGAGACTTTATTTTCCTTCTCCCCAGCTCTTCCCTAGAAAGGAAAAGAAAACTACTGTTACCTCTTGGAACAAAATAAGACTTGGTCAGGCTTAAAGGACTTGGCCAGGAAAGGGAACGCCTTGCCAGGGCTAGAAAGAAAATATGGTCCCCAGCAAAGTAGTGATTATTTTGTCCAGAGTAAAAGTGTGTATGTTGGAGAGGAGTGATTTGGGATTTCTCGTTGACTGTGATAGATTAATTCGGGAGTTTTTAATAGGAGTTCCTAAAGCAGAAAATTCACCCTGCAGATCACTTGCACCCAAACCTGGGAAAACAGAAAGGAACAGGTGAGGATGGTGAAGGTGAAGAAGAAGAGTTTGGATTTATATCCCCCCTTTCTCTCCTGCAGGAGACTCAAAGGGGCTGACAATCTCCTTGCCCTTCCCCCCTCACAACAAACACCCTGTGAGGTAGGTGGGGCTGAGAGAGCTCCGAGAAGCTGTGACTCGCCCAAGGTCACCCAGCTGGCGTGTGTGGGAGTGCCCAGGCTAATCTGAATCCCCCAGAGAAGCCTCCCCAGCTCAGGCGGCAGAGCTGGGAATCAAACCCGGTTCCTCCAGATTAGATACATGAGCTCTTAACCTCCTACGCCACTGCTGCTCCTGTGTGGCTCACTGTGTGAATCACACCATCCAAACAGAAGAAGGATTTGGATTTATACCCTCCCCCACACACTTTTTTCCCCCAGTGCTGTGCCTCCAGTCCAAACTGGGCACATGGAGATCACCTGACCTTCCCCACAACACACACCATGATGCCTACTATGATGTCTACCAAGACCTGCAGCAGCTTTCCCAGGTCTTTCATATCACAGCTGCCTGGTCCTTTTGACCTAGAGACTCAAAGGTTAACAGGTTAACAATCTCCCTTCCCTTTCCGTCCCCCCCGTCCCCCCACAACAAACACCCTGTGAGGTACGTGGGCTAAGAGAGCTCTGAAGAACTGTGACTAGCCTAAGGCCAGCTGGCATGTGTTGGAGTGCACAAGCTAATCTGGGAAACAAACCTGGTTCTCCAGATTAGATCGCACCTGCTGTTAACCACCCGCCGCAGCTGCTCCCTGTTCCTCTGCTGCGGTGCTGAGAACCAGACAGTGTGGGTTTTGACTGCCATTACAGGCAGCTGAAGCGAGCAAAAGCCGATTCTGGCCCACAATCAGTCAGCAAGTCTGTGTTGAAGAAGAGTCTGTGTTTATACTCCACTCTTCTCTACCTTAGGGAGTCTCAAAGAGGCTCCACTGTTACATAAACCAATGTTATAAGCCAGGGGTCTGCAACCTGTGGCTCTCCAGATGTTCATGGACTACAAATCCCATCAGTCCCTGCCAGCATGGCCAATTGGCCATGCTGGTGGGGGGGGGGGGGGGGGGGGGCGGGGGGGGGGCGGGCGAGGGGCGGGGGGGGGGGAGGGAGGACGGGGGGGGGGGGGTGCGGGGGGGGGGGGGTGGGGGGGGGGAGCGGGGGGGGGGGGGGGGGGGGGGGGGGGGGGGGGGTGGGGGGGGGGGGGGGTGGGGAGGGGGTGAGATGGTGGGGGTGGGGGGGGGAGGAGGGGGGGGGGGGGGGGGGAGGGGCGGGGGAGGGGGGGGGGGGGGGGGGGGGGGTGGGGGGGGGGGGTGGGGGGGGGGGGGGGTGGGGGGGGGGGGGGGTGGGGGGGGGGGGGGGTGGGGGGGGGGGGGGGTGGGGGGGGGGGGGGGTGGGGGGGGGGGGGGGTGGGGGGGGGGGGGGGTGGGGGGGGGGGGGGGTGGGGGGGGGGGGGGGTGGGGGGGGGGGGGGGTGGGGGGGGGGGGGGGTGGGGGGGGGGGGGGGTGGGGGGGGGGGGGGGTGGGGGGGGGGGGGGGTGGGGGGGGGGGGGGGTGGGGGGGGGGGGGGGTGGGGGGGGGGGGGGGTGGGGGGGGGGGGGGGTGGGGGGGGGGGGGGGTGGGGGGGGGGGGGGGTGGGGGGGGGGGGGGGTGGGGGGGGGGGGGGGTGGGGGGGGGGGGGGGTGGGGGGGGGGGGGGGTGGGGGGGGGGGGGGGTGGGGGGGGGGGGGGGTGGGGGGGGGGGGGGGTGGGGGGGGGGGGGGGTGGGGGGGGGGGGGGGTGGGGGGGGGGGGGGGTGGGGGGGGGGGGGGGTGGGGGGGGGGGGGGGTGGGGGGGGGGGGGGGTGGGGGGGGGGGGGGGTGGGGGGGGGGGGGGGTGGGGGGGGGGGGGGGTGGGGGGGGGGGGGGGTGGGGGGGGGGGGGGGTGGGGGGGGGGGGGGGTGGGGGGGGGGGGGGGTGGGGGGGGGGGGGGGTGGGGGGGGGGGGGGGTGGGGGGGGGGGGGGGTGGGGGGGGGGGGGGGTGGGGGGGGGGGGGGGTGGGGGGGGGGGGGGGTGGGGGGGGGGGGGGGTGGGGGGGGGGGGGGGTGGGGGGGGGGGGGGGTGGGGGGGGGGGGGGGTGGGGGGGGGGGGGGGTGGGGGGGGGGGGGGGTGGGGGGGGGGGGGGGTGGGGGGGGGGGGGGGTGGGGGGGGGGGGGGGTGGGGGGGGGGGGGGGTGGGGGGGGGGGGGGGTGGGGGGGGGGGGGGGTGGGGGGGGGGGGGGGTGGGGGGGGGGGGGGGTGGGGGGGGGGGGGGGTGGGGGGGGGGGGGGGTGGGGGGGGGGGGGGGTGGGGGGGGGGGGGGGTGGGGGGGGGGGGGGGTGGGGGGGGGGGGGGGTGGGGGGGGGGGGGGGTGGGGGGGGGGGGGGGTGGGGGGGGGGGGGGGTGGGGGGGGGGGGGGGTGGGGGGGGGGGGGGGTGGGGGGGGGGGGGGGTGGGGGGGGGGGGGGGTGGGGGGGGGGGGGGGTGGGGGGGGGGGGGGGTGGGGGGGGGGGGGGGTGGGGGGGGGGGGGGGTGGGGGGGGGGGGGGGTGGGGGGGGGGGGGGGTGGGGGGGGGGGGGGGTGGGGGGGGGGGGGGGTGGGGGGGGGGGGGGGTGGGGGGGGGGGGGGGTGGGGGGGGGGGGGGGTGGGGGGGGGGGGGGGTGGGGGGGGGGGGGGGTGGGGGGGGGGGGGGGTGGGGGGGGGGGGGGGTGGGGGGGGGGGGGGGTGGGGGGGGGGGGGGGTGGGGGGGGGGGGGGGTGGGGGGGGGGGGGGGTGGGGGGGGGGGGGGGTGGGGGGGGGGGGGGGTGGGGGGGGGGGGGGGTGGGGGGGGGGGGGGGTGGGGGGGGGGGGGGGTGGGGGGGGGGGGGGGTGGGGGGGGGGGGGGGTGGGGGGGGGGGGGGGTGGGGGGGGGGGGGGGTGGGGGGGGGGGGGGGTGGGGGGGGGGGGGGGTGGGGGGGGGGGGGGGTGGGGGGGGGGGGGGGTGGGGGGGGGGGGGGGTGGGGGGGGGGGGGGGTGGGGGGGGGGGGGGGTGGGGGGGGGGGGGGGTGGGGGGGGGGGGGGGTGGGGGGGGGGGGGGGTGGGGGGGGGGGGGGGTGGGGGGGGGGGGGGGTGGGGGGGGGGGGGGGTGGGGGGGGGGGGGGGTGGGGGGGGGGGGGGGTGGGGGGGGGGGGGGGTGGGGGGGGGGGGGGGTGGGGGGGGGGGGGGGTGGGGGGGGGGGGGGGTGGGGGGGGGGGGGGGTGGGGGGGGGGGGGGGTGGGGGGGGGGGGGGGTGGGGGGGGGGGGGGGTGGGGGGGGGGGGGGGTGGGGGGGGGGGGGGGTGGGGGGGGGGGGGGGTGGGGGGGGGGGGGGGTGGGGGGGGGGGGGGGTGGGGGGGGGGGGGGGTGGGGGGGGGGGGGGGTGGGGGGGGGGGGGGGTGGGGGGGGGGGGGGGTGGGGGGGGGGGGGGGTGGGGGGGGGGGGGGGTGGGGGGGGGGGGGGGTGGGGGGGGGGGGGGGTGGGGGGGGGGGGGGGTGGGGGGGGGGGGGGGTGGGGGGGGGGGGGGGTGGGGGGGGGGGGGGGTGGGGGGGGGGGGGGGTGGGGGGGGGGGGGGGTGGGGGGGGGGGGGGGTGGGGGGGGGGGGGGGTGGGGGGGGGGGGGGGTGGGGGGGGGGGGGGGTGGGGGGGGGGGGGGGTGGGGGGGGGGGGGGGTGGGGGGGGGGGGGGGTGGGGGGGGGGGGGGGTGGGGGGGGGGGGGGGTGGGGGGGGGGGGGGGTGGGGGGGGGGGGGGGTGGGGGGGGGGGGGGGTGGGGGGGGGGGGGGGTGGGGGGGGGGGGGGGTGGGGGGGGGGGGGGGTGGGGGGGGGGGGGGGTGGGGGGGGGGGGGGGTGGGGGGGGGGGGGGGTGGGGGGGGGGGGGGGTGGGGGGGGGGGGGGGTGGGGGGGGGGGGGGGTGGGGGGGGGGGGGGGTGGGGGGGGGGGGGGGTGGGGGGGGGGGGGGGTGGGGGGGGGGGGGGGTGGGGGGGGGGGGGGGTGGGGGGGGGGGGGGGTGGGGGGGGGGGGGGGTGGGGGGGGGGGGGGGTGGGGGGGGGGGGGGGTGGGGGGGGGGGGGGGTGGGGGGGGGGGGGGGTGGGGGGGGGGGGGGGTGGGGGGGGGGGGGGGTGGGGGGGGGGGGGGGTGGGGGGGGGGGGGGGTGGGGGGGGGGGGGGGTGGGGGGGGGGGGGGGTGGGGGGGGGGGGGGGTGGGGGGGGGGGGGGGTGGGGGGGGGGGGGGGTGGGGGGGGGGGGGGGTGGGGGGGGGGGGGGGTGGGGGGGGGGGGGGGTGGGGGGGGGGGGGGGTGGGGGGGGGGGGGGGTGGGGGGGGGGGGGGGTGGGGGGGGGGGGGGGTGGGGGGGGGGGGGGGTGGGGGGGGGGGGGGGTGGGGGGGGGGGGGGGTGGGGGGGGGGGGGGGTGGGGGGGGGGGGGGGTGGGGGGGGGGGGGGGTGGGGGGGGGGGGGGGTGGGGGGGGGGGGGGGTGGGGGGGGGGGGGGGTGGGGGGGGGGGGGGGTGGGGGGGGGGGGGGGTGGGGGGGGGGGGGGGTGGGGGGGGGGGGGGGTGGGGGGGGGGGGGGGTGGGGGGGGGGGGGGGTGGGGGGGGGGGGGGGTGGGGGGGGGGGGGGGTGGGGGGGGGGGGGGGTGGGGGGGGGGGGGGGTGGGGGGGGGGGGGGGTGGGGGGGGGGGGGGGTGGGGGGGGGGGGGGGTGGGGGGGGGGGGGGGTGGGGGGGGGGGGGGGTGGGGGGGGGGGGGGGTGGGGGGGGGGGGGGGTGGGGGGGGGGGGGGGTGGGGGGGGGGGGGGGTGGGGGGGGGGGGGGGTGGGGGGGGGGGGGGGTGGGGGGGGGGGGGGGTGGGGGGGGGGGGGGGTGGGGGGGGGGGGGGGTGGGGGGGGGGGGGGGTGGGGGGGGGGGGGGGTGGGGGGGGGGGGGGGTGGGGGGGGGGGGGGGTGGGGGGGGGGGGGGGTGGGGGGGGGGGGGGGTGGGGGGGGGGGGGGGTGGGGGGGGGGGGGGGTGGGGGGGGGGGGGGGTGGGGGGGGGGGGGGGTGGGGGGGGGGGGGGGTGGGGGGGGGGGGGGGTGGGGGGGGGGGGGGGTGGGGGGGGGGGGGGGTGGGGGGGGGGGGGGGTGGGGGGGGGGGGGGGTGGGGGGGGGGGGGGGTGGGGGGGGGGGGGGGTGGGGGGGGGGGGGGGTGGGGGGGGGGGGGGGTGGGGGGGGGGGGGGGTGGGGGGGGGGGGGGGTGGGGGGGGGGGGGGGTGGGGGGGGGGGGGGGTGGGGGGGGGGGGGGGTGGGGGGGGGGGGGGGTGGGGGGGGGGGGGGGTGGGGGGGGGGGGGGGTGGGGGGGGGGGGGGGTGGGGGGGGGGGGGGGTGGGGGGGGGGGGGGGTGGGGGGGGGGGGGGGTGGGGGGGGGGGGGGGTGGGGGGGGGGGGGGGTGGGGGGGGGGGGGGGTGGGGGGGGGGGGGGGTGGGGGGGGGGGGGGGTGGGGGGGGGGGGGGGTGGGGGGGGGGGGGGGTGGGGGGGGGGGGGGGTGGGGGGGGGGGGGGGTGGGGGGGGGGGGGGGTGGGGGGGGGGGGGGGTGGGGGGGGGGGGGGGTGGGGGGGGGGGGGGGTGGGGGGGGGGGGGGGTGGGGGGGGGGGGGGGTGGGGGGGGGGGGGGGTGGGGGGGGGGGGGGGTGGGGGGGGGGGGGGGTGGGGGGGGGGGGGGGTGGGGGGGGGGGGGGGTGGGGGGGGGGGGGGGTGGGGGGGGGGGGGGGTGGGGGGGGGGGGGGGTGGGGGGGGGGGGGGGTGGGGGGGGGGGGGGGTGGGGGGGGGGGGGGGTGGGGGGGGGGGGGGGTGGGGGGGGGGGGGGGTGGGGGGGGGGGGGGGTGGGGGGGGGGGGGGGTGGGGGGGGGGGGGGGTGGGGGGGGGGGGGGGTGGGGGGGGGGGGGGGTGGGGGGGGGGGGGGGTGGGGGGGGGGGGGGGTGGGGGGGGGGGGGGGTGGGGGGGGGGGGGGGTGGGGGGGGGGGGGGGTGGGGGGGGGGGGGGGTGGGGGGGGGGGGGGGTGGGGGGGGGGGGGGGTGGGGGGGGGGGGGGGTGGGGGGGGGGGGGGGTGGGGGGGGGGGGGGGTGGGGGGGGGGGGGGGTGGGGGGGGGGGGGGGTGGGGGGGGGGGGGGGTGGGGGGGGGGGGGGGTGGGGGGGGGGGGGGGTGGGGGGGGGGGGGGGTGGGGGGGGGGGGGGGTGGGGGGGGGGGGGGGTGGGGGGGGGGGGGGGTGGGGGGGGGGGGGGGTGGGGGGGGGGGGGGGTGGGGGGGGGGGGGGGTGGGGGGGGGGGGGGGTGGGGGGGGGGGGGGGTGGGGGGGGGGGGGGGTGGGGGGGGGGGGGGGTGGGGGGGGGGGGGGGTGGGGGGGGGGGGGGGTGGGGGGGGGGGGGGGTGGGGGGGGGGGGGGGTGGGGGGGGGGGGGGGTGGGGGGGGGGGGGGGTGGGGGGGGGGGGGGGTGGGGGGGGGGGGGGGTGGGGGGGGGGGGGGGTGGGGGGGGGGGGGGGTGGGGGGGGGGGGGGGTGGGGGGGGGGGGGGGTGGGGGGGGGGGGGGGTGGGGGGGGGGGGGGGTGGGGGGGGGGGGGGGTGGGGGGGGGGGGGGGTGGGGGGGGGGGGGGGTGGGGGGGGGGGGGGGTGGGGGGGGGGGGGGGTGGGGGGGGGGGGGGGTGGGGGGGGGGGGGGGTGGGGGGGGGGGGGGGTGGGGGGGGGGGGGGGTGGGGGGGGGGGGGGGTGGGGGGGGGGGGGGGTGGGGGGGGGGGGGGGTGGGGGGGGGGGGGGGTGGGGGGGGGGGGGGGTGGGGGGGGGGGGGGGTGGGGGGGGGGGGGGGTGGGGGGGGGGGGGGGTGGGGGGGGGGGGGGGTGGGGGGGGGGGGGGGTGGGGGGGGGGGGGGGTGGGGGGGGGGGGGGGTGGGGGGGGGGGGGGGTGGGGGGGGGGGGGGGTGGGGGGGGGGGGGGGTGGGGGGGGGGGGGGGTGGGGGGGGGGGGGGGTGGGGGGGGGGGGGGGTGGGGGGGGGGGGGGGTGGGGGGGGGGGGGGGTGGGGGGGGGGGGGGGTGGGGGGGGGGGGGGGTGGGGGGGGGGGGGGGTGGGGGGGGGGGGGGGTGGGGGGGGGGGGGGGTGGGGGGGGGGGGGGGTGGGGGGGGGGGGGGGTGGGGGGGGGGGGGGGTGGGGGGGGGGGGGGGTGGGGGGGGGGGGGGGTGGGGGGGGGGGGGGGTGGGGGGGGGGGGGGGTGGGGGGGGGGGGGGGTGGGGGGGGGGGGGGGTGGGGGGGGGGGGGGGTGGGGGGGGGGGGGGGTGGGGGGGGGGGGGGGTGGGGGGGGGGGGGGGTGGGGGGGGGGGGGGGTGGGGGGGGGGGGGGGTGGGGGGGGGGGGGGGTGGGGGGGGGGGGGGGTGGGGGGGGGGGGGGGTGGGGGGGGGGGGGGGTGGGGGGGGGGGGGGGTGGGGGGGGGGGGGGGTGGGGGGGGGGGGGGGTGGGGGGGGGGGGGGGTGGGGGGGGGGGGGGGTGGGGGGGGGGGGGGGTGGGGGGGGGGGGGGGTGGGGGGGGGGGGGGGTGGGGGGGGGGGGGGGTGGGGGGGGGGGGGGGTGGGGGGGGGGGGGGGTGGGGGGGGGGGGGGGTGGGGGGGGGGGGGGGTGGGGGGGGGGGGGGGTGGGGGGGGGGGGGGGTGGGGGGGGGGGGGGGTGGGGGGGGGGGGGGGTGGGGGGGGGGGGGGGTGGGGGGGGGGGGGGGTGGGGGGGGGGGGGGGTGGGGGGGGGGGGGGGTGGGGGGGGGGGGGGGTGGGGGGGGGGGGGGGTGGGGGGGGGGGGGGGTGGGGGGGGGGGGGGGTGGGGGGGGGGGGGGGTGGGGGGGGGGGGGGGTGGGGGGGGGGGGGGGTGGGGGGGGGGGGGGGTGGGGGGGGGGGGGGGTGGGGGGGGGGGGGGGTGGGGGGGGGGGGGGGTGGGGGGGGGGGGGGGTGGGGGGGGGGGGGGGTGGGGGGGGGGGGGGGTGGGGGGGGGGGGGGGTGGGGGGGGGGGGGGGTGGGGGGGGGGGGGGGTGGGGGGGGGGGGGGGTGGGGGGGGGGGGGGGTGGGGGGGGGGGGGGGTGGGGGGGGGGGGGGGTGGGGGGGGGGGGGGGTGGGGGGGGGGGGGGGTGGGGGGGGGGGGGGGTGGGGGGGGGGGGGGGTGGGGGGGGGGGGGGGTGGGGGGGGGGGGGGGTGGGGGGGGGGGGGGGTGGGGGGGGGGGGGGGTGGGGGGGGGGGGGGGTGGGGGGGGGGGGGGGTGGGGGGGGGGGGGGGTGGGGGGGGGGGGGGGTGGGGGGGGGGGGGGGTGGGGGGGGGGGGGGGTGGGGGGGGGGGGGGGTGGGGGGGGGGGGGGGTGGGGGGGGGGGGGGGTGGGGGGGGGGGGGGGTGGGGGGGGGGGGGGGTGGGGGGGGGGGGGGGTGGGGGGGGGGGGGGGTGGGGGGGGGGGGGGGTGGGGGGGGGGGGGGGTGGGGGGGGGGGGGGGTGGGGGGGGGGGGGGGTGGGGGGGGGGGGGGGTGGGGGGGGGGGGGGGTGGGGGGGGGGGGGGGTGGGGGGGGGGGGGGGTGGGGGGGGGGGGGGGTGGGGGGGGGGGGGGGTGGGGGGGGGGGGGGGTGGGGGGGGGGGGGGGTGGGGGGGGGGGGGGGTGGGGGGGGGGGGGGGTGGGGGGGGGGGGGGGTGGGGGGGGGGGGGGGTGGGGGGGGGGGGGGGTGGGGGGGGGGGGGGGTGGGGGGGGGGGGGGGTGGGGGGGGGGGGGGGTGGGGGGGGGGGGGGGTGGGGGGGGGGGGGGGTGGGGGGGGGGGGGGGTGGGGGGGGGGGGGGGTGGGGGGGGGGGGGGGTGGGGGGGGGGGGGGGTGGGGGGGGGGGGGGGTGGGGGGGGGGGGGGGTGGGGGGGGGGGGGGGTGGGGGGGGGGGGGGGTGGGGGGGGGGGGGGGTGGGGGGGGGGGGGGGTGGGGGGGGGGGGGGGTGGGGGGGGGGGGGGGTGGGGGGGGGGGGGGGTGGGGGGGGGGGGGGGTGGGGGGGGGGGGGGGTGGGGGGGGGGGGGGGTGGGGGGGGGGGGGGGTGGGGGGGGGGGGGGGTGGGGGGGGGGGGGGGTGGGGGGGGGGGGGGGTGGGGGGGGGGGGGGGTGGGGGGGGGGGGGGGTGGGGGGGGGGGGGGGTGGGGGGGGGGGGGGGTGGGGGGGGGGGGGGGTGGGGGGGGGGGGGGGTGGGGGGGGGGGGGGGTGGGGGGGGGGGGGGGTGGGGGGGGGGGGGGGTGGGGGGGGGGGGGGGTGGGGGGGGGGGGGGGTGGGGGGGGGGGGGGGTGGGGGGGGGGGGGGGTGGGGGGGGGGGGGGGTGGGGGGGGGGGGGGGTGGGGGGGGGGGGGGGTGGGGGGGGGGGGGGGTGGGGGGGGGGGGGGGTGGGGGGGGGGGGGGGTGGGGGGGGGGGGGGGTGGGGGGGGGGGGGGGTGGGGGGGGGGGGGGGTGGGGGGGGGGGGGGGTGGGGGGGGGGGGGGGTGGGGGGGGGGGGGGGTGGGGGGGGGGGGGGGTGGGGGGGGGGGGGGGTGGGGGGGGGGGGGGGTGGGGGGGGGGGGGGGTGGGGGGGGGGGGGGGTGGGGGGGGGGGGGGGTGGGGGGGGGGGGGGGTGGGGGGGGGGGGGGGTGGGGGGGGGGGGGGGTGGGGGGGGGGGGGGGTGGGGGGGGGGGGGGGTGGGGGGGGGGGGGGGTGGGGGGGGGGGGGGGTGGGGGGGGGGGGGGGTGGGGGGGGGGGGGGGTGGGGGGGGGGGGGGGTGGGGGGGGGGGGGGGTGGGGGGGGGGGGGGGTGGGGGGGGGGGGGGGTGGGGGGGGGGGGGGGTGGGGGGGGGGGGGGGTGGGGGGGGGGGGGGGTGGGGGGGGGGGGGGGTGGGGGGGGGGGGGGGTGGGGGGGGGGGGGGGTGGGGGGGGGGGGGGGTGGGGGGGGGGGGGGGTGGGGGGGGGGGGGGGTGGGGGGGGGGGGGGGTGGGGGGGGGGGGGGGTGGGGGGGGGGGGGGGTGGGGGGGGGGGGGGGTGGGGGGGGGGGGGGGTGGGGGGGGGGGGGGGTGGGGGGGGGGGGGGGTGGGGGGGGGGGGGGGTGGGGGGGGGGGGGGGTGGGGGGGGGGGGGGGTGGGGGGGGGGGGGGGTGGGGGGGGGGGGGGGTGGGGGGGGGGGGGGGTGGGGGGGGGGGGGGGTGGGGGGGGGGGGGGGTGGGGGGGGGGGGGGGTGGGGGGGGGGGGGGGTGGGGGGGGGGGGGGGTGGGGGGGGGGGGGGGTGGGGGGGGGGGGGGGTGGGGGGGGGGGGGGGTGGGGGGGGGGGGGGGTGGGGGGGGGGGGGGGTGGGGGGGGGGGGGGGTGGGGGGGGGGGGGGGTGGGGGGGGGGGGGGGTGGGGGGGGGGGGGGGTGGGGGGGGGGGGGGGTGGGGGGGGGGGGGGGTGGGGGGGGGGGGGGGTGGGGGGGGGGGGGGGTGGGGGGGGGGGGGGGTGGGGGGGGGGGGGGGTGGGGGGGGGGGGGGGTGGGGGGGGGGGGGGGTGGGGGGGGGGGGGGGTGGGGGGGGGGGGGGGTGGGGGGGGGGGGGGGTGGGGGGGGGGGGGGGTGGGGGGGGGGGGGGGTGGGGGGGGGGGGGGGTGGGGGGGGGGGGGGGTGGGGGGGGGGGGGGGTGGGGGGGGGGGGGGGTGGGGGGGGGGGGGGGTGGGGGGGGGGGGGGGTGGGGGGGGGGGGGGGTGGGGGGGGGGGGGGGTGGGGGGGGGGGGGGGTGGGGGGGGGGGGGGGTGGGGGGGGGGGGGGGTGGGGGGGGGGGGGGGTGGGGGGGGGGGGGGGTGGGGGGGGGGGGGGGTGGGGGGGGGGGGGGGTGGGGGGGGGGGGGGGTGGGGGGGGGGGGGGGTGGGGGGGGGGGGGGGTGGGGGGGGGGGGGGGTGGGGGGGGGGGGGGGTGGGGGGGGGGGGGGGTGGGGGGGGGGGGGGGTGGGGGGGGGGGGGGGTGGGGGGGGGGGGGGGTGGGGGGGGGGGGGGGTGGGGGGGGGGGGGGGTGGGGGGGGGGGGGGGTGGGGGGGGGGGGGGGTGGGGGGGGGGGGGGGTGGGGGGGGGGGGGGGTGGGGGGGGGGGGGGGTGGGGGGGGGGGGGGGTGGGGGGGGGGGGGGGTGGGGGGGGGGGGGGGTGGGGGGGGGGGGGGGTGGGGGGGGGGGGGGGTGGGGGGGGGGGGGGGTGGGGGGGGGGGGGGGTGGGGGGGGGGGGGGGTGGGGGGGGGGGGGGGTGGGGGGGGGGGGGGGTGGGGGGGGGGGGGGGTGGGGGGGGGGGGGGGTGGGGGGGGGGGGGGGTGGGGGGGGGGGGGGGTGGGGGGGGGGGGGGGTGGGGGGGGGGGGGGGTGGGGGGGGGGGGGGGTGGGGGGGGGGGGGGGTGGGGGGGGGGGGGGGTGGGGGGGGGGGGGGGTGGGGGGGGGGGGGGGTGGGGGGGGGGGGGGGTGGGGGGGGGGGGGGGTGGGGGGGGGGGGGGGTGGGGGGGGGGGGGGGTGGGGGGGGGGGGGGGTGGGGGGGGGGGGGGGTGGGGGGGGGGGGGGGTGGGGGGGGGGGGGGGTGGGGGGGGGGGGGGGTGGGGGGGGGGGGGGGTGGGGGGGGGGGGGGGTGGGGGGGGGGGGGGGTGGGGGGGGGGGGGGGTGGGGGGGGGGGGGGGTGGGGGGGGGGGGGGGTGGGGGGGGGGGGGGGTGGGGGGGGGGGGGGGTGGGGGGGGGGGGGGGTGGGGGGGGGGGGGGGTGGGGGGGGGGGGGGGTGGGGGGGGGGGGGGGTGGGGGGGGGGGGGGGTGGGGGGGGGGGGGGGTGGGGGGGGGGGGGGGTGGGGGGGGGGGGGGGTGGGGGGGGGGGGGGGTGGGGGGGGGGGGGGGTGGGGGGGGGGGGGGGTGGGGGGGGGGGGGGGTGGGGGGGGGGGGGGGTGGGGGGGGGGGGGGGTGGGGGGGGGGGGGGGTGGGGGGGGGGGGGGGTGGGGGGGGGGGGGGGTGGGGGGGGGGGGGGGTGGGGGGGGGGGGGGGTGGGGGGGGGGGGGGGTGGGGGGGGGGGGGGGTGGGGGGGGGGGGGGGTGGGGGGGGGGGGGGGTGGGGGGGGGGGGGGGTGGGGGGGGGGGGGGGTGGGGGGGGGGGGGGGTGGGGGGGGGGGGGGGTGGGGGGGGGGGGGGGTGGGGGGGGGGGGGGGTGGGGGGGGGGG
This sequence comes from Sphaerodactylus townsendi, assembly GCF_021028975.2. NCBI lineage: Eukaryota > Metazoa > Chordata > Lepidosauria > Squamata > Sphaerodactylidae > Sphaerodactylus > Sphaerodactylus townsendi. Next base: position 114,681,960 of record NC_059432.1, on the reverse strand, counting down.
GGGGTGGGGGGGGGGGGGGGTGGGGGGGGGGGGGGGTGGGGGGGGGGGGGGGTGGGGGGGGGGGGGGGTGGGGGGGGGGGGGGGTGGGGGGGGGGGGGGGTGGGGGGGGGGGGGGGTGGGGGGGGGGGGGGGTGGGGGGGGGGGGGGGTGGGGGGGGGGGGGGGTGGGGGGGGGGGGGGGTGGGGGGGGGGGGGGGTGGGGGGGGGGGGGGGTGGGGGGGGGGGGGGGTGGGGGGGGGGGGGGGTGGGGGGGGGGGGGGGTGGGGGGGGGGGGGGGTGGGGGGGGGGGGGGGTGGGGGGGGGGGGGGGTGGGGGGGGGGGGGGGTGGGGGGGGGGGGGGGTGGGGGGGGGGGGGGGTGGGGGGGGGGGGGGGTGGGGGGGGGGGGGGGTGGGGGGGGGGGGGGGTGGGGGGGGGGGGGGGTGGGGGGGGGGGGGGGTGGGGGGGGGGGGGGGTGGGGGGGGGGGGGGGTGGGGGGGGGGGGGGGTGGGGGGGGGGGGGGGTGGGGGGGGGGGGGGGTGGGGGGGGGGGGGGGTGGGGGGGGGGGGGGGTGGGGGGGGGGGGGGGTGGGGGGGGGGGGGGGTGGGGGGGGGGGGGGGTGGGGGGGGGGGGGGGTGGGGGGGGGGGGGGGTGGGGGGGGGGGGGGGTGGGGGGGGGGGGGGGTGGGGGGGGGGGGGGGTGGGGGGGGGGGGGGGTGGGGGGGGGGGGGGGTGGGGGGGGGGGGGGGTGGGGGGGGGGGGGGGTGGGGGGGGGGGGGGGTGGGGGGGGGGGGGGGTGGGGGGGGGGGGGGGTGGGGGGGGGGGGGGGTGGGGGGGGGGGGGGGTGGGGGGGGGGGGGGGTGGGGGGGGGGGGGGGTGGGGGGGGGGGGGGGTGGGGGGGGGGGGGGGTGGGGGGGGGGGGGGGTGGGGGGGGGGGGGGGTGGGGGGGGGGGGGGGTGGGGGGGGGGGGGGGTGGGGGGGGGGGGGGGTGGGGGGGGGGGGGGGTGGGGGGGGGGGGGGGTGGGGGGGGGGGGGGGTGGGGGGGGGGGGGGGTGGGGGGGGGGGGGGGTGGGGGGGGGGGGGGGTGGGGGGGGGGGGGGGTGGGGGGGGGGGGGGGTGGGGGGGGGGGGGGGTGGGGGGGGGGGGGGGTGGGGGGGGGGGGGGGTGGGGGGGGGGGGGGGTGGGGGGGGGGGGGGGTGGGGGGGGGGGGGGGTGGGGGGGGGGGGGGGTGGGGGGGGGGGGGGGTGGGGGGGGGGGGGGGTGGGGGGGGGGGGGGGTGGGGGGGGGGGGGGGTGGGGGGGGGGGGGGGTGGGGGGGGGGGGGGGTGGGGGGGGGGGGGGGTGGGGGGGGGGGGGGGTGGGGGGGGGGGGGGGTGGGGGGGGGGGGGGGTGGGGGGGGGGGGGGGTGGGGGGGGGGGGGGGTGGGGGGGGGGGGGGGTGGGGGGGGGGGGGGGTGGGGGGGGGGGGGGGTGGGGGGGGGGGGGGGTGGGGGGGGGGGGGGGTGGGGGGGGGGGGGGGTGGGGGGGGGGGGGGGTGGGGGGGGGGGGGGGTGGGGGGGGGGGGGGGTGGGGGGGGGGGGGGGTGGGGGGGGGGGGGGGTGGGGGGGGGGGGGGGTGGGGGGGGGGGGGGGTGGGGGGGGGGGGGGGTGGGGGGGGGGGGGGGTGGGGGGGGGGGGGGGTGGGGGGGGGGGGGGGTGGGGGGGGGGGGGGGTGGGGGGGGGGGGGGGTGGGGGGGGGGGGGGGTGGGGGGGGGGGGGGGTGGGGGGGGGGGGGGGTGGGGGGGGGGGGGGGTGGGGGGGGGGGGGGGTGGGGGGGGGGGGGGGTGGGGGGGGGGGGGGGTGGGGGGGGGGGGGGGTGGGGGGGGGGGGGGGTGGGGGGGGGGGGGGGTGGGGGGGGGGGGGGGTGGGGGGGGGGGGGGGTGGGGGGGGGGGGGGGTGGGGGGGGGGGGGGGTGGGGGGGGGGGGGGGTGGGGGGGGGGGGGGGTGGGGGGGGGGGGGGGTGGGGGGGGGGGGGGGTGGGGGGGGGGGGGGGTGGGGGGGGGGGGGGGTGGGGGGGGGGGGGGGTGGGGGGGGGGGGGGGTGGGGGGGGGGGGGGGTGGGGGGGGGGGGGGGTGGGGGGGGGGGGGGGTGGGGGGGGGGGGGGGTGGGGGGGGGGGGGGGTGGGGGGGGGGGGGGGTGGGGGGGGGGGGGGGTGGGGGGGGGGGGGGGTGGGGGGGGGGGGGGGTGGGGGGGGGGGGGGGTGGGGGGGGGGGGGGGTGGGGGGGGGGGGGGGTGGGGGGGGGGGGGGGTGGGGGGGGGGGGGGGTGGGGGGGGGGGGGGGTGGGGGGGGGGGGGGGTGGGGGGGGGGGGGGGTGGGGGGGGGGGGGGGTGGGGGGGGGGGGGGGTGGGGGGGGGGGGGGGTGGGGGGGGGGGGGGGTGGGGGGGGGGGGGGGTGGGGGGGGGGGGGGGTGGGGGGGGGGGGGGGTGGGGGGGGGGGGGGGTGGGGGGGGGGGGGGGTGGGGGGGGGGGGGGGTGGGGGGGGGGGGGGGTGGGGGGGGGGGGGGGTGGGGGGGGGGGGGGGTGGGGGGGGGGGGGGGTGGGGGGGGGGGGGGGTGGGGGGGGGGGGGGGTGGGGGGGGGGGGGGGTGGGGGGGGGGGGGGGTGGGGGGGGGGGGGGGTGGGGGGGGGGGGGGGTGGGGGGGGGGGGGGGTGGGGGGGGGGGGGGGTGGGGGGGGGGGGGGGTGGGGGGGGGGGGGGGTGGGGGGGGGGGGGGGTGGGGGGGGGGGGGGGTGGGGGGGGGGGGGGGTGGGGGGGGGGGGGGGTGGGGGGGGGGGGGGGTGGGGGGGGGGGGGGGTGGGGGGGGGGGGGGGTGGGGGGGGGGGGGGGTGGGGGGGGGGGGGGGTGGGGGGGGGGGGGGGTGGGGGGGGGGGGGGGTGGGGGGGGGGGGGGGTGGGGGGGGGGGGGGGTGGGGGGGGGGGGGGGTGGGGGGGGGGGGGGGTGGGGGGGGGGGGGGGTGGGGGGGGGGGGGGGTGGGGGGGGGGGGGGGTGGGGGGGGGGGGGGGTGGGGGGGGGGGGGGGTGGGGGGGGGGGGGGGTGGGGGGGGGGGGGGGTGGGGGGGGGGGGGGGTGGGGGGGGGGGGGGGTGGGGGGGGGGGGGGGTGGGGGGGGGGGGGGGTGGGGGGGGGGGGGGGTGGGGGGGGGGGGGGGTGGGGGGGGGGGGGGGTGGGGGGGGGGGGGGGTGGGGGGGGGGGGGGGTGGGGGGGGGGGGGGGTGGGGGGGGGGGGGGGTGGGGGGGGGGGGGGGTGGGGGGGGGGGGGGGTGGGGGGGGGGGGGGGTGGGGGGGGGGGGGGGTGGGGGGGGGGGGGGGTGGGGGGGGGGGGGGGTGGGGGGGGGGGGGGGTGGGGGGGGGGGGGGGTGGGGGGGGGGGGGGGTGGGGGGGGGGGGGGGTGGGGGGGGGGGGGGGTGGGGGGGGGGGGGGGTGGGGGGGGGGGGGGGTGGGGGGGGGGGGGGGTGGGGGGGGGGGGGGGTGGGGGGGGGGGGGGGTGGGGGGGGGGGGGGGTGGGGGGGGGGGGGGGTGGGGGGGGGGGGGGGTGGGGGGGGGGGGGGGTGGGGGGGGGGGGGGGTGGGGGGGGGGGGGGGTGGGGGGGGGGGGGGGTGGGGGGGGGGGGGGGTGGGGGGGGGGGGGGGTGGGGGGGGGGGGGGGTGGGGGGGGGGGGGGGTGGGGGGGGGGGGGGGTGGGGGGGGGGGGGGGTGGGGGGGGGGGGGGGTGGGGGGGGGGGGGGGTGGGGGGGGGGGGGGGTGGGGGGGGGGGGGGGTGGGGGGGGGGGGGGGTGGGGGGGGGGGGGGGTGGGGGGGGGGGGGGGTGGGGGGGGGGGGGGGTGGGGGGGGGGGGGGGTGGGGGGGGGGGGGGGTGGGGGGGGGGGGGGGTGGGGGGGGGGGGGGGTGGGGGGGGGGGGGGGTGGGGGGGGGGGGGGGTGGGGGGGGGGGGGGGTGGGGGGGGGGGGGGGTGGGGGGGGGGGGGGGTGGGGGGGGGGGGGGGTGGGGGGGGGGGGGGGTGGGGGGGGGGGGGGGTGGGGGGGGGGGGGGGTGGGGGGGGGGGGGGGTGGGGGGGGGGGGGGGTGGGGGGGGGGGGGGGTGGGGGGGGGGGGGGGTGGGGGGGGGGGGGGGTGGGGGGGGGGGGGGGTGGGGGGGGGGGGGGGTGGGGGGGGGGGGGGGTGGGGGGGGGGGGGGGTGGGGGGGGGGGGGGGTGGGGGGGGGGGGGGGTGGGGGGGGGGGGGGGTGGGGGGGGGGGGGGGTGGGGGGGGGGGGGGGTGGGGGGGGGGGGGGGTGGGGGGGGGGGGGGGTGGGGGGGGGGGGGGGTGGGGGGGGGGGGGGGTGGGGGGGGGGGGGGGTGGGGGGGGGGGGGGGTGGGGGGGGGGGGGGGTGGGGGGGGGGGGGGGTGGGGGGGGGGGGGGGTGGGGGGGGGGGGGGGTGGGGGGGGGGGGGGGTGGGGGGGGGGGGGGGTGGGGGGGGGGGGGGGTGGGGGGGGGGGGGGGTGGGGGGGGGGGGGGGTGGGGGGGGGGGGGGGTGGGGGGGGGGGGGGGTGGGGGGGGGGGGGGGTGGGGGGGGGGGGGGGTGGGGGGGGGGGGGGGTGGGGGGGGGGGGGGGTGGGGGGGGGGGGGGGTGGGGGGGGGGGGGGGTGGGGGGGGGGGGGGGTGGGGGGGGGGGGGGGTGGGGGGGGGGGGGGGTGGGGGGGGGGGGGGGTGGGGGGGGGGGGGGGTGGGGGGGGGGGGGGGTGGGGGGGGGGGGGGGTGGGGGGGGGGGGGGGTGGGGGGGGGGGGGGGTGGGGGGGGGGGGGGGTGGGGGGGGGGGGGGGTGGGGGGGGGGGGGGGTGGGGGGGGGGGGGGGTGGGGGGGGGGGGGGGTGGGGGGGGGGGGGGGTGGGGGGGGGGGGGGGTGGGGGGGGGGGGGGGTGGGGGGGGGGGGGGGTGGGGGGGGGGGGGGGTGGGGGGGGGGGGGGGTGGGGGGGGGGGGGGGTGGGGGGGGGGGGGGGTGGGGGGGGGGGGGGGTGGGGGGGGGGGGGGGTGGGGGGGGGGGGGGGTGGGGGGGGGGGGGGGTGGGGGGGGGGGGGGGTGGGGGGGGGGGGGGGTGGGGGGGGGGGGGGGTGGGGGGGGGGGGGGGTGGGGGGGGGGGGGGGTGGGGGGGGGGGGGGGTGGGGGGGGGGGGGGGTGGGGGGGGGGGGGGGTGGGGGGGGGGGGGGGTGGGGGGGGGGGGGGGTGGGGGGGGGGGGGGGTGGGGGGGGGGGGGGGTGGGGGGGGGGGGGGGTGGGGGGGGGGGGGGGTGGGGGGGGGGGGGGGTGGGGGGGGGGGGGGGTGGGGGGGGGGGGGGGTGGGGGGGGGGGGGGGTGGGGGGGGGGGGGGGTGGGGGGGGGGGGGGGTGGGGGGGGGGGGGGGTGGGGGGGGGGGGGGGTGGGGGGGGGGGGGGGTGGGGGGGGGGGGGGGTGGGGGGGGGGGGGGGTGGGGGGGGGGGGGGGTGGGGGGGGGGGGGGGTGGGGGGGGGGGGGGGTGGGGGGGGGGGGGGGTGGGGGGGGGGGGGGGTGGGGGGGGGGGGGGGTGGGGGGGGGGGGGGGTGGGGGGGGGGGGGGGTGGGGGGGGGGGGGGGTGGGGGGGGGGGGGGGTGGGGGGGGGGGGGGGTGGGGGGGGGGGGGGGTGGGGGGGGGGGGGGGTGGGGGGGGGGGGGGGTGGGGGGGGGGGGGGGTGGGGGGGGGGGGGGGTGGGGGGGGGGGGGGGTGGGGGGGGGGGGGGGTGGGGGGGGGGGGGGGTGGGGGGGGGGGGGGGTGGGGGGGGGGGGGGGTGGGGGGGGGGGGGGGTGGGGGGGGGGGGGGGTGGGGGGGGGGGGGGGTGGGGGGGGGGGGGGGTGGGGGGGGGGGGGGGTGGGGGGGGGGGGGGGTGGGGGGGGGGGGGGGTGGGGGGGGGGGGGGGTGGGGGGGGGGGGGGGTGGGGGGGGGGGGGGGTGGGGGGGGGGGGGGGTGGGGGGGGGGGGGGGTGGGGGGGGGGGGGGGTGGGGGGGGGGGGGGGTGGGGGGGGGGGGGGGTGGGGGGGGGGGGGGGTGGGGGGGGGGGGGGGTGGGGGGGGGGGGGGGTGGGGGGGGGGGGGGGTGGGGGGGGGGGGGGGTGGGGGGGGGGGGGGGTGGGGGGGGGGGGGGGTGGGGGGGGGGGGGGGTGGGGGGGGGGGGGGGTGGGGGGGGGGGGGGGTGGGGGGGGGGGGGGGTGGGGGGGGGGGGGGGTGGGGGGGGGGGGGGGTGGGGGGGGGGGGGGGTGGGGGGGGGGGGGGGTGGGGGGGGGGGGGGGTGGGGGGGGGGGGGGGTGGGGGGGGGGGGGGGTGGGGGGGGGGGGGGGTGGGGGGGGGGGGGGGTGGGGGGGGGGGGGGGTGGGGGGGGGGGGGGGTGGGGGGGGGGGGGGGTGGGGGGGGGGGGGGGTGGGGGGGGGGGGGGGTGGGGGGGGGGGGGGGTGGGGGGGGGGGGGGGTGGGGGGGGGGGGGGGTGGGGGGGGGGGGGGGTGGGGGGGGGGGGGGGTGGGGGGGGGGGGGGGTGGGGGGGGGGGGGGGTGGGGGGGGGGGGGGGTGGGGGGGGGGGGGGGTGGGGGGGGGGGGGGGTGGGGGGGGGGGGGGGTGGGGGGGGGGGGGGGTGGGGGGGGGGGGGGGTGGGGGGGGGGGGGGGTGGGGGGGGGGGGGGGTGGGGGGGGGGGGGGGTGGGGGGGGGGGGGGGTGGGGGGGGGGGGGGGTGGGGGGGGGGGGGGGTGGGGGGGGGGGGGGGTGGGGGGGGGGGGGGGTGGGGGGGGGGGGGGGTGGGGGGGGGGGGGGGTGGGGGGGGGGGGGGGTGGGGGGGGGGGGGGGTGGGGGGGGGGGGGGGTGGGGGGGGGGGGGGGTGGGGGGGGGGGGGGGTGGGGGGGGGGGGGGGTGGGGGGGGGGGGGGGTGGGGGGGGGGGGGGGTGGGGGGGGGGGGGGGTGGGGGGGGGGGGGGGTGGGGGGGGGGGGGGGTGGGGGGGGGGGGGGGTGGGGGGGGGGGGGGGTGGGGGGGGGGGGGGGTGGGGGGGGGGGGGGGTGGGGGGGGGGGGGGGTGGGGGGGGGGGGGGGTGGGGGGGGGGGGGGGTGGGGGGGGGGGGGGGTGGGGGGGGGGGGGGGTGGGGGGGGGGGGGGGTGGGGGGGGGGGGGGGTGGGGGGGGGGGGGGGTGGGGGGGGGGGGGGGTGGGGGGGGGGGGGGGTGGGGGGGGGGGGGGGTGGGGGGGGGGGGGGGTGGGGGGGGGGGGGGGTGGGGGGGGGGGGGGGTGGGGGGGGGGGGGGGTGGGGGGGGGGGGGGGTGGGGGGGGGGGGGGGTGGGGGGGGGGGGGGGTGGGGGGGGGGGGGGGTGGGGGGGGGGGGGGGTGGGGGGGGGGGGGGGTGGGGGGGGGGGGGGGTGGGGGGGGGGGGGGGTGGGGGGGGGGGGGGGTGGGGGGGGGGGGGGGTGGGGGGGGGGGGGGGTGGGGGGGGGGGGGGGTGGGGGGGGGGGGGGGTGGGGGGGGGGGGGGGTGGGGGGGGGGGGGGGTGGGGGGGGGGGGGGGTGGGGGGGGGGGGGGGTGGGGGGGGGGGGGGGTGGGGGGGGGGGGGGGTGGGGGGGGGGGGGGGTGGGGGGGGGGGGGGGTGGGGGGGGGGGGGGGTGGGGGGGGGGGGGGGTGGGGGGGGGGGGGGGTGGGGGGGGGGGGGGGTGGGGGGGGGGGGGGGTGGGGGGGGGGGGGGGTGGGGGGGGGGGGGGGTGGGGGGGGGGGGGGGTGGGGGGGGGGGGGGGTGGGGGGGGGGGGGGGTGGGGGGGGGGGGGGGTGGGGGGGGGGGGGGGTGGGGGGGGGGGGGGGTGGGGGGGGGGGGGGGTGGGGGGGGGGGGGGGTGGGGGGGGGGGGGGGTGGGGGGGGGGGGGGGTGGGGGGGGGGGGGGGTGGGGGGGGGGGGGGGTGGGGGGGGGGGGGGGTGGGGGGGGGGGGGGGTGGGGGGGGGGGGGGGTGGGGGGGGGGGGGGGTGGGGGGGGGGGGGGGTGGGGGGGGGGGGGGGTGGGGGGGGGGGGGGGTGGGGGGGGGGGGGGGTGGGGGGGGGGGGGGGTGGGGGGGGGGGGGGGTGGGGGGGGGGGGGGGTGGGGGGGGGGGGGGGTGGGGGGGGGGGGGGGTGGGGGGGGGGGGGGGTGGGGGGGGGGGGGGGTGGGGGGGGGGGGGGGTGGGGGGGGGGGGGGGTGGGGGGGGGGGGGGGTGGGGGGGGGGGGGGGTGGGGGGGGGGGGGGGTGGGGGGGGGGGGGGGTGGGGGGGGGGGGGGGTGGGGGGGGGGGGGGGTGGGGGGGGGGGGGGGTGGGGGGGGGGGGGGGTGGGGGGGGGGGGGGGTGGGGGGGGGGGGGGGTGGGGGGGGGGGGGGGTGGGGGGGGGGGGGGGTGGGGGGGGGGGGGGGTGGGGGGGGGGGGGGGTGGGGGGGGGGGGGGGTGGGGGGGGGGGGGGGTGGGGGGGGGGGGGGGTGGGGGGGGGGGGGGGTGGGGGGGGGGGGGGGTGGGGGGGGGGGGGGGTGGGGGGGGGGGGGGGTGGGGGGGGGGGGGGGTGGGGGGGGGGGGGGGTGGGGGGGGGGGGGGGTGGGGGGGGGGGGGGGTGGGGGGGGGGGGGGGTGGGGGGGGGGGGGGGTGGGGGGGGGGGGGGGTGGGGGGGGGGGGGGGTGGGGGGGGGGGGGGGTGGGGGGGGGGGGGGGTGGGGGGGGGGGGGGGTGGGGGGGGGGGGGGGTGGGGGGGGGGGGGGGTGGGGGGGGGGGGGGGTGGGGGGGGGGGGGGGTGGGGGGGGGGGGGGGTGGGGGGGGGGGGGGGTGGGGGGGGGGGGGGGTGGGGGGGGGGGGGGGTGGGGGGGGGGGGGGGTGGGGGGGGGGGGGGGTGGGGGGGGGGGGGGGTGGGGGGGGGGGGGGGTGGGGGGGGGGGGGGGTGGGGGGGGGGGGGGGTGGGGGGGGGGGGGGGTGGGGGGGGGGGGGGGTGGGGGGGGGGGGGGGTGGGGGGGGGGGGGGGTGGGGGGGGGGGGGGGTGGGGGGGGGGGGGGGTGGGGGGGGGGGGGGGTGGGGGGGGGGGGGGGTGGGGGGGGGGGGGGGTGGGGGGGGGGGGGGGTGGGGGGGGGGGGGGGTGGGGGGGGGGGGGGGTGGGGGGGGGGGGGGGTGGGGGGGGGGGGGGGTGGGGGGGGGGGGGGGTGGGGGGGGGGGGGGGTGGGGGGGGGGGGGGGTGGGGGGGGGGGGGGGTGGGGGGGGGGGGGGGTGGGGGGGGGGGGGGGTGGGGGGGGGGGGGGGTGGGGGGGGGGGGGGGTGGGGGGGGGGGGGGGTGGGGGGGGGGGGGGGTGGGGGGGGGGGGGGGTGGGGGGGGGGGGGGGTGGGGGGGGGGGGGGGTGGGGGGGGGGGGGGGTGGGGGGGGGGGGGGGTGGGGGGGGGGGGGGGTGGGGGGGGGGGGGGGTGGGGGGGGGGGGGGGTGGGGGGGGGGGGGGGTGGGGGGGGGGGGGGGTGGGGGGGGGGGGGGGTGGGGGGGGGGGGGGGTGGGGGGGGGGGGGGGTGGGGGGGGGGGGGGGTGGGGGGGGGGGGGGGTGGGGGGGGGGGGGGGTGGGGGGGGGGGGGGGTGGGGGGGGGGGGGGGTGGGGGGGGGGGGGGGTGGGGGGGGGGGGGGGTGGGGGGGGGGGGGGGTGGGGGGGGGGGGGGGTGGGGGGGGGGGGGGGTGGGGGGGGGGGGGGGTGGGGGGGGGGGGGGGTGGGGGGGGGGGGGGGTGGGGGGGGGGGGGGGTGGGGGGGGGGGGGGGTGGGGGGGGGGGGGGGTGGGGGGGGGGGGGGGTGGGGGGGGGGGGGGGTGGGGGGGGGGGGGGGTGGGGGGGGGGGGGGGTGGGGGGGGGGGGGGGTGGGGGGGGGGGGGGGTGGGGGGGGGGGGGGGTGGGGGGGGGGGGGGGTGGGGGGGGGGGGGGGTGGGGGGGGGGGGGGGTGGGGGGGGGGGGGGGTGGGGGGGGGGGGGGGTGGGGGGGGGGGGGGGTGGGGGGGGGGGGGGGTGGGGGGGGGGGGGGGTGGGGGGGGGGGGGGGTGGGGGGGGGGGGGGGTGGGGGGGGGGGGGGGTGGGGGGGGGGGGGGGTGGGGGGGGGGGGGGGTGGGGGGGGGGGGGGGTGGGGGGGGGGGGGGGTGGGGGGGGGGGGGGGTGGGGGGGGGGGGGGGTGGGGGGGGGGGGGGGTGGGGGGGGGGGGGGGTGGGGGGGGGGGGGGGTGGGGGGGGGGGGGGGTGGGGGGGGGGGGGGGTGGGGGGGGGGGGGGGTGGGGGGGGGGGGGGGTGGGGGGGGGGGGGGGTGGGGGGGGGGGGGGGTGGGGGGGGGGGGGGGTGGGGGGGGGGGGGGGTGGGGGGGGGGGGGGGTGGGGGGGGGGGGGGGTGGGGGGGGGGGGGGGTGGGGGGGGGGGGGGGTGGGGGGGGGGGGGGGTGGGGGGGGGGGGGGGTGGGGGGGGGGGGGGGTGGGGGGGGGGGGGGGTGGGGGGGGGGGGGGGTGGGGGGGGGGGGGGGTGGGGGGGGGGGGGGGTGGGGGGGGGGGGGGGTGGGGGGGGGGGGGGGTGGGGGGGGGGGGGGGTGGGGGGGGGGGGGGGTGGGGGGGGGGGGGGGTGGGGGGGGGGGGGGGTGGGGGGGGGGGGGGGTGGGGGGGGGGGGGGGTGGGGGGGGGGGGGGGTGGGGGGGGGGGGGGGTGGGGGGGGGGGGGGGTGGGGGGGGGGGGGGGTGGGGGGGGGGGGGGGTGGGGGGGGGGGGGGGTGGGGGGGGGGGGGGGTGGGGGGGGGGGGGGGTGGGGGGGGGGGGGGGTGGGGGGGGGGGGGGGTGGGGGGGGGGGGGGGTGGGGGGGGGGGGGGGTGGGGGGGGGGGGGGGTGGGGGGGGGGGGGGGTGGGGGGGGGGGGGGGTGGGGGGGGGGGGGGGTGGGGGGGGGGGGGGGTGGGGGGGGGGGGGGGTGGGGGGGGGGGGGGGTGGGGGGGGGGGGGGGTGGGGGGGGGGGGGGGTGGGGGGGGGGGGGGGTGGGGGGGGGGGGGGGTGGGGGGGGGGGGGGGTGGGGGGGGGGGGGGGTGGGGGGGGGGGGGGGTGGGGGGGGGGGGGGGTGGGGGGGGGGGGGGGTGGGGGGGGGGGGGGGTGGGGGGGGGGGGGGGTGGGGGGGGGGGGGGGTGGGGGGGGGGGGGGGTGGGGGGGGGGGGGGGTGGGGGGGGGGGGGGGTGGGGGGGGGGGGGGGTGGGGGGGGGGGGGGGTGGGGGGGGGGGGGGGTGGGGGGGGGGGGGGGTGGGGGGGGGGGGGGGTGGGGGGGGGGGGGGGTGGGGGGGGGGGGGGGTGGGGGGGGGGGGGGGTGGGGGGGGGGGGGGGTGGGGGGGGGGGGGGGTGGGGGGGGGGGGGGGTGGGGGGGGGGGGGGGTGGGGGGGGGGGGGGGTGGGGGGGGGGGGGGGTGGGGGGGGGGGGGGGTGGGGGGGGGGGGGGGTGGGGGGGGGGGGGGGTGGGGGGGGGGGGGGGTGGGGGGGGGGGGGGGTGGGGGGGGGGGGGGGTGGGGGGGGGGGGGGGTGGGGGGGGGGGGGGGTGGGGGGGGGGGGGGGTGGGGGGGGGGGGGGGTGGGGGGGGGGGGGGGTGGGGGGGGGGGGGGGTGGGGGGGGGGGGGGGTGGGGGGGGGGGGGGGTGGGGGGGGGGGGGGGTGGGGGGGGGGGGGGGTGGGGGGGGGGGGGGGTGGGGGGGGGGGGGGGTGGGGGGGGGGGGGGGTGGGGGGGGGGGGGGGTGGGGGGGGGGGGGGGTGGGGGGGGGGGGGGGTGGGGGGGGGGGGGGGTGGGGGGGGGGGGGGGTGGGGGGGGGGGGGGGTGGGGGGGGGGGGGGGTGGGGGGGGGGGGGGGTGGGGGGGGGGGGGGGTGGGGGGGGGGGGGGGTGGGGGGGGGGGGGGGTGGGGGGGGGGGGGGGTGGGGGGGGGGGGGGGTGGGGGGGGGGGGGGGTGGGGGGGGGGGGGGGTGGGGGGGGGGGGGGGTGGGGGGGGGGGGGGGTGGGGGGGGGGGGGGGTGGGGGGGGGGGGGGGTGGGGGGGGGGGGGGGTGGGGGGGGGGGGGGGTGGGGGGGGGGGGGGGTGGGGGGGGGGGGGGGTGGGGGGGGGGGGGGGTGGGGGGGGGGGGGGGTGGGGGGGGGGGGGGGTGGGGGGGGGGGGGGGTGGGGGGGGGGGGGGGTGGGGGGGGGGGGGGGTGGGGGGGGGGGGGGGTGGGGGGGGGGGGGGGTGGGGGGGGGGGGGGGTGGGGGGGGGGGGGGGTGGGGGGGGGGGGGGGTGGGGGGGGGGGGGGGTGGGGGGGGGGGGGGGTGGGGGGGGGGGGGGGTGGGGGGGGGGGGGGGTGGGGGGGGGGGGGGGTGGGGGGGGGGGGGGGTGGGGGGGGGGGGGGGTGGGGGGGGGGGGGGGTGGGGGGGGGGGGGGGTGGGGGGGGGGGGGGGTGGGGGGGGGGGGGGGTGGGGGGGGGGGGGGGTGGGGGGGGGGGGGGGTGGGGGGGGGGGGGGGTGGGGGGGGGGGGGGGTGGGGGGGGGGGGGGGTGGGGGGGGGGGGGGGTGGGGGGGGGGGGGGGTGGGGGGGGGGGGGGGTGGGGGGGGGGGGGGGTGGGGGGGGGGGGGGGTGGGGGGGGGGGGGGGTGGGGGGGGGGGGGGGTGGGGGGGGGGGGGGGTGGGGGGGGGGGGGGGTGGGGGGGGGGGGGGGTGGGGGGGGGGGGGGGTGGGGGGGGGGGGGGGTGGGGGGGGGGGGGGGTGGGGGGGGGGGGGGGTGGGGGGGGGGGGGGGTGGGGGGGGGGGGGGGTGGGGGGGGGGGGGGGTGGGGGGGGGGGGGGGTGGGGGGGGGGGGGGGTGGGGGGGGGGGGGGGTGGGGGGGGGGGGGGGTGGGGGGGGGGGGGGGTGGGGGGGGGGGGGGGTGGGGGGGGGGGGGGGTGGGGGGGGGGGGGGGTGGGGGGGGGGGGGGGTGGGGGGGGGGGGGGGTGGGGGGGGGGGGGGGTGGGGGGGGGGGGGGGTGGGGGGGGGGGGGGGTGGGGGGGGGGGGGGGTGGGGGGGGGGGGGGGTGGGGGGGGGGGGGGGTGGGGGGGGGGGGGGGTGGGGGGGGGGGGGGGTGGGGGGGGGGGGGGGTGGGGGGGGGGGGGGGTGGGGGGGGGGGGGGGTGGGGGGGGGGGGGGGTGGGGGGGGGGGGGGGTGGGGGGGGGGGGGGGTGGGGGGGGGGGGGGGTGGGGGGGGGGGGGGGTGGGGGGGGGGGGGGGTGGGGGGGGGGGGGGGTGGGGGGGGGGGGGGGTGGGGGGGGGGGGGGGTGGGGGGGGGGGGGGGTGGGGGGGGGGGGGGGTGGGGGGGGGGGGGGGTGGGGGGGGGGGGGGGTGGGGGGGGGGGGGGGTGGGGGGGGGGGGGGGTGGGGGGGGGGGGGGGTGGGGGGGGGGGGGGGTGGGGGGGGGGGGGGGTGGGGGGGGGGGGGGGTGGGGGGGGGGGGGGGTGGGGGGGGGGGGGGGTGGGGGGGGGGGGGGGTGGGGGGGGGGGGGGGTGGGGGGGGGGGGGGGTGGGGGGGGGGGGGGGTGGGGGGGGGGGGGGGTGGGGGGGGGGGGGGGTGGGGGGGGGGGGGGGTGGGGGGGGGGGGGGGTGGGGGGGGGGGGGGGTGGGGGGGGGGGGGGGTGGGGGGGGGGGGGGGTGGGGGGGGGGGGGGGTGGGGGGGGGGGGGGGTGGGGGGGGGGGGGGGTGGGGGGGGGGGGGGGTGGGGGGGGGAAGGGCCAGTGGGGGGGGGGGGGGGGGGGGGGGGGGGGGGGTGGGGAGGGGGGCGGCGGCGGCCGGGGGGGGGGGGGGGGGGGGCGGGGTGGGGGGGGGGTGGGGGGGGGGGGCGGGGGGAGGGGGGGTGGGGGGGGGGGTGGGGGGGGGGGGGGGGGGTGGGGGGGGGGGGGGCGGGTGGGGGGGATGGACTACAATTCCCATCAGCCCCTGCCATGCTGGCAGGGGCTGATGGGAATTGTAGTCCATAACATCTGGAGTGCCAAAGGTTCGCCACCACGGCACTAAGTGTTCTCCTGTTAACACAACATGCCCCACATTGCAGTCACATATTAAATGCTGGCCCCCTAAAAAAAGGTGTTTGCATCCCTTGTGGAAAATACTTTAGTGTTTGTCATGGACCCCTTGCATTGGGGTAGCTGCCTTTTCCGACATGGGGCAAGTCAACCTAAGACCACAGCAGTGTTCTTAAATCTTTCATCTGAACCACATTGTTGTGATCTTTGTTTTTGAAATGTTGGTCTTGCACTTATCACTGAACAGCGGGAGGTAAAACGACTGTTTGCTGGTGGGCTTTCAGAGAGTCATGATTCTTCTTAGAAAATGCACGCACAAAATGTTACGTTGGATTTCAGAGGCGGGAAAGTAGGTGGACGATGAATCTGACGGACTTTGGCTCATTCCGCACATGCAGAATAATGCACTTTCAAACTGCTTTCAGTGCTCTTTGAAGCTGTGCGGAATAGCAAAATCCACTTGCAGACAGTTGTGAAAGTGGTTTGAAAACGCATTATTTTGTGTGTGCAGAAGGGGCCTTTGACTCCAGACTCTCGGCTGGGTTTGGTAAAGATGGACCTAAGGGCTGGGTTTGGTAAAGATGGACCTAAGGACATCCTATTCCTTGGGCCTTTCCTCTCTGCACTTGCTTTGTTGAAGTGAAGGAAGGCTGAAATTGCCCGCCTGCTGCATGTGTGTGTTGACAACTTCTTGTGCTTCTTCCTTTAGCCCTGCTGGGAACAGGACGACAAGGCGGCGCCATGTCTGGCAGGTAAGAAGCGGAAATGCTCCCCTCAGCAGTCTGTGCAAGTTTCTCATGGTTTCTTTTTTCAGTTGCGCTGTGTCATTCTGCGCCATTTCATACCAGGTGCTCGGGAGCAACAGCCGCAGAAGGCCACTGCTTTCACATCCTGCACGTGAGCTCCCAAAAGCACCTGGTGGGCCACTGCGAGTAGCAGAGAGCTGGACTAGATGGACTCTGGTCTGATCCAGCAGGCTCTTTCTTATGTTCTTAAGGCCCTTGCTTTCACCTCACCATGTAGTCTCAAAGGCACCTGGTGAATGACACTGCGAGTAGCAGAGAGCTGGACTAGATGGACTCTGGTCTGATCCAGCAGGCTCTTTCTTATGTTCTTAAGGCCCTTGCTTTCACCTCCTGCATGTGAGCTCTCAAAGGCACCTGGTGGGCCACTGCAAGTAGCAGAGAGCTGGACTAGATGGACTCTGGTCTGATCCAGCTGGCTTGTTCTTATGTTATTATACCACTTTAGCCAGTCTGCTTGACTGCTACTTTGGAAAACGATCCTGTGTATTCTGCGTATCGATTTAGGACATTGATATCCCGTCATTTTGCTTCACCTGGTCCACCACTGAAACTAAAACATCAGGCAAATCAGAAGTGTCTTCGCCCACTGAAAGAGGACTGTCCTAGGGGAGGGAGTTCCATAATCACTCCTAGTTGTGGCATTTTTCACTTGCATGGGATGGCTAATGGAAGTTCAGAATTCCAGCTCCTCTTTGAATGGAAGGTTTTGAAGATGCTTCAGATTCTGTGTTCAAAACCAGCCGGGCTCTGTTTCCTTTGGTTGACGTGTCTTTGTGAATACTTTTGAGACACAAAGCTATGATAATTCTTTTCCCTTTTTGAAAAAAGGAGCTGTGATTGTCAAAAGCTTATCCCCCCCCCCCCCCAATCTTTTGGGTCTTTAAGATGCTGCACATTTGAATCTAGCTGTTCCCCCATACATCAACATGGCTACCCAAATGTGATTGTTTTACTGCAGAACATTATGGTTACCCTTTGAAATAATATTCTTTCCAGCTTTTTGTGAAATGACCGTGTGGCGACTCTAAAGCATTCAGTAAATAAACAATCGGGAGATTTGGGGTGTTCTGAACAAATGCTGCTCACTTGAGCCCTCAGTTTTCGTCACAGTCTCACTGCTGATCTGGGCTCGAACCTGCTCTTTGGGGATGAATAATGATTTAATGTTCATGGGTGTAATGGAGGATAGAAGGTAGATAAAAAATGTAGCCATATGTATAAAATAATGATCAAAGCAGCCCATGCAACAATAGCTTTAGGCTGGAAAGAAAATTAAAAAATGGACAATCCAGAAATGGTTGGAATACATCTGGGAACAAGTGACACTAGACCAGTGATGGCGAACCTTTTTGAGACCGAGTGCCCAAACTGCAACCCAAAACCCACTTATTTATCTCAAAGTGCCAATCCGGCAATTCAACCTGAATACTGAGGTTTTAGTTTAGAAAAAACGGTTGGCTCAGAGGCGTAAGCTTGGTGGCAGTCGGTGGCTTTGCTTTGAAGCAACCATGCAACTCTTCCAATGGGTGAATCACGACCCTAGGAGGGTTTACTCAGAAGCAAGCCCCATTGCCAGCAACCGAGCTTACTCCCAGGTAGAGGATCCCACTTTAGTTCTTCGCATGAAAATCAGTGGGGTTTAACAGCGCTTAGCAGGGTTACCTACACTACTTAGTACTTCCCCAAAACTAGGTCTTAGGTTTAATGCTAATAATCGAGCCCAACAGCCCAGGCCAGCCTAGATGTGTGTGTGTGGGGGGGGGGGGGCTGACTCTGCGCGTGCCCACAGAGAGGGCTCTGAGTGCCACCTCTGGCATCCGTGCCATAGGTTCGCCATCACTGCACTAGACATTTTCGAAATAATAACAAAAAATAAACTGTGGCAAGATAAACAGAGCGAAATTTTGAAGATATGGACCATATATGCGGACTGGATGAAAGAAGCTGGAGTCAATGAGGAGATATGGGAGAAGAGATGACAAAGAATGAACTTACTGCTGTTTGTTTGATAAAACTATGAAGAAAATACAGGGGGGGAGGGGGAAAAGGGGGAAATGTATTGTTTGAAAACGAATGAAGAAGTGTATTAATATAAAATGGAATATTCAAATGATACAATAAAACATTATTTAAAAAAAGAACCTGCTCTTTGCACTGTAGTTTAACCCCGCGTGCCTTCCCTCCCCCAGGCTGTGGTCCAAGGCGACTTTTTTGCGGCTACAAGCGGAGACTCATAACCAGAGAGGAGCACTGCGGCCCTTCTGAAGAAGATTGAGGGGTTTATTCCACTTAGCCTTGAGGAGGCCGGAGTTTTACTTGGGCAAAAAATGTGCCTACGTGTACAAAGCAAAAAAGTAAGTGGGCGATCAGCCAGCGCTTGATTTTGGCGTGTGATCTGATAGCAGACTTGAGCGGTACTACTCAAAGTAGACAAAGTACAGCAAACCCCCCACCTTCATGAAGAAAAACTCCACACAGCTGTTTCTTTCAAAAGAAGGCTTTTACCGTTGAGTTGCTATATGTACAAGATACTATATACAGAGTATATTGAGCAGTCCAACAAAGTGCTTCGCCAGGCACTCGTTTCCCAAAGGAACAAACACACAGTACATTGCTGTTGCTTATATACATGGTTCCACCAATCACTGTAAAGGTCACTTGCATCTGGATAGAACCAGTCTGCTTGCTGTTCTCTAGCTGTCAGATCATTCCTTTCTTGCAGACTCATACCTCTGCTGGATAGGATATGACCATCATGATCTAACTGTCATGACACCCCTTCTCATATCCTAGGAAGCAGACATTATATACATTTACTTGTTTACATATTTACATTTGCAATGCCTAACATTGGCAACATACGCTCAAACTGAAGCTCTGGTACTGCTTTGGTAAACAAATCAGCTTGATTGTTTTCACTTTCTATGTAAGACAGAGCAATTGTTTTGTTTTGCACCATTTGCTTTACATTTTGGTATCTAACACTAATATATTTCATTCTTGTTCTCATGCTTTCTGTTTCTGCTAAACTAATACAGGTTTGTGAATCATCTTGGATGATTACTGGTTCTACACATTGCACCTTTAAGTCAGTTAGCAATTGTTTCACCCAGTGCAACTCCGTACATGTTTCGGATAAAGCACAATAGTCTGTCTCAGACGTTACACATTTGGCATGTTACACATTTGGAGTCATGTGACCTTTTGGATGCTCCTATATGAAAAAGCCAAGTTTGGAGATAGGAGGAATAATGGATAGTGTTGGACTTGGAGGAGCCAAGTTCATATTCTTGCTTGGCTGAGAAGCTTATGGGCAGCCTTGGTCTGATTGGGTTTTAAGCTTAGCCCAGGGATTTGCAACCTGTGGCTCTCCAGATGTTCATAGACTACAATTCCCATCAACCTCTGCCAGCATGGTTGTTTTGCCATGCTGGCAATGGCTGATGGGAATTGTAGTCCATGAACATCTGGAGAGCCACAGGTTGCAGATCCCTGGCTTATTCTACCTGGCAAGGCCACCGACTGTCAAGGGGTTGCCAGCCAGGTTGCTGCTCTGACTTTTGTGGTGGAAAAGTAACTTGCACTCACTTCATTAAGAACCACCATCCCAACTCTCAACAGTGAAACTTTAAATTTTAGCCCAAGAGGAGGATTTTTATGATGTCACTAAAATTCTTGCATTTAGTAAGATGTGGCGTAGGAGGTTAAGAGCTCGTGTATCTAATCTGGAGGAACCGGGTTTGATTCCCTGCTCTGCCGCTTGAGCTGTAGAGGCTTATCTGGTGAATTCAGATTAGCCTGTGCACTCCCACACACGCCAGCTGGGTGACCTTGGGCTAGTCACAGCTTCTCGGAGCTCTCTCAGCCCCACCTACCTCACAGGGTGTTTGTTTTGAGGGGAGAAGGGCAAGGAGATTATCAGCCCCTTTGAGTCTCCTGCAGGAGAGAAAGGGGGGATATAAATCCAAACTCCTCTTCTTCTTTTTCTCTGGCCTGCCCCGTTCTCTTCCTGAAGTTGAGAAAAACCCTGGTTTGCCTCCCACCATCTCCTTTTTTATTTGAATTTGGCTAGCTGCCCAGGGGCCGTTGCTTAATGGTTGTGGCTAACACAGACTGTGGCCTCTCTTCTCTGGTGTGTGTTGAATCCCCCTTTTCTATAGGATTAATCAGCTGCCCGTGGATTGGTACCCAACACTTAAGCCTACTGAAAAAACTAGTAGGGTTTGAACCTCTGGCAGAACTTGTGAGACTGGCATTCTTATGTCCTGCCTGATTCTGGGGACCAACAACGTCGAATACAGTTCATGGGAAGTAGATCGAGGGAAGTAATTGTACCACTTTGCTCTGCATTGGTCAGGCCTCAGTTCAGTTCTGGGCACTGCAATTTAAAAAGGATATTGACAAGCTGGAATGGGTCCAGGGGAGGGCAGCCAAAATGGCCAAAGTTCTGGAATCCATTCTCTACAAAGAGAGACTTAGGGAGCTGGGGATGTTTAGTTTGGTGAAGAGAAGGTTAAGGGGGGACATGATAGCCATGTTTAAATATTTGAAGGGACGTCATGTCGAAGAGAGAGCAAGCTTGTTTTCTGCTGCCTCAGAGACTAGGACACAGTAATTTATCTATTTAATTATTGGATTTTTATACCTCCCTCCCCCGTATTCAATGGATTCAAGGTGCAGGAAAAGAGATGCCACTTAAACATTAGGAAGAACTTCCTGACCATCAGGGCTGTTTGACAGTGGAGTTCACTGCCTCGGAGGGTGGTGGAGTCTCCTTCTTTGGAGGTTTTTAAACAGAGGCTGGATGAACATATGTCGGGAGTGCTTTGATTGTGTGTTCCTGCATGGCAGGGGGTTGGACTTGATGGCTCTGGTGGTCTCTTCCAACTCTATGGTTCTTGCAGTGTTGTAAGTGTAACCTCTATCTATGGGCTCTGTGGGGCAGAACTTGGAATGAGTTTGCAACAACAAATTTTAAAAACAAAATGGTTTACTTTCTTAACATATAACATCAACATTTAACATCACACTTCAAGGTCCTGTTCAGGTTGCATTTTCAAGTCCTTCTAGTTACAGTCTTGTAATGCCAAGTCCATTTCTTCTTGCAAGTGGGTTGGCTCCTGAAGACTCCAAGGGCTTGGTGAACAGGATTCAACATGATGACGGTTTCCAGGAGAACTCTCACCCATTACAAACACACAAAAAACCCTGAAACAGTAAACTCCAACATTTACAACATAGCAAAAATAAACAACTACCTTCCCAGTAGTTCCCAACAATATTGCAGTTACCTTAACAAGGTGTTAAGGGCTTATACAACCAAGGTCTGAGTCTGGTAGCCTTGTCTCCTCCAACTACACGAGGTCTGCTGCAGCCTCTTGCTGCTTTGAGTCTCCACCTCTTACTGGGTCAACCCATTCTGAGCATGGGGGTTACATAAGCATTTCCCCAGACATTGTTTTGGTTTCTGTTTCTCATGCCTTGACCAAAAGACACCTAATGGGGAGCATGGTTGGTACATAGGGGATTCAGAGGAATGTTTCTTCTCTTGACAGTTTTTGTGTGCCAGTAGCGGGCAATTCCTTGTAGATTAGTTGCCTCCCGTATGTTTACAGTGTTTCACCGGAGGCTGTTTGATGGTTTGTTGATAGTTCTTAACTGTAGCAGTTTCGGACTCCACCATGAGGCCCAAGGCTTCATTGTTTGTCTGTTTCTCTTTGGCAGCAATACAGTGACTCCTGGAGGCAAGCCCAACAGAACCAGGGTGATCTGGGGGAAGGTGACCCGCGCCCACGGGAACAGCGGCATGGTGCGAGCAAAGTTCCGGTCCAACTTGCCTGCCAAAGCCATTGGACACAGGATCAGAGTGGTGAGGACCTTTGGTTTCTTTCGCAGAAATATTCCTGATAGGGGAACGTTGCTTCCCGTCGAGGACATGCCCTTTCAGGACACAGTGAACATGGCACCATCTTGCCATTTATCTACCTGCAGAGGCCTGGTGCATTGTGGGACAACCATTGTTGTACAAGATGCAAGAGGCTACTTTGCATCAGGATCCGATTGGTGTGATGTGGGCATCATAGCTCTGAATGAAGGCCTCCCACTCTCTGGGCTACTCGATTTAAACATGGTGTGGGCAAGAACATGTTTTTCGGGGCTTTGTGCTTGCAGCGTCTGAAGCTGCTTCGCCCAAGTGGTCATCTGGTGTAAACGAGTCACTTCTTCCTGAGTGCCGAGTCCCACAGAGAAATGGACTCAGCAAGCATCATTAGACCAACCATCAGGTTGGACTGAGCGATAGATATGAAGGAAGCCAATACTTGGGTTTGAATCCTGGACAGTTTGCCAGAGCAGTCACTGAATTGCATCAGAAACTGTTGGAGCCGCATTTGCTCTCTCTGACGCTGTGAGCAGTTGTCACAGAAGTTATATCCTGACCTAGGGAAAGCCAACAGGCCCTCTTAGACATAGGACTTGTGTCTTGTTGCGAAGGGGTCCTCTTGTTGGGCAGAAGGGGCTCCGGGCCCTCTGGCAAGGTATTTTTACGCCTTGGGAATGTCTGCTGATGGATTTTGAGGTCAGTTCTTTAAGTCAGCTGCTTTGTCCTAGCAGACAAACAACTGCTTATGCTGCTGGCATTGAAGAATATTTTCCTGCAGTTGTCTGGGTACATCTTGGATATGTGGAGCAGAAGAAGTGGGATTTTGTACCTAAGAAGTGGGATTCATTGATACCTAGGGCAGATCACATTTGGCCCCATATAATACCACGTCGATCTCTGCAAGGTGCGGCAGGAAGCCGTAATCTGCTTGTGATCCCCGCCCTGCTATGATGGGGCTGGCCTCCACTGGGGCCAGGGCTTTTCCGGCCCTGGCCCCTACCTGGTGGAATGCTCTCCCACCATCTGTCCGGGCCCTGCGGGACCTTAATGAATTCCGCAGGGCCTGTAAGACTGAGAGTTATTCCGCCGGGCTTTTGGAGAGTCCAGCCGCTGATAGGGGTGCCCGGAAACAGCTACAACCCACTGTTCCCTTTGTAGGAGTTTTAATAGCGGGACGCCATCTTTATTTTAATTGATACAGAAACTGGATGCTGCTTTTAAATTGTTTTAATATTTATTGTCTTATCACTGTTGTAAACCGCCCTGAGCCCTTCGGGGGAGGGCGGTATAAAAGTAGAATAATAAATAAATAAATTTCTGTCCAAATTTCTGGGGACAAAAAAAGTCAAGCCTCTCTTAATCCTTGCCTTTGTAACACAGCAGTCTGATAATATATGTTCGAGAAGTCAGTTTTCCTAACCTGTATAATTAATGAGACAGTTCTGGTGGTTTTCTTACCTTTCTTTTCTTTTCTTTTTTTACAGATGCTGTATCCATCTAGAGTTTAAACGTGGGCAGAAAATAAAGTTTACAGAATATTACATTTTTGTATATTTAGTTTTATCTTGCCTTTTTGTTCCCAATCACTGAGGCTCAGATGTGGGAGAAGGAGATGGGTGCTCTACAGAGGCTGGTCAGGAGAAGATTATTGGCACTGTCATAACATGTATCAATAGGAGTATAGTGTCTAGACCAGGGGTCTGCAACCTGCGGCTCTCCAGATGTTCATGTACTACAAATCCCATCAGCCCCTGCCAATTGGCCAAGCTACGTAAGGGCTGATGGGATACGAAGTCCCTCAGGCTATCTGGAAAACACTGAAGTCTGCAGATCCCTAGTCTGGAAACAGAAAGAAGGTAATAATAGTACCTCTCTCATTACCACATTAGTTGGAGCCTGCGCGGAATATTGTGTTCAGTTCTGGGCACAACAATTCAAGAAGGATATTGACAAGCTGGAACAGGTCCAGAGGAGGGCAACCAAAATGGGAAAAGGTCTGGAGTCCATGTCCTACGAGGAGAGATTTAGGGAGCTGGGTGTGTTTACTTTGGTGAAGATATATCCAAGAAGAGACCACCAGGATATCCGCATATCCAAGAAGAGACCACTAGGGCCATCAAGTCCAACCCCCTGCCATGCAGGAACACACAATTAAAGCACTCCCGACATATGATCATCCAGCCTCTGTTTAAAAACCTCCAAAAAAGGAGACTCCACCACACTCTGAGGCAGTGAATTCTACTGGCGAACAGCTCTGACAGTCAGAAAGTTCTTCCTGATGTTTATTATTTTTATTATTTATTAAATTTAGTATACCGCCCTATCCCTGAAGGGCTCAGGGCGGTATACAGATAAAATATCAGCTAAAAACATACATTTAATTAAAACAACAGTCGTATCTTAGAACATCGCCCGCGCCCTTACGAAACCCTCCTAATGCCCAATAATGGGTCCTGATGGTATTAGGGCCCATGGGGGTAAAGAGGAGGGGGCAGGAGCACCCTCAGCGGCTGGTCTCTCCAAAGGCCCGGTGGAACAACTCAGTCTTACAGGCCCTGCAGAAATCCCCAAGGTCCCGCAGGGCCCGGACAGCTGGAGGGAGAGTTTTCCACCAGGCCGGCGCCAGAGCTGTGAAGGCCCTGGCCCGAGTGGAGGCCAGCTGCATCATTGAGGGGCCAGGGACCTCCAGTAAATTGGCCTCTGCTGAGCGCAGAGGCCGAGCTGGGACATATGGGGTAATGCGGTCCCGAAGGTACAAGGGTCCCAGGCCGCGCAAGGTCTTAAAGGTCAACACCCACACCTTGAAGATGATTTGGAATTCAACCAGGAGCCAATGCAGGCGGTGCAACACAGGTTGAATATGCTCTCGAAAAGCGCCCCCTGTGAGCAAATGAGCCGCCGCATGTTGGACCAGTTTTAATTTCCAGATCAAACGCAAGGGAAGGCCCGCGTAGAGCGAGTTACAATAGTCTAGCTTCGAGGTGACCGTTGCATGGATCGCCGTGGCTAGGTCAGTGTTAGAGAGGAAGGGAGCCAACCGTCGGGCCTGTCGAAGATGGAAAAACGCAACCCGGGTTATATGGGCCACCTGGGTCTCCATTGAAAGACGAATCCAGGTGAACCCCCAGGCTGCGGACGGAGGAGGTCGGCGCCAATGTGACCCCCTCCCACACCGGCGGCTGGAAATCCCCAACCCCTCCCCCCCGACCAAGCCAAAGGATCTCCGTCTTCGATGGATTGAGTTTTAACCTGCTCTGCTGCAACCAACCAGCAACCGCCTCCAAACACCCTCTCCTCCTTTAGGTGGAATCTCTTTTCCTGCACCTTGAATCCATGACTCCGTGCCCCAGTCTCTGAGCTCGCTTCCTCTTTGACATGACATCCTTTCAAATATTTCAACATGGCTATCATGTCCCCCCTTAACCTTCTCTGCCTTCCACACAACGGACCAGTTCCTCTCAAAGGGCAATGTCATGCCCCCACAGACCCTTTAAGATTAGTTTCCCTTTATATAGAATGGGTTTAGCTATGTTTTGTATAGTATTCAATGGGAGGGAACCTAATTTAGTTCTGTCCCTTTAAGAAGCCCTAGGGCTGGTGTTCTACGGCAGTTATTACCCAGCAACCCGTCTGGTTTTGGCAGTTAGGTGCCAATGGAAGCTGGGTGACAGCAACAAGTTAGACAGTCCAAGATGTTATAGACTCTCAGTATTTAAGTTAAACAGTCAAAGATGTTATAGATTCACAGTGTTTACAATAAATTCCAGACTCCAGAAAGTTTCTGCAACAAAGTAACCTTTATTTAGTTAGACCCGGGAGGAGTCAGGGTCTGTCAACATTGTTACAATTAAAGCTTTTAAGTATTGAACTGTTAACTGAATCAGTGAGTCTGACATTCTGCTTTGGCCGGGTGCAGGGCACCTAAATAACCACCTGGGGAGCAGAACATCCATTGTTCATGAACTTAGCATGCCCTTGGGGTTTGCTTTTGGTGTTTTTAAGACACTGGTAGCCAAGCTTTTAGCACAATTTTCAAAGTCTCTTCTTTCCTGTTGAAGTTGTCTTGGTGTTTGTGAATGTGACACACTGGACACAGTGTGTAACAGATTTCCCTCTGTGATACACCTCTGCGATACACCCAGAGGTGGGATCCAGCAGGTTCTCACAGGTTCCCAAGAGTAGGTTACTAGTTATTTGTGTGTGCCGAGAGGGGGTTACGAATGGGTGATTTTGCCACCTGATTTTTGCCTTAGTGACGCCCCTCCTCTCAGCAGTAGCGCGCAGAACTTGAAGCAGTCTAGCAGGGAGGTGCACCGGTGTGCGTGGCCGCTTGCGCCTGCGTGCATTCGTTTCCCGCCCCAGGACCGGCGCAGCGGCTGCGTCCTTGCCACAGGAATGCCCCGCCCCGGAATGCCCGGCCACGCCCCCGTCGTGCCCCGCCCAGCCCCATTGGCGCTACGCCACAGTTTGAATCCCACCGCCATGGGAACCTGTTCCTAAAATTTTTGGATCCCACCACCGGATACACCTCTGAAGACGCCAGCCACAGATGCAGGCAAAACGTTAGGAACAAGATCCACCAGACCACGGCCACCTGGGGAGCAGAACAGGCAACGACTGCTTGGGTGGGTCGGCTCTGGAGGCTCCACTCCTTTCTAGCTCATTCCATTCTTATCTAGGGGTCACAGACCCAGAGACTCCCACGAGATGCGGTGGCGCTGAGAAACAGACTCGGGAGAAGCACGGGCTTTGGCAGTCTGGAATGGCGAGCAAGCAGACCCAAATTGCAAAATGCTTGCTAACTGAGCAAGAAGAAGAGATGGATTTATATCCCCCCCTTCCTCTCCTGCAAGGAGACTCCAAGGGGCTTACAAACTCCTCCCCCATCCACCCCCACAACAAACACCCTCTGCGGTGCGTGGGACTGAGAGATGCCAAGTAGAAGAAGAGTTTGAATTTATATCCCGCCTTTCTCTCCTGTAAGGAGACTCCAAGGGGCTTACAAACTCCTCCCCCATCCACCCCCACAACAAACACCCTCTGCGGTGCGTGGGACTGAGAGATGCCAAGTAGAAGAAGAGTTTGAATTTATATCCCGCCTTTCTCTCCTGTAAGGAGACTCCAAGGGGCTTACAATCTCCTCCCCGCTCCCCCACAACAAACACCCTGGGAGGTGGGTAGGGCTGAGAGATGCCAAGTAGTAGAAGAAGAGTTTGGATTTATATCCCTCCTTTCCTGTAAGGAGACTCAAAGGGGCTGACAATCTTTTCCTCCCCGCACCACAGCAAACACCCTATGACAGTGGTGGCGAACTTTTTCGAGACCGAGTGCCCAAACTGCCACCCAAAACCCACGTATTTATTGCAAAGTGCCAACACGGCTATTTAACCTGAATACTGAGGTTTTAGTTTTAAAAAACGGTTGGATCAGAGGCCTGCGTTACTCTGGAGCAAGCTTGGTGGTTGTCGGTGGCTTTGCTCTGAAGAAACCGTGCAACTCTCCCAACGGGTGAATCACGACCCTAGGAGGGTTTACTCAGAAGCAAACCCCATTGCCAGCAACTGAGATTACTTCCAGGAAAAGGATCAAACTTTAGTTCTTCACATGAGAATCAGTGGGGTTTAACAGTGCTTAACAGGGTTACCTACGCTGCTTCCCCAAAATTTGGTCTTAGGTTTAATGCTAATAATCGAGCCCAGTGGCCCAGGTCAGCCTAGATGTGGGGGAGGGATGGGGGTGACTCTGTTTGCGCGTGCCCACAGAGAGGGCTCTGAGTGCCACCTCTGGCACCCGTGCCATAGGTTCGCCACCACTGCCCTATGAGATGGGTGGGACTGAGAGCTCCAAAAAACTGACTAGCCCTAGGTCACCCAGCTGGCATGTGTTGGAGTGCACAACCTAATCCGGTTCATCAGATAAGACTACATGTCAAGTTGCAGAGGGGAATCAAACCTGGTTCTCCAAGTTAGAGTGCACCTGCTCTTAACCACTACACACCGGCGTAAAAGTTTACCTACCTTCCCTCTCTCTTTACCAGTAGGGATAGGCATAGAAATTGTACTTAGTGGAGGCAGCTTGCAGTAGGACCTGTCTCTAAAGACGGCAGACCTGTGCAGATAAGGGCAGCTCACCTGTGCCCCCGGCCCTACCTCACTCACCTTGTTTGCATGTCACACTGAACACAGATACAATATATGTACAGCTGGCACTTTGTCTTTACATACAAATTGAGCTTCAGGAACCCAGAGATGAGTTCACCCCTGAGGGCATCGTGGTGCCAACGGCCCCTCACTGTGCCTCACTCTTCCAGTGATAAGCCTGGCAGAAGGCATCAGTGCTCCTGAGCAACTCAAAAGTTCACCGTGGCAAAGTGGTGCTAAAAATAACAGAGAAACTGCAAAGCGCTTCTTGACCTGAAGAGGGCGCCCTTGGCTAGCTGAAAAGTCACCTCCAGCCATAGTCATTAAAGCGCTCATGCATTCGAATTGTGCTATTCTGAGAAGGAAGAAATGATTATTTATCAAATTCCTAATTCATCAAATTCATAATTTGTCAAAGTCCTAATTCTTCCCCCCAGCATTTTCAATGAATGCCCCCTGGTTCTATAAATAAACTTCATATTGTGATGCTTTAAGGTAGGTTCACGTGAACCCATGAAGCTGCCTTATATTATCCACCAAACTCAGTATTGCCCAGAGGCGTTCCTCCCATTGGGCAAAGTGGGCAGTTGCCCAGGGTGCCACCTTATGGGGGGTGCCAAAAATGGAGGTGGGATTTTTTGAATTTTTCAGTGTTTTTTCTGTTTTTGGCCTGCAGGGGGCGCAGTTTTTAGGCTAGCAGCACCAAAATTTCAGGGATTTTTCAGGAGACTATCCTAATGATATCACCCAGGTTTGGTGAGGTCAAAGCACTCCCATCAGGTGGCCATCCAGTCTCTCTTTAAAAACCTCCAAAGAAGGAGACTCCACCACACATCCTTCAACAGATTTCAAATCTTTGCAGAATTTTATGTCTATTTAATAAAACATGGTAACCTTTGAGGTACCAGGTACCTCTTTTTTGCTGCGATGGACCAGCTCTGGAATTGCCGAAGGGTTTCATTTCCCTTCCACCTGGCCGCTGAAGCGTCCCCATCCCAAATGTCTCTGGTGCAGTGGTGGGATCCAAAAATGTTAGTAACAGGTTCCCATGGTGGTGGGATTCAAACAGTGGCGTAGCGCCAATGGGGCTGGGCGGGGCATGATGGGGGTGTGGCCAGGCATTCTGGGGGCGGGGCATTCCTGGGCAGGGCTGTGGCAAGGACGCAGCCGCTGCACTGGTCCTCGGGCGGGAAACGAATGCACGCAGGCGCAGGCTGCCACGCACGCCGGTGCCCCTCCTGCTAGACTGCTTCAAGTTCTGCGCGCTGCTGCTGAGAGGAGGGGCGTAACTAAGGCAAAAATCACGTGGCAAAATCACCCATGAGTGACCCCCTCTCGGCACACACAAATCATTAGTAACCTACTCTCGGGAACCTGTGAGCACCTGCTGGATCCCACCTCTGCTCCGGTGCCCAAACAAAGCCCTGCAGACCTGGAATTTGGAGGGCTCCCTGCCAATTCCTTCTCCCCTCCCATGTCGACTGACTCAGGAGAATCCCTATAAACAACCATTAAAGTTTTACTCTGAAAGAGTCTAAAGAGGGGCTTTGTCAAGAGAGAGAAACCACCCAGGACTTCTGCTACAGCTACACTCTCCCAGCACAACTGCTCTGAGCCAAACGAGAATTGGGCCCTCTCCTTTGCTCTGGCTGCTGTTTGGTTCTGGAGAACTGGAGAAACATAGTTCATATAGTTTCAGGGGGCAGCAACGGTGGTCTGCAGCAGAAAGGCTACATTCAAATCCAGTAGCCCCTTGGAGACGAACAAGATGTCTAAGATACGCGCTTTTGAGAGTCAAAGCTCAAACATACGATAAAGGGATCTTCAACTCTCAAAAATTTATACTCCCCCAAATCTTGTTGGTCCCTAAGGTGCTATTGGATTCAGATTAAATCATTGACTAGTCTTATAATTGAGGAGGCGCAGTGGCGTAGGAAGTTAAGAGCTCGTGTATCTAGTCTGGAGGAACCGGGTTTGATTCCCCGCTCTGCCGCTTGAGCTGTGGAGGCTTCTCTGGGGAATTCAGATTAGCCTGGGCACTCCCACACACGCCAGCTGGGTGACCTTGAGCCAGTCACAGTTCTCTCGGAACTCGCTCAGCCCCACCTGCCTCACAAGGGGTCTGTTGTGGGGAGAGGAAAGGAAAGGAGCTTGTAGGCCACCTTGAGTCTCCTTACAGGAGAGAAAGGGGGGGTATACATCCAAACTCTTCTTCTTCTAAACCCAACTGCTACAGTTATCGTCCAAGACGTTGCTTCTGAGATTAGGCAGGTGGAAAACTGGCACAGTGCCTTCTTGGTGATGGCTCCAAAACTTTCACTTGAAGGTGACTCACCTGCCTCCATCTGATGCTGTCTTCTACTTGCTGGTAAAAAGGTTTTTGTTTTGTTTTGTGTCATGTTTCCTCAGTGATTCCACCTCCCAGCCCACTTTAAAAAAAAAAAAAAACTTGGATTGATCATTTATTTTAATTGCTGATTTTTAATTTTCCCTTTTTGGTTTTGTTTGAATGATGCGATCGATCTGGTTTCAATTATGCGTTGCGGTTACGCACGCTGCCAATCTGCTCGCCTGCTGGGCGGCTCTGCTGACGGCATAAAGGAAGGGAAGGAACGTTGTTAACAAATAGATAAATAAATAAAAGGCGCCCTGGACTGGTTAAAGAATTGCGATTGTACGAAAGACGAGTTCTTTGCCACAGATCTACGAAGCACCTTCCTCGTCCTCCCTTCCTTAGAACATAAGAACATAAGAACAAGCCAGCTGGATCAGACCAGAGTCCATCTAGTCCAGCTCTCTGCTACTCGCAGTGGCCCACCAGGTGCCTTTGGGAGCTCACAGGCAGGAGGTGAAAGCAATGGCCTTCTACGGCTGCTGCTGCTCCCAAGCACCTGGTCTGCTAAGGCATTTGCAATCTGAGATCAAGGAGGATCAAGATTGGTAGCCAGAGATCGACTTCTCCTCCATAAATCTGTCCAAGCCCCTTTTAAAGCTATCCAGGTGAGTGGCCATCACCACCTCCTGTGGCAGCATATTCCAAACACCAATCATCTGTTGCGTGAAGAAATGTTTCCTTTTATTAGTCCTTATTCTTCCCCCCAGCATTTTCAATGGATGCCCCCTGGTTCTAGGATTGTGAGAGAGAGAGAAAAACTTCTCTCTGTCCACATTTTCTACCCCATGCATAATTTTATAGACTTCAATCCTATCCCCCCTCAGACGTCTCCTCTCCTCTTCCTTGGTTGAAGAAGGGCACATTTCACGTGATTCCTGCATCCCTGTTTTATCTCCACGACGTCCAGCAAAAGAAGTTTGCTTGAGCCTGTGTCTCACCCAGCAAACCTCAGGGCAGAGTGGAGATTCGAACTCAGCCGCCCCAGAGTTTGGTCCGATCCTCCAATCAGTCCCTTATCCAGGTATGTAGGGGCTGCCAACTCCAGGTTGGGCAATTCCTGGAGTTCTGTAGGTGGAGCCAGAGGAGAATGGGAGGGGAGGGGAGGGGCTTCAATAGAGATAAAGGCTCCGCCCTCTAAAGCAGCCATTTTTTCCCAGAGAAACTGATCTTTGTTACCTGGAAATCAGTTCTCCCAGGAGATCTCCAGCCCCCACCTGCAGGTTGGCAACCTCGTGCAGGGTTTGAAAGAACCCATTTCAAACTCATTACTAGTTCCGGTGTGGTGTAGTGGTTAAGAGCAGGTGTGCTCTAATCTGGAGAACCAGGTTTGATTCTGCGCTCTGCCACTTGAGATGTAGAGGTTTATCCGGTGAACCAGATTGGCTTGTGCATTCCAACATATGCCAGCTTAGGCTAGTCACAGTTCTTTGGAGCTCTCTCAGGCCCACCTACCTCACAGGGTGTTTGTTGTGGGGGAGGGGAAAGGAAATTGTAAGCCCCTTTGGGTCTCCTTACAGAAGAGAAAAAGGGGAATATTAATCCAAACTCCTCCCCTCCCCCTCCCCCTCCCCCTCCCCTCCTCCTCCTCCTCCTCCTCCTCCTCCTCCTCCTCCTCCTCTTCTTCTTCTTCTTCTTCTTCTTCTTCTTCTTCTTCTTCTTCTTCTTCTTCTTCTTCTTCTTCTTCTTCTTCTTCTTCTTCTTCTCCTCCTCCTCCCCCTCCTCCCCCTCCCCCTCCTCCTCTCCTCCTCCTCCTCCTCCTCCTCCTCCTCTCCTCCTCCTCTTCTTCTTCTCCTCCTCCTCCTCCTCCTCCTCTTCTTCTCCTCCTCCTCCTCCCCTCCTCCTCCTCCTCTTCTTCTCCTCCTCCTGCTCCTCTCCTCCTGCTCCTCTCCTCCTGCTCCTCTTCTCCTCCTCCTTTTCCTCCTCCTCCTCTTCTTCT
Source organism: Sphaerodactylus townsendi (assembly GCF_021028975.2). Lineage (NCBI taxonomy): Eukaryota > Metazoa > Chordata > Lepidosauria > Squamata > Sphaerodactylidae > Sphaerodactylus > Sphaerodactylus townsendi. The sequence goes on along the minus strand of NC_059432.1, from coordinate 114,650,812 downwards.
CCTCCTCTTCTCCTCCTCCTCCTCCTTTTCTTCCTCCTCCTCCTCCTCTCCTCCTCCTCCTCCTCCTCCTCTCCTCCTCCTCCTCCTCCTCCTCCTTTTCTTCCTCCTCCTCCTCCTCCTCTTCTCCTCCTCCTCCTCCTTTTCCTCCTCCTCCTCCTTTTCCTCCTCCTCCTCCTCTTCCCCTCCTCTCCTCCTCTCCTCCTCCTCCTCCTCCCTCCATACATTTTCCCTGGGATGAAGTCAATGGTGCACATACATGCCTGCAAGACCGCTAAGTTGTGCACTGAACATCCAGTTTAACCCTTTAAAACAAGGTGTATAATTTTTGCCCCTTAAATAAACGTTCTTGGCGGCCTCGATCCATTCCTGTTTTTCTCAGGAAAGAATCGAACAAATTCTGGGGCACAGCTCCACAGAAGTCTCTCCTTTTGCTTTTTCGCTCCCTGTTGTGAAACAACAGTTGGGTTTTTTCTTTTAAAGCCATCTGGCAAAACAGCCTTAGGGGGGTGGATTTTGACAGCAGACAACTGTGCAGATTTCGGAGGGCCGGTCCCAAACTTGCAGCTGCTTTTGCAGGGGTTGAAACATCTTTGTTGGGAGCCTGCAGCCGGCTGGCGGAGAGAAGGTCGTAGATTGAGCCCTGGCACGGTTGGGAGTGTGTGCATGGGGAAGGAAAAGGACCTATTGCAAGAAGAGGGAGGCGTGACCTGCATGGGGAATGCCAGAGAACCCCAGACACACACACACACACACACTGCCTCTCTCTCTGTCACACACACACACACACACACACACACACAGTGTCTCTCTTTCTCTCTTTCACACACAAATCTCCGCACAAAGATAAGCCAGACAGCCGAAGATCTGGGACAGCGCAAACCAACCTCAGCAAGCTTTGAAAGACTCTCCCAACGGATCAGGACCCCCCAAAGGCAGTGGAAGCTACAGGGGAGAAAATGAGGTGAGATTTTTTTTTGGGGGGGGGGGGGAAAGGGGGAGATGGTCATGGAGGGTTGAGGCAAACGCACCCCTGCCCCTTGGACTATGCACACTGCACATACAAGGAGGAGAATTTGTTTGTGATCCTGATGTTTGTGGGTGGAACGGTTTGGGGGGAGCGCGTTGTCACGAGGGCAACTTGGAATGCTTTTCTGAAATCTGAAATGCGCCCCTTGGAAATTTTCCTCTGGAGGTGGGGGGGTGGGGGGTGGGGTGGGAAGGCTAGTTTTCCAGTGAGGGTGATTTCCTAGCCAGCATGACTTTGGTTGTCTGATTCTAGAGGTTGCATTTAGCTGGGGATATGCTAGCACCTTAGAAACCGGGAAAGGGAGCTACGGCTCTCTAAAGTTTGTAACACCCCCCCCCCAAATCTTTACTTTAATTCAACTTTTATCCCACCCAACCCCAGCCAGAGGCCAAGCTCAGGTGGCCAACGACATTCATGCCAATGTGTATCCATGTCAATTCAGTTTTATTTGAATTATTACATTAGAACATAAGAACATAAGAACAAGCCAGCTGGATCAGACCAGAGTCCATCTAGTCCAGCTCTCTGCTACTCGCAGTGGCCCACCAGGTGCCTTTGGGAGCTCACAGGTAGGAGGTGAAAGCAAGGGCCTTCTGCTGCTGCTGCTGCTGCTCCCGAGCACCTGGTCTGCTAAGGCATTTGCAATCTCAGATCAAAGAGGATCAAGATTGGTAGACAGAGATCGACTTCTCCTCCATAAATCTGTCCAAGCCCCTTTTATAGCTATCCAGGTTAGTGGCCATCACCACATCGCACACTGCCCAGAGCCCTTTGGGGGTGGGCGGTGTAGCAAGTTTGAATTATAAATAAATAATATACACGATCAATAATGTAAATCAATCAAAAACAGCAAAAATTACATAGCCTATCGGTGATGTAATACAAAAATACAAATATTCAGCACCGCTAGTCTATTCCCTGTGTTTCTGATGAGTCTCGTCTGGCATAGTGACCACGTAGCCTGATCTCATTCTACCGCCTTTCCAATCAGTGTGCAGAAGGAACAAAGAGGGAAGAGAGAGGGGATAAGGTGAGACTAAGGCAAAAAGGAAGGAAGAAGAGAATAGGAAGGAAAAAGGAAGGAAAGAAGGAAAAGGAAGGAAGAAAAAAGGAAGGACGAAGAGAAGGAAGAGAAAAAGGAAGAAGAGAATAGGAAGGAAAAAGGAAAAGGAGGGAAAGAAGGAAAAGGAAGGAAGAAGAGAAGGAAGAGAAAAAGGAAGAAGAGAATAGGAAGGAAAAAGGAAGGAAAAAAAGAAAAAGAAGGAAGAAGAGAAGGAAGAGAAAAAGGAAGAAGAGAATAGGAAGGAAAAAGGAAGGAAAGAAGGAAAAGGAAGGAAGAAGAGAAGGAAGAGAAAAAGGAAGAAGAGAATAGGAAGGAAAAAGGAAAAGGAAGGAAAGAAGGAAAAGGAAGGAAGAAGAGAAGGAAGAGAAAAAGGAAGAAGAGAATAGGAAGGAAAAAGGAAAAGGAAGGAAAGAAGGAAAAGGAAGGAAGAAGAGAAGGAAGAGAAAAAGGAAGAAGAGAATAGGAAGGAAAAAGGAAAAGGAAGGAAAGAAGGAAAAGGAAGGAAGAAGAGAAGGAAGAGAAAAAGGAAGAAGAGAATAGGAAGGAAAAAGGAAGGAAAGAAGGAAAAGGAAGGAAGAAGAGAAGGAAGAGAAAAAGGAAGAAGAGAATAGGAAGGAAAAGGGGAAAAGGAAGGAAAGAAGGAAACGGAAGGAAGAAAAAGGAAGGACGAAGAGAAGAAAGAGAAAAAGGAAGAAGAGAATAGGAAGGAAAAAGGAAGGAAAGAAGGAAAAGGAAGGAAGAAGAGAAGGAAGAGAAAAAGGAAGAAGAGAATAGGAAGGAAAAGGGGAAAAGGAAGGAAAGAAGGAAACGGAAGGAAGAAAAAGGAAGGAAGAAGAGAAGGAAGAGAAAAAGGAAGAAGAGAATAGGAAGGAAAAGGGGAAAAGGAAGGAAAGAAGGAAACGGAAGGAAGAAAAAGGAAGGACGAAGAGAAGGAAGAGAAAAAGGAAGAAGAGAATAGGAAGGAAAAAGGAAGGAAAGAAGGAAAAGGAAGGAAGAAGAGAAGGAAGAGAAAAAGGAAGAGAAGGAAGGGAAAGAATAGAGAGAGGGGAGGGGGAAAGGGGAGGGGAGGGAAGCTCTTGATTTCTAAGGTGTTACTGAATTCAAATCCAGCTCTTCTACTGTGGATTGACGTGTCTACCCTTTGAAATTGTAACTGTGAACACCTAGATTGAAATCCAGCGGTTCCTTAAAGACCAGCAAGATTCCCAGGGTATAAGCTTCCCAGCTCAAAGATCCCTTCGTCACGTAAAGGGGCTTGGAAAGCTCACCTCCCCAAAATATGGTTGGGTTTTAAGGCGCTCCTGGACTCGAACTGAGCTCCTGCAGACCTGCACGGTTACCCTCTGAAACTAACTGGAGATATGTAAACGCGAGAAACCAATCCTTATTGGGGAAAACTGCCTCTCTCAAGGGAAGAGTGGACAACCCCTCGGTCCCGGGGCAATGTCGGAGACGAGAAGAACCAAGGCAGAAGACTGCCCAATTGGGGTGCAACTGGTCTCCCTGATTCCAGCGCTATGATGGACCCCCTGGGCATCAGGAGCAGCAGTGGCGTAGGAGGTTAAGAGCTCTTCTTCTTCTTCTTCTTCTTCTTCTTCTTCTTCTTCTTCTTCTTCTTCTTCTTCTTCTTCTTCTTCTTCTTCTTCATCATCAATGGAAAAATGCATTTTAAACTGGAACAAAACTTTTAAATTAAGCCAAGGGGTTCTTGGCAAAAAAAAGTCTGCCATCCACTGACTGCCATCCACCCAGTGCCCCCATAAAAGAATAGAGCTTTGGATTTATATCCCCCCTTTCTCTCCTGTAAGGAGACTCAAAGGGGCTTACAGTCTCCTTTCCCTTCCCCCCTCCACAACAAACGCCCTGCGAGGTAGGTGGGGCTGGGAGACCTCCGAAGAGCTGTGACTAGCCCAAGGTCACCCAGCTGGCATGAGCTGGAGAGCACAAGCTAATCTGGTTCACCAGATAAGCCTCCACAGCTCAGGCAGCAGAGCGGGGAATCAAACCCGGTTCTCCAGATTAAAGTGCAGCAGCTCTTAACCACTACGTCGCTGCTGCTCTGTTTCCAGGCTCTGGTGCGAGGGGAAATCAATGGTATTGGGAAATCTGTGTTTGTGAAGTGCTGCCAAGTCGCCGCCGACGTATGGAGACCCTTGGTGGGGTTTTCATGGTAAAGAAGAGGTGGTTTACCATTCCCTTCCTCTGCAGACTTTCATGGGGAGGGTCTCCCTTCCAAGTACTGGCCCAACCCACCCTCTGATATCCGATGAGATTGGGCTATACAATACAATTCCACAACCCCTGGAAAGCTACACGCTACATTAAAAAGACAGCAAGCTTTTAAGCTACACAGAAGTCTTCTTCGCTGCAGGGATGCTAAACATCCAAGTTTCACAAATTGCCACCGGAGGCGCCTGTCCCAGGAAATGCTTAGACCTCCCCTGAAGTTTTTCCTATCCCACCCTGTTTCTGTACAACAGAAGCCAGTCATCTCTGTGCTAAGGGGGGCCCATCCACCCTGAGTCCTCTAGGAAATTTGGCGGGTTTAAAACGTAACAAATAAAAAAAAATTATTCCAGAACTGGAAATCAGAGCTGCTGGATTCTCACACACACAGCCTTAGGTCTATGCAAGGTTCCGCTGCTTTATGCCCACAGTGTTTAAAGCTGTGCTGATGAAAACTCATGTTAACATCTTTGAAACCAGGTGACAAAATTCTTATTTAATTGATTTATACCCCCCCCCCCGGCAGTGGTGGGATCCAAAAATTTTAGTAACAGGTTCCCATGGAGGTGGAATTCAAACTGTGGCGTAGCGCCAATGGGACTGCAGGCGAGGGCATGGCCAGGCATTAGCCGAGGAGCATTCTGGGAGTAGGAACGCATTCCCTGGAGCAGGCGGGGCTGTGGCAAGGAGACGCCCAGCCGCTTCACGCCGTTCCTTGGGCGGGAAACGAATGCACGCAGGCGCAGGCTGCCACGCACGCCGGTGCACCTCCTGCTAGACTGCTCCAAGTTCTGCGCACTACTGCTGAGAGGAGGGGCGCAACTAAGGCAAAAACCACGTGGCAAAATCACCCATTAGTAACCCCCTCTCGGCACACACAAATAATTAGTAACCTACTCTTGGGAACCTGTGAGAACCTGCTGGATCCCACCTCTGCCCCCCGTCTCCCCAGTGAAAGCCCAAAGCAGTTTACATCACTTTCCTTTCTTCCATTGTATCCTCACTACAACCCTGTGAGGTAGGTCAGATTGAGCAAGTGTGACAGGGCCAACATCACCTAGCAAGCTTCAGTGGCATGAGTAGGGGATCCCGAGGTTCATCTGGAGACTAGGGTTTGAACCCAGTTCCAAGACACTACCCCGTCCTTTCTCTATGTAAAGGTGCTATTAAAATGTCACATACAACAGGCTCACTGAGCATCAACAATGTTCAGAGGTTGTATTTAACAGGGTGCAAGGTTGCCAACAGTATCCTGAGAAATTCCTGGAGATCTGGGATAGGTGCGTTTCCAGGACAACCTCAGGCCTCACCGGGAAGTTTAAATCAATCCCACTCTACAAGAAGAAGAAGAAGAAGGAGAAGAAGGAGAAGAAGAAGAAGAGTGTGGATTTATATCCCCCCTTTCTCTCCTGGAAGAGACTCAAAGGGGCTTACAATCTCCTTGCCCTTCCCCCCTCACAACAAACACCCTGTGAGGTAGGTGGGGCTGAGAGAGCTCCGAGAAGCTGTGACTAGCCCAAGGTCACCCAGCTTGGCGTGTGTGGGAGCGCACAGGCTAATCTGAATTCCCCAGAGAAGCCTCCACAGCTCAGGCGGCAGAGCTGGGAATCAAACCCCGTTCCTCCAGATTAGATACACGAGCTCTTAACCTCCTACTCCACAAGTACATAAAGGTCTACTACAACTTATGACTTATCTTCTGATGAGTAGTAATATGAAGTCATCTCAAGTAATCTCTTTGTTCTTTTTTTAACAGAAAATACTTGAAAGCCAAACCATCCAGAAGTCTGTACATAATTTTCAAGAAACATTTATATAAAGTAAATACTTCCTCTGTGCATTTTCTTTCATATATCAAAGAAAGTTCATATAAATGCCTCTTACAACAAATGGGCATAACAATAATCCACACAGAACCAAAATGTTGCACAAAAATGTGCTTAACAATATCGTACAGTAAGTATTCACCGTACAAGAGCAAGTTACTTCAAACTTCTTTTATTTATTTCTTGTGAAGAAAGAAGTTTGATTTTTTTTTAATTTTAATTTTTATCCTTTACAGATTTGGTCTTAAGAAAGTTTTTTTGAAATAATAACCTGTTGGGAATTTATATTGCTCTATATGCAGTTTTGTGAAGCACATTACACTGCTTGGGAGAACATTCTTGTACAGTGAATAGTTAATGTACGGTTTTGTTAAGAAGAAGAAGAAGAAGAAGAGTTTGGATTTATATCCCCCTTTCTCTCCTGCAGGAGACTTAAAGGGTCTTACAATCTCCCTGCCCTTCCCCCCTCACAACAAACACCCTGTGAGGTGGGTGGGGCTGAGAGAGCTCCGAGAAGCTGTGACTAGCCCAAGGTCACCCACCTGGTGTGTGTGGGAGTGCACAGGCTAATCTGAATTCCCCAGATAAGCCTCCACAGCTCAGGCGGCAGAGCGGGGAATCAAACCCGGTTCCTCCAGATTAGATACATGAGCTCTTAACCTCCTACGCCACTGCTGCATTTCTGTGCAACATTTTGATTCTATATGGATTATTGTTATGCCCAGTTACTGTCCGAGGTGTTTATGTGAACTTAACTTTGATATAGGAAAGAAAATACACAGAGGAAGTACAGCATAGCAAAACCTTTATTAGGCATAAGTTAAAATCTCTACAAACAATAATTCTGTACATAAGTACAAAAATAGTCTAATATCCAGGTTGCGATAAAATATTATATATGCAAAACATCGAATATATGATGTATTGTTTAGCGTCAGACAGTTAAAATCCATTTACATTCAGGAACTGCTCACGATTGTCATTTTATTAAATCACATGTATTTGTAACTTATATAACTACCTAAGCTCAGGCTTTGGGTAACATTTGTTGTTCATTACTTCTGCTAAGAAAGTTGCAACCTTAAGAGTTATTTCAGGGGACCCATCATTTAGTAAATAAGAGACTATGTATGTTGCAGGTAGGCTAGGTTTCGTTTTAAGAAGTGGAGTAATATAAATACTACGTAGAGACAGTGGTGGGATCCAAAAATTTTAGTAACAGGTACTAATGGTGGTGGGATTCAAACTGTGGCGTAGCGCCAATGGGACTGGGCGGGGCATGATGGGGGCGTGGCCGGGCATTCCGGGGGTGGGGCATTCCTGGGCGGGGCTGTGGCAAGGACTTGGCAGCATGCGATCCTTAGGCCAGGGGGGGAAAGCTTGAGATGCAGGGCACAGGCTGCCACACACGCCGGTGCACCTCCTGCTAGACTGCTTCCAGTTCTGTGCGCTACTGCTGAGAGGAGGGGCGTAACTAAGGCCAAAATCACGTGGCAAAATCACCCATGAGTAACCCCCTCTCGGCACACACAAATAATTAGTAACCTACTCTCGGGAACCTGTGAGAACCTGCTGGATCCCACCCCTGTGTAGAGAAGAGTAGAACTGACAGTTAAAAAGAATATGCTGGATTGAATCCACTTCATTTAACGGGCATGGGCACCTTCACACAGAGGAAGTATTTACTTCAAATATTTTTTGATTGAAAATGGTGTGCAGTCTTCTGTATGGCTTGGCTGTGAAGCCGTTTGGGACTGAGGTAACCGTTTAGGTGCACCTGCCCCATGATAGATATGGGATTTGGCAACAATAACATGGCAGGATTTGCACATTTTTGGTAGCCGACCCCTTTCCCTGCTCCACAGGGAACGGCCAATTTCAGTGTACTGGGCATTGAGCAGGGATGGGTAACAACCAGCGTGGGTGCGTGTAGTAATCTGCCTGTTCACACAACAACACAGCCGGGTGGCATTTGGGCAGAGGCCGTTTCCCCCTTCGTGGGCTGCCAGAAGCATTTCTCAAGCGAATGACTCTTGCGGCAGAGAATGCTAGATGCTTTTCTCTGCCGGCTGCCAGGATTAAACTGATGGTTGCCACAGGAATGGTCCATGCCGGGCACCGCGTAAGGATCGGCCGTTTATTTTCCACTCGGCAAGTAGGATTCCATCACAATTGATTGACTGTCTTTATTTATAGAACCGAGAAACCCACACATTTTTAAAGGCCGGTTAGAACCGAGAAAGCAAAAAATGGAGTCCGGGAACTCCTCCGCTAAAAGCAGTTTGAGAGCCTGCTTGGAACATGGATCTGAGGATCCTTCTGAGAAGCATTCAGATACCTGTGTTTCAATCACCTTGTAGGGGAAGTTACCTTCCAGGTGAGTCCACACCTGAAATCCCGGTCACCTCCCTGAAGGAAAAGGCATGAACTGAACAAGAAGAGTTTGGATTTATACCCTGCTTTTCTCAATTGCTAGGGGCTTACAAGCTCCTTTCCCTTCCTCTCACCACAACAGGCACCTTGTGAGGTAGGTGGGGCTGAGAGAGTTCTGAGAGAACTGTGACTGGCCCAAGGTCACCCAGCAGGCTTCATGTGGAGGAGAGGGGAAGCAAATCCAGATCTCCAGATTAGAGTCCGCCACGCATGTTCTCCAGATCAGAATCCACCGCTCATAACCACTGAATAGACCCACTACCTCCTAGGGCTGTATAAAGCTCTGTGGACAGAAATTCAATTCAATTCAATTTATTACAGTCAAAGACCAGAAAATTCTGTACAAAATCTCACAAGTTGGCAATGGTCAGCATAAATTGAAAAACATATGACCAGTGGTGGGATCCAAAAATTTTAGTTACAGGTTCCCAAGGTGGTGGGATTCAAACTGTGGCGTAGCGCCAATGGGGATGGGCGGGGCACGGGGGGGCATGGCCGGGCATTCCGGGGGCGGGGCATTCCTGGGCGGGGCTGTGGCAAGGACGCAGCCGCTGCGCCGGTCCTTGGGCGGGAAACGAATGCACGCAGGCGCAGGCTGCCACGCACGCCGGTGCACCTCCTGCTAGACTGCTTCAAGTTCTGCGCACTACTGCAGAGAGGACGGGTGTAACTAAGGCAAAAATCACGGGACAAAATCACCAATGAGTAACCCCCTCTCGGCACACACAAATAATTAGTAACCTACTCTCGGGAACCTGTGAGAACCTGCTGGATCCCACCTCTGCCACTACCCCACTCTGGCTCCCAGGAAGGAAGGAAGGAAGGAAGGAAGGAAGGAAGGAAGGAAGGAAGGAAGGAAGGAAGGAAGGAAGGAAGGAAGGAAGGAAGGAAGGAAACTTGTGCCACTGAAGAAGCAGCTCACCATCTTTGGAGCAGATTTTCCCCCCGGCTCGTTGATTTTGCATTTGGAACGAGAGTCTGCAAACAATGTTTTGTTACAGACTTCTGCTCATCTGGAGGAAAAGGGACCCGGTCTGCTTTGCTCTTTCTCATCTGTTGCGAACTGGAAGCCAGGTCAGACAATCAAAACCACACGCACATGATGTGCCTCCTCCGGACCATCTGTTTTGCAATTAAAATCCCAGAAATCCGTCTTAAGCCGCAACCCTAAAACTTTCAGGCGCTTGGCTGCTCTGCTCCAGGGGCACAAACCTGATTCCAAGAAGGTCTTCCCATGTATTTTGATTATTGACTTTTTTCTACCTTGTTTCCCCGAATATAAGATCTCCCCAGAAAATAAGACGCAGTAGAGGTTTTGCTGAAGTGCTAAATATAAAGCATCCCCCAAAAGTAAGACGTAGCAAAGTTTTTGTTTGGAAGCATGCCATCAGAAAAATGGGCAGAAAAATAAGACATCCCCTGAAAATTAGACATAGCGCATCTTTGGGAGCAAAAATTAATATAAGACACTGTCTTATTTTCTGGGAAACACGGTATGTGCAGCTTCTGTAGCCATAGGAGCTCAAGACAGGTAACCTAAAAACAGCTCTTTATGACATAAAAGCAGGATTGCAGGTGGCCAAACAAACAATTATCAGTGCAACTAAAGATAAATAGAAAATAATCCAAAATTATACTGTCTGCAGCTTGCAGCAAAATACAGCAGCTGTATTAGAGCTGTCTCACCTTCGCAATGTTAAACCAATTAAACGCTTAAAACAAACACAAGGTTTCTCACAAACATATATTGGTTGTCAGATTCTGTGTGCAATGTAAAATGTATATTGGTATACAAACTCAAACCACATCCAGTGGTGGGATCCAAAAATTTTAGTAACAGGTTCCCATGGTGGTGGGATTCAAACAGTGGCATAGTGCCAATGGGGCTGGGCGGGGCACAACGGGGGCGTGGCCGGGCATTCCGGGGGCGGGGCATTAATAATTTCTCTGTTACTGTAAAAAACTCTTACTGCAAACAAAAAGTTCCTAATTTCCAGCTGGTATCTTTCTGTCCATAATTTAAACTCATTATAGCAAGTCCTATCGTCTGCTGCCAACAGAAACAACTACTTCTCCTCTCTTTGACAGCCTGTCAAATACTTAATACTTTCAAATACTTAGTTTTGTTTCTAGAAATCAAAAGAAGGAGACTTTCCTTAAACTAGGAACTTTACCATATTTCTAAAACATGTTTTTAAAACAGCCCAACAGGGAGAATTATCCCGTTTTCGACCTTCGCTAACCAGCCACATAGGAAACAACAGGACTTGATGATTTTTGGACCTAATGGAATTTCTAACGGAAAAGCAGACCCAATTAGTAACCCCCTCTCGGCACACACAGATAATTAGTAACCCACTCTCGGGAACTGGTGAGAACCTGCTGGATCCCACCTCTGATCACATTCAAACAGGAATACTCTCTAACTAACATAATTCTTTCTCCAAGTAGATCTGTAGACATCGATTTTGGAGAAAGAATTACGATACTTAGAGAGTATTCATGTTGGGATGAGATTTGAGTTTGTATATCAATGTAAATTTCAAGTTGCGCATAGAATCTGACAGCCAATGTCTTTTGGAAACGTGGCAGGAGAGAAGGTTAGTCACAAATATATGCCACATTTCTATGTTTTATATTATTAAAAACAACTTATTAGCCACCCTTCCCCCGCCCTGCAGAATTCAAGGTGGCTTCCAATATTCCCAATGCATCCTCTTGATTTAGTACGTGCGCGTGTAGGGAGATGTCACCGAATCTCGATGTGCATTTCGACCTGGCATGCTCAGGAGGAGAGGAACGACAGCGCTTTATGGTGCTACAAACAGAATCTGCCATCTTTTCTGCTGAGGGACTGATTTCCATAGTATGGAGATCCATTGTGATTTCGGGTACAGACGATACAGGTCTATCAAAACTAGGACAAAGAGGCTTAGAGACAGCTTCTACTCTAGAGCTGTGGCTTGGCGGAACTCCGCGGCTTCGTGTTGATGTGTTTGGGGCTGTGTAGGGATGGGTGGAGGAAGGGGAAAGGGAGGATGGGGTATGTGGGGGGCGGGGGGGGGGGGGGGGGGGGGGGGGGGGGGGGGGGGGGGGGGGGGCGTGGGGGGGGGGGGGGGGGGGGGGGGGGGGGTTGTGGGGGGGGGGGGGTGGGTTGGGGGGGGGGGGGGGGGGGGGGGGGGGGGGGTGTGGGGGGGGGGGGGTGGGGGGGGGGGGGGGGGGGGGGGGGGGGGGGGGGGGGGGGGGGGGGGGGGGGGGGGGGTGGAAGGGTGGGGTTGGGGGGGGGGGTGGGGGGGGGGGGGGGTGGGGGGGTGGGGGGGTGGGGGGGGGGGGGGGTGGGGGGGGGGGGGGGTGGGGGGGGGGGGGGGTGGGGGGGGGGGGGGGTGGGGGGGGGGGGGGGTGGGGGGGGGGGGGGGTGGGGGGGGGGGGGGGTGGGGGGGGGGGGGGGTGGGGGGGGGGGGGGGTGGGGGGGGGGGGGGGTGGGGGGGGGGGGGGGTGGGGGGGGGGGGGGGTGGGGGGGGGGGGGGGTGGGGGGGGGGGGGGGTGGGGGGGGGGGGGGGTGGGGGGGGGGGGGGGTGGGGGGGGGGGGGGGTGGGGGGGGGGGGGGGTGGGGGGGGGGGGGGGTGGGGGGGGGGGGGGGTGGGGGGGGGGGGGGGTGGGGGGGGGGGGGGGTGGGGGGGGGGGGGGGTGGGGGGGGGGGGGGGTGGGGGGGGGGGGGGGTGGGGGGGGGGGGGGGTGGGGGGGGGGGGGGGTGGGGGGGGGGGGGGGTGGGGGGGGGGGGGGGTGGGGGGGGGGGGGGGTGGGGGGGGGGGGGGGTGGGGGGGGGGGGGGGTGGGGGGGGGGGGGGGTGGGGGGGGGGGGGGGTGGGGGGGGGGGGGGGTGGGGGGGGGGGGGGGTGGGGGGGGGGGGGGGTGGGGGGGGGGGGGGGTGGGGGGGGGGGGGGGTGGGGGGGGGGGGGGGTGGGGGGGGGGGGGGGTGGGGGGGGGGGGGGGTGGGGGGGGGGGGGGGTGGGGGGGGGGGGGGGTGGGGGGGGGGGGGGGTGGGGGGGGGGGGGGGTGGGGGGGGGGGGGGGTGGGGGGGGGGGGGGGTGGGGGGGGGGGGGGGTGGGGGGGGGGGGGGGTGGGGGGGGGGGGGGGTGGGGGGGGGGGGGGGTGGGGGGGGGGGGGGGTGGGGGGGGGGGGGGGTGGGGGGGGGGGGGGGTGGGGGGGGGGGGGGGTGGGGGGGGGGGGGGGTGGGGGGGGGGGGGGGTGGGGGGGGGGGGGGGTGGGGGGGGGGGGGGGTGGGGGGGGGGGGGGGTGGGGGGGGGGGGGGGTGGGGGGGGGGGGGGGTGGGGGGGGGGGGGGGTGGGGGGGGGGGGGGGTGGGGGGGGGGGGGGGTGGGGGGGGGGGGGGGTGGGGGGGGGGGGGGGTGGGGGGGGGGGGGGGTGGGGGGGGGGGGGGGTGGGGGGGGGGGGGGGTGGGGGGGGGGGGGGGTGGGGGGGGGGGGGGGTGGGGGGGGGGGGGGGTGGGGGGGGGGGGGGGTGGGGGGGGGGGGGGGTGGGGGGGGGGGGGGGTGGGGGGGGGGGGGGGTGGGGGGGGGGGGGGGTGGGGGGGGGGGGGGGTGGGGGGGGGGGGGGGTGGGGGGGGGGGGGGGTGGGGGGGGGGGGGGGTGGGGGGGGGGGGGGGTGGGGGGGGGGGGGGGTGGGGGGGGGGGGGGGTGGGGGGGGGGGGGGGTGGGGGGGGGGGGGGGTGGGGGGGGGGGGGGGTGGGGGGGGGGGGGGGTGGGGGGGGGGGGGGGTGGGGGGGGGGGGGGGTGGGGGGGGGGGGGGGTGGGGGGGGGGGGGGGTGGGGGGGGGGGGGGGTGGGGGGGGGGGGGGGTGGGGGGGGGGGGGGGTGGGGGGGGGGGGGGGTGGGGGGGGGGGGGGGTGGGGGGGGGGGGGGGTGGGGGGGGGGGGGGGTGGGGGGGGGGGGGGGTGGGGGGGGGGGGGGGTGGGGGGGGGGGGGGGTGGGGGGGGGGGGGGGTGGGGGGGGGGGGGGGTGGGGGGGGGGGGGGGTGGGGGGGGGGGGGGGTGGGGGGGGGGGGGGGTGGGGGGGGGGGGGGGTGGGGGGGGGGGGGGGTGGGGGGGGGGGGGGGTGGGGGGGGGGGGGGGTGGGGGGGGGGGGGGGTGGGGGGGGGGGGGGGTGGGGGGGGGGGGGGGTGGGGGGGGGGGGGGGTGGGGGGGGGGGGGGGTGGGGGGGGGGGGGGGTGGGGGGGGGGGGGGGTGGGGGGGGGGGGGGGTGGGGGGGGGGGGGGGTGGGGGGGGGGGGGGGTGGGGGGGGGGGGGGGTGGGGGGGGGGGGGGGTGGGGGGGGGGGGGGGTGGGGGGGGGGGGGGGTGGGGGGGGGGGGGGGTGGGGGGGGGGGGGGGTGGGGGGGGGGGGGGGTGGGGGGGGGGGGGGGTGGGGGGGGGGGGGGGTGGGGGGGGGGGGGGGTGGGGGGGGGGGGGGGTGGGGGGGGGGGGGGGTGGGGGGGGGGGGGGGTGGGGGGGGGGGGGGGTGGGGGGGGGGGGGGGTGGGGGGGGGGGGGGGTGGGGGGGGGGGGGGGTGGGGGGGGGGGGGGGTGGGGGGGGGGGGGGGTGGGGGGGGGGGGGGGTGGGGGGGGGGGGGGGTGGGGGGGGGGGGGGGTGGGGGGGGGGGGGGGTGGGGGGGGGGGGGGGTGGGGGGGGGGGGGGGTGGGGGGGGGGGGGGGTGGGGGGGGGGGGGGGTGGGGGGGGGGGGGGGTGGGGGGGGGGGGGGGTGGGGGGGGGGGGGGGTGGGGGGGGGGGGGGGTGGGGGGGGGGGGGGGTGGGGGGGGGGGGGGGTGGGGGGGGGGGGGGGTGGGGGGGGGGGGGGGTGGGGGGGGGGGGGGGTGGGGGGGGGGGGGGGTGGGGGGGGGGGGGGGTGGGGGGGGGGGGGGGTGGGGGGGGGGGGGGGTGGGGGGGGGGGGGGGTGGGGGGGGGGGGGGGTGGGGGGGGGGGGGGGTGGGGGGGGGGGGGGGTGGGGGGGGGGGGGGGTGGGGGGGGGGGGGGGTGGGGGGGGGGGGGGGTGGGGGGGGGGGGGGGTGGGGGGGGGGGGGGGTGGGGGGGGGGGGGGGTGGGGGGGGGGGGGGGTGGGGGGGGGGGGGGGTGGGGGGGGGGGGGGGTGGGGGGGGGGGGGGGTGGGGGGGGGGGGGGGTGGGGGGGGGGGGGGGTGGGGGGGGGGGGGGGTGGGGGGGGGGGGGGGTGGGGGGGGGGGGGGGTGGGGGGGGGGGGGGGTGGGGGGGGGGGGGGGTGGGGGGGGGGGGGGGTGGGGGGGGGGGGGGGTGGGGGGGGGGGGGGGTGGGGGGGGGGGGGGGTGGGGGGGGGGGGGGGTGGGGGGGGGGGGGGGTGGGGGGGGGGGGGGGTGGGGGGGGGGGGGGGTGGGGGGGGGGGGGGGTGGGGGGGGGGGGGGGTGGGGGGGGGGGGGGGTGGGGGGGGGGGGGGGTGGGGGGGGGGGGGGGTGGGGGGGGGGGGGGGTGGGGGGGGGGGGGGGTGGGGGGGGGGGGGGGTGGGGGGGGGGGGGGGTGGGGGGGGGGGGGGGTGGGGGGGGGGGGGGGTGGGGGGGGGGGGGGGTGGGGGGGGGGGGGGGTGGGGGGGGGGGGGGGTGGGGGGGGGGGGGGGTGGGGGGGGGGGGGGGTGGGGGGGGGGGGGGGTGGGGGGGGGGGGGGGTGGGGGGGGGGGGGGGTGGGGGGGGGGGGGGGTGGGGGGGGGGGGGGGTGGGGGGGGGGGGGGGTGGGGGGGGGGGGGGGTGGGGGGGGGGGGGGGTGGGGGGGGGGGGGGGTGGGGGGGGGGGGGGGTGGGGGGGGGGGGGGGTGGGGGGGGGGGGGGGTGGGGGGGGGGGGGGGTGGGGGGGGGGGGGGGTGGGGGGGGGGGGGGGTGGGGGGGGGGGGGGGTGGGGGGGGGGGGGGGTGGGGGGGGGGGGGGGTGGGGGGGGGGGGGGGTGGGGGGGGGGGGGGGTGGGGGGGGGGGGGGGTGGGGGGGGGGGGGGGTGGGGGGGGGGGGGGGTGGGGGGGGGGGGGGGTGGGGGGGGGGGGGGGTGGGGGGGGGGGGGGGTGGGGGGGGGGGGGGGTGGGGGGGGGGGGGGGTGGGGGGGGGGGGGGGTGGGGGGGGGGGGGGGTGGGGGGGGGGGGGGGTGGGGGGGGGGGGGGGTGGGGGGGGGGGGGGGTGGGGGGGGGGGGGGGTGGGGGGGGGGGGGGGTGGGGGGGGGGGGGGGTGGGGGGGGGGGGGGGTGGGGGGGGGGGGGGGTGGGGGGGGGGGGGGGTGGGGGGGGGGGGGGGTGGGGGGGGGGGGGGGTGGGGGGGGGGGGGGGTGGGGGGGGGGGGGGGTGGGGGGGGGGGGGGGTGGGGGGGGGGGGGGGTGGGGGGGGGGGGGGGTGGGGGGGGGGGGGGGTGGGGGGGGGGGGGGGTGGGGGGGGGGGGGGGTGGGGGGGGGGGGGGGTGGGGGGGGGGGGGGGTGGGGGGGGGGGGGGGTGGGGGGGGGGGGGGGTGGGGGGGGGGGGGGGTGGGGGGGGGGGGGGGTGGGGGGGGGGGGGGGTGGGGGGGGGGGGGGGTGGGGGGGGGGGGGGGTGGGGGGGGGGGGGGGTGGGGGGGGGGGGGGGTGGGGGGGGGGGGGGGTGGGGGGGGGGGGGGGTGGGGGGGGGGGGGGGTGGGGGGGGGGGGGGGTGGGGGGGGGGGGGGGTGGGGGGGGGGGGGGGTGGGGGGGGGGGGGGGTGGGGGGGGGGGGGGGTGGGGGGGGGGGGGGGTGGGGGGGGGGGGGGGTGGGGGGGGGGGGGGGTGGGGGGGGGGGGGGGTGGGGGGGGGGGGGGGTGGGGGGGGGGGGGGGTGGGGGGGGGGGGGGGTGGGGGGGGGGGGGGGTGGGGGGGGGGGGGGGTGGGGGGGGGGGGGGGTGGGGGGGGGGGGGGGTGGGGGGGGGGGGGGGTGGGGGGGGGGGGGGGTGGGGGGGGGGGGGGGTGGGGGGGGGGGGGGGTGGGGGGGGGGGGGGGTGGGGGGGGGGGGGGGTGGGGGGGGGGGGGGGTGGGGGGGGGGGGGGGTGGGGGGGGGGGGGGGTGGGGGGGGGGGGGGGTGGGGGGGGGGGGGGGTGGGGGGGGGGGGGGGTGGGGGGGGGGGGGGGTGGGGGGGGGGGGGGGTGGGGGGGGGGGGGGGTGGGGGGGGGGGGGGGTGGGGGGGGGGGGGGGTGGGGGGGGGGGGGGGTGGGGGGGGGGGGGGGTGGGGGGGGGGGGGGGTGGGGGGGGGGGGGGGTGGGGGGGGGGGGGGGTGGGGGGGGGGGGGGGTGGGGGGGGGGGGGGGTGGGGGGGGGGGGGGGTGGGGGGGGGGGGGGGTGGGGGGGGGGGGGGGTGGGGGGGGGGGGGGGTGGGGGGGGGGGGGGGTGGGGGGGGGGGGGGGTGGGGGGGGGGGGGGGTGGGGGGGGGGGGGGGTGGGGGGGGGGGGGGGTGGGGGGGGGGGGGGGTGGGGGGGGGGGGGGGTGGGGGGGGGGGGGGGTGGGGGGGGGGGGGGGTGGGGGGGGGGGGGGGTGGGGGGGGGGGGGGGTGGGGGGGGGGGGGGGTGGGGGGGGGGGGGGGTGGGGGGGGGGGGGGGTGGGGGGGGGGGGGGGTGGGGGGGGGGGGGGGTGGGGGGGGGGGGGGGTGGGGGGGGGGGGGGGTGGGGGGGGGGGGGGGTGGGGGGGGGGGGGGGTGGGGGGGGGGGGGGGTGGGGGGGGGGGGGGGTGGGGGGGGGGGGGGGTGGGGGGGGGGGGGGGTGGGGGGGGGGGGGGGTGGGGGGGGGGGGGGGTGGGGGGGGGGGGGGGTGGGGGGGGGGGGGGGTGGGGGGGGGGGGGGGTGGGGGGGGGGGGGGGTGGGGGGGGGGGGGGGTGGGGGGGGGGGGGGGTGGGGGGGGGGGGGGGTGGGGGGGGGGGGGGGTGGGGGGGGGGGGGGGTGGGGGGGGGGGGGGGTGGGGGGGGGGGGGGGTGGGGGGGGGGGGGGGTGGGGGGGGGGGGGGGTGGGGGGGGGGGGGGGTGGGGGGGGGGGGGGGTGGGGGGGGGGGGGGGTGGGGGGGGGGGGGGGTGGGGGGGGGGGGGGGTGGGGGGGGGGGGGGGTGGGGGGGGGGGGGGGTGGGGGGGGGGGGGGGTGGGGGGGGGGGGGGGTGGGGGGGGGGGGGGGTGGGGGGGGGGGGGGGTGGGGGGGGGGGGGGGTGGGGGGGGGGGGGGGTGGGGGGGGGGGGGGGTGGGGGGGGGGGGGGGTGGGGGGGGGGGGGGGTGGGGGGGGGGGGGGGTGGGGGGGGGGGGGGGTGGGGGGGGGGGGGGGTGGGGGGGGGGGGGGGTGGGGGGGGGGGGGGGTGGGGGGGGGGGGGGGTGGGGGGGGGGGGGGGTGGGGGGGGGGGGGGGTGGGGGGGGGGGGGGGTGGGGGGGGGGGGGGGTGGGGGGGGGGGGGGGTGGGGGGGGGGGGGGGTGGGGGGGGGGGGGGGTGGGGGGGGGGGGGGGTGGGGGGGGGGGGGGGTGGGGGGGGGGGGGGGTGGGGGGGGGGGGGGGTGGGGGGGGGGGGGGGTGGGGGGGGGGGGGGGTGGGGGGGGGGGGGGGTGGGGGGGGGGGGGGGTGGGGGGGGGGGGGGGTGGGGGGGGGGGGGGGTGGGGGGGGGGGGGGGTGGGGGGGGGGGGGGGTGGGGGGGGGGGGGGGTGGGGGGGGGGGGGGGTGGGGGGGGGGGGGGGTGGGGGGGGGGGGGGGTGGGGGGGGGGGGGGGTGGGGGGGGGGGGGGGTGGGGGGGGGGGGGGGTGGGGGGGGGGGGGGGTGGGGGGGGGGGGGGGTGGGGGGGGGGGGGGGTGGGGGGGGGGGGGGGTGGGGGGGGGGGGGGGTGGGGGGGGGGGGGGGTGGGGGGGGGGGGGGGTGGGGGGGGGGGGGGGTGGGGGGGGGGGGGGGTGGGGGGGGGGGGGGGTGGGGGGGGGGGGGGGTGGGGGGGGGGGGGGGTGGGGGGGGGGGGGGGTGGGGGGGGGGGGGGGTGGGGGGGGGGGGGGGTGGGGGGGGGGGGGGGTGGGGGGGGGGGGGGGTGGGGGGGGGGGGGGGTGGGGGGGGGGGGGGGTGGGGGGGGGGGGGGGTGGGGGGGGGGGGGGGTGGGGGGGGGGGGGGGTGGGGGGGGGGGGGGGTGGGGGGGGGGGGGGGTGGGGGGGGGGGGGGGTGGGGGGGGGGGGGGGTGGGGGGGGGGGGGGGTGGGGGGGGGGGGGGGTGGGGGGGGGGGGGGGTGGGGGGGGGGGGGGGTGGGGGGGGGGGGGGGTGGGGGGGGGGGGGGGTGGGGGGGGGGGGGGGTGGGGGGGGGGGGGGGTGGGGGGGGGGGGGGGTGGGGGGGGGGGGGGGTGGGGGGGGGGGGGGGTGGGGGGGGGGGGGGGTGGGGGGGGGGGGGGGTGGGGGGGGGGGGGGGTGGGGGGGGGGGGGGGTGGGGGGGGGGGGGGGTGGGGGGGGGGGGGGGTGGGGGGGGGGGGGGGTGGGGGGGGGGGGGGGTGGGGGGGGGGGGGGGTGGGGGGGGGGGGGGGTGGGGGGGGGGGGGGGTGGGGGGGGGGGGGGGTGGGGGGGGGGGGGGGTGGGGGGGGGGGGGGGTGGGGGGGGGGGGGGGTGGGGGGGGGGGGGGGTGGGGGGGGGGGGGGGTGGGGGGGGGGGGGGGTGGGGGGGGGGGGGGGTGGGGGGGGGGGGGGGTGGGGGGGGGGGGGGGTGGGGGGGGGGGGGGGTGGGGGGGGGGGGGGGTGGGGGGGGGGGGGGGTGGGGGGGGGGGGGGGTGGGGGGGGGGGGGGGTGGGGGGGGGGGGGGGTGGGGGGGGGGGGGGGTGGGGGGGGGGGGGGGTGGGGGGGGGGGGGGGTGGGGGGGGGGGGGGGTGGGGGGGGGGGGGGGTGGGGGGGGGGGGGGGTGGGGGGGGGGGGGGGTGGGGGGGGGGGGGGGTGGGGGGGGGGGGGGGTGGGGGGGGGGGGGGGTGGGGGGGGGGGGGGGTGGGGGGGGGGGGGGGTGGGGGGGGGGGGGGGTGGGGGGGGGGGGGGGTGGGGGGGGGGGGGGGTGGGGGGGGGGGGGGGTGGGGGGGGGGGGGGGTGGGGGGGGGGGGGGGTGGGGGGGGGGGGGGGTGGGGGGGGGGGGGGGTGGGGGGGGGGGGGGGTGGGGGGGGGGGGGGGTGGGGGGGGGGGGGGGTGGGGGGGGGGGGGGGTGGGGGGGGGGGGGGGTGGGGGGGGGGGGGGGTGGGGGGGGGGGGGGGTGGGGGGGGGGGGGGGTGGGGGGGGGGGGGGGTGGGGGGGGGGGGGGGTGGGGGGGGGGGGGGGTGGGGGGGGGGGGGGGTGGGGGGGGGGGGGGGTGGGGGGGGGGGGGGGTGGGGGGGGGGGGGGGTGGGGGGGGGGGGGGGTGGGGGGGGGGGGGGGTGGGGGGGGGGGGGGGTGGGGGGGGGGGGGGGTGGGGGGGGGGGGGGGTGGGGGGGGGGGGGGGTGGGGGGGGGGGGGGGTGGGGGGGGGGGGGGGTGGGGGGGGGGGGGGGTGGGGGGGGGGGGGGGTGGGGGGGGGGGGGGGTGGGGGGGGGGGGGGGTGGGGGGGGGGGGGGGTGGGGGGGGGGGGGGGTGGGGGGGGGGGGGGGTGGGGGGGGGGGGGGGTGGGGGGGGGGGGGGGTGGGGGGGGGGGGGGGTGGGGGGGGGGGGGGGTGGGGGGGGGGGGGGGTGGGGGGGGGGGGGGGTGGGGGGGGGGGGGGGTGGGGGGGGGGGGGGGTGGGGGGGGGGGGGGGTGGGGGGGGGGGGGGGTGGGGGGGGGGGGGGGTGGGGGGGGGGGGGGGTGGGGGGGGGGGGGGGTGGGGGGGGGGGGGGGTGGGGGGGGGGGGGGGTGGGGGGGGGGGGGGGTGGGGGGGGGGGGGGGTGGGGGGGGGGGGGGGTGGGGGGGGGGGGGGGTGGGGGGGGGGGGGGGTGGGGGGGGGGGGGGGTGGGGGGGGGGGGGGGTGGGGGGGGGGGGGGGTGGGGGGGGGGGGGGGTGGGGGGGGGGGGGGGTGGGGGGGGGGGGGGGTGGGGGGGGGGGGGGGTGGGGGGGGGGGGGGGTGGGGGGGGGGGGGGGTGGGGGGGGGGGGGGGTGGGGGGGGGGGGGGGTGGGGGGGGGGGGGGGTGGGGGGGGGGGGGGGTGGGGGGGGGGGGGGGTGGGGGGGGGGGGGGGTGGGGGGGGGGGGGGGTGGGGGGGGGGGGGGGTGGGGGGGGGGGGGGGTGGGGGGGGGGGGGGGTGGGGGGGGGGGGGGGTGGGGGGGGGGGGGGGTGGGGGGGGGGGGGGGTGGGGGGGGGGGGGGGTGGGGGGGGGGGGGGGTGGGGGGGGGGGGGGGTGGGGGGGGGGGGGGGTGGGGGGGGGGGGGGGTGGGGGGGGGGGGGGGTGGGGGGGGGGGGGGGTGGGGGGGGGGGGGGGTGGGGGGGGGGGGGGGTGGGGGGGGGGGGGGGTGGGGGGGGGGGGGGGTGGGGGGGGGGGGGGGTGGGGGGGGGGGGGGGTGGGGGGGGGGGGGGGTGGGGGGGGGGGGGGGTGGGGGGGGGGGGGGGTGGGGGGGGGGGGGGGTGGGGGGGGGGGGGGGTGGGGGGGGGGGGGGGTGGGGGGGGGGGGGGGTGGGGGGGGGGGGGGGTGGGGGGGGGGGGGGGTGGGGGGGGGGGGGGGTGGGGGGGGGGGGGGGTGGGGGGGGGGGGGGGTGGGGGGGGGGGGGGGTGGGGGGGGGGGGGGGTGGGGGGGGGGGGGGGTGGGGGGGGGGGGGGGTGGGGGGGGGGGGGGGTGGGGGGGGGGGGGGGTGGGGGGGGGGGGGGGTGGGGGGGGGGGGGGGTGGGGGGGGGGGGGGGTGGGGGGGGGGGGGGGTGGGGGGGGGGGGGGGTGGGGGGGGGGGGGGGTGGGGGGGGGGGGGGGTGGGGGGGGGGGGGGGTGGGGGGGGGGGGGGGTGGGGGGGGGGGGGGGTGGGGGGGGGGGGGGGTGGGGGGGGGGGGGGGTGGGGGGGGGGGGGGGTGGGGGGGGGGGGGGGTGGGGGGGGGGGGGGGTGGGGGGGGGGGGGGGTGGGGGGGGGGGGGGGTGGGGGGGGGGGGGGGTGGGGGGGGGGGGGGGTGGGGGGGGGGGGGGGTGGGGGGGGGGGGGGGTGGGGGGGGGGGGGGGTGGGGGGGGGGGGGGGTGGGGGGGGGGGGGGGTGGGGGGGGGGGGGGGTGGGGGGGGGGGGGGGTGGGGGGGGGGGGGGGTGGGGGGGGGGGGGGGTGGGGGGGGGGGGGGGTGGGGGGGGGGGGGGGTGGGGGGGGGGGGGGGTGGGGGGGGGGGGGGGTGGGGGGGGGGGGGGGTGGGGGGGGGGGGGGGTGGGGGGGGGGGGGGGTGGGGGGGGGGGGGGGTGGGGGGGGGGGGGGGTGGGGGGGGGGGGGGGTGGGGGGGGGGGGGGGTGGGGGGGGGGGGGGGTGGGGGGGGGGGGGGGTGGGGGGGGGGGGGGGTGGGGGGGGGGGGGGGTGGGGGGGGGGGGGGGTGGGGGGGGGGGGGGGTGGGGGGGGGGGGGGGTGGGGGGGGGGGGGGGTGGGGGGGGGGGGGGGTGGGGGGGGGGGGGGGTGGGGGGGGGGGGGGGTGGGGGGGGGGGGGGGTGGGGGGGGGGGGGGGTGGGGGGGGGGGGGGGTGGGGGGGGGGGGGGGTGGGGGGGGGGGGGGGTGGGGGGGGGGGGGGGTGGGGGGGGGGGGGGGTGGGGGGGGGGGGGGGTGGGGGGGGGGGGGGGTGGGGGGGGGGGGGGGTGGGGGGGGGGGGGGGTGGGGGGGGGGGGGGGTGGGGGGGGGGGGGGGTGGGGGGGGGGGGGGGTGGGGGGGGGGGGGGGTGGGGGGGGGGGGGGGTGGGGGGGGGGGGGGGTGGGGGGGGGGGGGGGTGGGGGGGGGGGGGGGTGGGGGGGGGGGGGGGTGGGGGGGGGGGGGGGTGGGGGGGGGGGGGGGTGGGGGGGGGGGGGGGTGGGGGGGGGGGGGGGTGGGGGGGGGGGGGGGTGGGGGGGGGGGGGGGTGGGGGGGGGGGGGGGTGGGGGGGGGGGGGGGTGGGGGGGGGGGGGGGTGGGGGGGGGGGGGGGTGGGGGGGGGGGGGGGTGGGGGGGGGGGGGGGTGGGGGGGGGGGGGGGTGGGGGGGGGGGGGGGTGGGGGGGGGGGGGGGTGGGGGGGGGGGGGGGTGGGGGGGGGGGGGGGTGGGGGGGGGGGGGGGTGGGGGGGGGGGGGGGTGGGGGGGGGGGGGGGTGGGGGGGGGGGGGGGTGGGGGGGGGGGGGGGTGGGGGGGGGGGGGGGTGGGGGGGGGGGGGGGTGGGGGGGGGGGGGGGTGGGGGGGGGGGGGGGTGGGGGGGGGGGGGGGTGGGGGGGGGGGGGGGTGGGGGGGGGGGGGGGTGGGGGGGGGGGGGGGTGGGGGGGGGGGGGGGTGGGGGGGGGGGGGGGTGGGGGGGGGGGGGGGTGGGGGGGGGGGGGGGTGGGGGGGGGGGGGGGTGGGGGGGGGGGGGGGTGGGGGGGGGGGGGGGTGGGGGGGGGGGGGGGTGGGGGGGGGGGGGGGTGGGGGGGGGGGGGGGTGGGGGGGGGGGGGGGTGGGGGGGGGGGGGGGTGGGGGGGGGGGGGGGTGGGGGGGGGGGGGGGTGGGGGGGGGGGGGGGTGGGGGGGGGGGGGGGTGGGGGGGGGGGGGGGTGGGGGGGGGGGGGGGTGGGGGGGGGGGGGGGTGGGGGGGGGGGGGGGTGGGGGGGGGGGGGGGTGGGGGGGGGGGGGGGTGGGGGGGGGGGGGGGTGGGGGGGGGGGGGGGTGGGGGGGGGGGGGGGTGGGGGGGGGGGGGGGTGGGGGGGGGGGGGGGTGGGGGGGGGGGGGGGTGGGGGGGGGGGGGGGTGGGGGGGGGGGGGGGTGGGGGGGGGGGGGGGTGGGGGGGGGGGGGGGTGGGGGGGGGGGGGGGTGGGGGGGGGGGGGGGTGGGGGGGGGGGGGGGTGGGGGGGGGGGGGGGTGGGGGGGGGGGGGGGTGGGGGGGGGGGGGGGTGGGGGGGGGGGGGGGTGGGGGGGGGGGGGGGTGGGGGGGGGGGGGGGTGGGGGGGGGGGGGGGTGGGGGGGGGGGGGGGTGGGGGGGGGGGGGGGTGGGGGGGGGGGGGGGTGGGGGGGGGGGGGGGTGGGGGGGGGGGGGGGTGGGGGGGGGGGGGGGTGGGGGGGGGGGGGGGTGGGGGGGGGGGGGGGTGGGGGGGGGGGGGGGTGGGGGGGGGGGGGGGTGGGGGGGGGGGGGGGTGGGGGGGGGGGGGGGTGGGGGGGGGGGGGGGTGGGGGGGGGGGGGGGTGGGGGGGGGGGGGGGTGGGGGGGGGGGGGGGTGGGGGGGGGGGGGGGTGGGGGGGGGGGGGGGTGGGGGGGGGGGGGGGTGGGGGGGGGGGGGGGTGGGGGGGGGGGGGGGTGGGGGGGGGGGGGGGTGGGGGGGGGGGGGGGTGGGGGGGGGGGGGGGTGGGGGGGGGGGGGGGTGGGGGGGGGGGGGGGTGGGGGGGGGGGGGGGTGGGGGGGGGGGGGGGTGGGGGGGGGGGGGGGTGGGGGGGGGGGGGGGTGGGGGGGGGGGGGGGTGGGGGGGGGGGGGGGTGGGGGGGGGGGGGGGTGGGGGGGGGGGGGGGTGGGGGGGGGGGGGGGTGGGGGGGGGGGGGGGTGGGGGGGGGGGGGGGTGGGGGGGGGGGGGGGTGGGGGGGGGGGGGGGTGGGGGGGGGGGGGGGTGGGGGGGGGGGGGGGTGGGGGGGGGGGGGGGTGGGGGGGGGGGGGGGTGGGGGGGGGGGGGGGTGGGGGGGGGGGGGGGTGGGGGGGGGGGGGGGTGGGGGGGGGGGGGGGTGGGGGGGGGGGGGGGTGGGGGGGGGGGGGGGTGGGGGGGGGGGGGGGTGGGGGGGGGGGGGGGTGGGGGGGGGGGGGGGTGGGGGGGGGGGGGGGTGGGGGGGGGGGGGGGTGGGGGGGGGGGGGGGTGGGGGGGGGGGGGGGTGGGGGGGGGGGGGGGTGGGGGGGGGGGGGGGTGGGGGGGGGGGGGGGTGGGGGGGGGGGGGGGTGGGGGGGGGGGGGGGTGGGGGGGGGGGGGGGTGGGGGGGGGGGGGGGTGGGGGGGGGGGGGGGTGGGGGGGGGGGGGGGTGGGGGGGGGGGGGGGTGGGGGGGGGGGGGGGTGGGGGGGGGGGGGGGTGGGGGGGGGGGGGGGTGGGGGGGGGGGGGGGTGGGGGGGGGGGGGGGTGGGGGGGGGGGGGGGTGGGGGGGGGGGGGGGTGGGGGGGGGGGGGGGTGGGGGGGGGGGGGGGTGGGGGGGGGGGGGGGTGGGGGGGGGGGGGGGTGGGGGGGGGGGGGGGTGGGGGGGGGGGGGGGTGGGGGGGGGGGGGGGTGGGGGGGGGGGGGGGTGGGGGGGGGGGGGGGTGGGGGGGGGGGGGGGTGGGGGGGGGGGGGGGTGGGGGGGGGGGGGGGTGGGGGGGGGGGGGGGTGGGGGGGGGGGGGGGTGGGGGGGGGGGGGGGTGGGGGGGGGGGGGGGTGGGGGGGGGGGGGGGTGGGGGGGGGGGGGGGTGGGGGGGGGGGGGGGTGGGGGGGGGGGGGGGTGGGGGGGGGGGGGGGTGGGGGGGGGGGGGGGTGGGGGGGGGGGGGGGTGGGGGGGGGGGGGGGTGGGGGGGGGGGGGGGTGGGGGGGGGGGGGGGTGGGGGGGGGGGGGGGTGGGGGGGGGGGGGGGTGGGGGGGGGGGGGGGTGGGGGGGGGGGGGGGTGGGGGGGGGGGGGGGTGGGGGGGGGGGGGGGTGGGGGGGGGGGGGGGTGGGGGGGGGGGGGGGTGGGGGGGGGGGGGGGTGGGGGGGGGGGGGGGTGGGGGGGGGGGGGGGTGGGGGGGGGGGGGGGTGGGGGGGGGGGGGGGTGGGGGGGGGGGGGGGTGGGGGGGGGGGGGGGTGGGGGGGGGGGGGGGTGGGGGGGGGGGGGGGTGGGGGGGGGGGGGGGTGGGGGGGGGGGGGGGTGGGGGGGGGGGGGGGTGGGGGGGGGGGGGGGTGGGGGGGGGGGGGGGTGGGGGGGGGGGGGGGTGGGGGGGGGGGGGGGTGGGGGGGGGGGGGGGTGGGGGGGGGGGGGGGTGGGGGGGGGGGGGGGTGGGGGGGGGGGGGGGTGGGGGGGGGGGGGGGTGGGGGGGGGGGGGGGTGGGGGGGGGGGGGGGTGGGGGGGGGGGGGGGTGGGGGGGGGGGGGGGTGGGGGGGGGGGGGGGTGGGGGGGGGGGGGGGTGGGGGGGGGGGGGGGTGGGGGGGGGGGGGGGTGGGGGGGGGGGGGGGTGGGGGGGGGGGGGGGTGGGGGGGGGGGGGGGTGGGGGGGGGGGGGGGTGGGGGGGGGGGGGGGTGGGGGGGGGGGGGGGTGGGGGGGGGGGGGGGTGGGGGGGGGGGGGGGTGGGGGGGGGGGGGGGTGGGGGGGGGGGGGGGTGGGGGGGGGGGGGGGTGGGGGGGGGGGGGGGTGGGGGGGGGGGGGGGTGGGGGGGGGGGGGGGTGGGGGGGGGGGGGGGTGGGGGGGGGGGGGGGTGGGGGGGGGGGGGGGTGGGGGGGGGGGGGGGTGGGGGGGGGGGGGGGTGGGGGGGGGGGGGGGTGGGGGGGGGGGGGGGTGGGGGGGGGGGGGGGTGGGGGGGGGGGGGGGTGGGGGGGGGGGGGGGTGGGGGGGGGGGGGGGTGGGGGGGGGGGGGGGTGGGGGGGGGGGGGGGTGGGGGGGGGGGGGGGTGGGGGGGGGGGGGGGTGGGGGGGGGGGGGGGTGGGGGGGGGGGGGGGTGGGGGGGGGGGGGGGTGGGGGGGGGGGGGGGTGGGGGGGGGGGGGGGTGGGGGGGGGGGGGGGTGGGGGGGGGGGGGGGTGGGGGGGGGGGGGGGTGGGGGGGGGGGGGGGTGGGGGGGGGGGGGGGTGGGGGGGGGGGGGGGTGGGGGGGGGGGGGGGTGGGGGGGGGGGGGGGTGGGGGGGGGGGGGGGTGGGGGGGGGGGGGGGTGGGGGGGGGGGGGGGTGGGGGGGGGGGGGGGTGGGGGGGGGGGGGGGTGGGGGGGGGGGGGGGTGGGGGGGGGGGGGGGTGGGGGGGGGGGGGGGTGGGGGGGGGGGGGGGTGGGGGGGGGGGGGGGTGGGGGGGGGGGGGGGTGGGGGGGGGGGGGGGAAAGAAGAAGAAGAAGAAGAAGAAGAAGAAGAAGAAGAAGAAGAAGAAGAAAAAGAGGAGGAAGAGGAAGAGGAAGAGGAAGAGGAAGAGGAGGAGGAGGAGTTTGGATTTATATCCCCCTTTCTCTCCTGCAGGAGACTCAAAGGGGCTTACAACCTCCTTTCCCTTCCCCCCTCACAACAAACACCCTGTGAGGTAGGTGGGGCTGAGAGAGCTCTGAGAAGCTGTGACTAGCCCAAGGTCACTCAGCTGGCATGTGTGGGAGTGCCCAGGCTAATCTGAATTCCCCAGATAAGCCTCCACAGCTCAGGTGGCAGAGCTGGGAATCAAACCCGGTTCCTCCAGATTAGATACACGAGCTCTTAACCTCCTACGCCACTGCTGCTCCTACCAAATTTGGACGAGGGCATTGGAAACGCTGAGTGTCCTTGCACGGTTTATTTGTATTTGTAAACAGGGTATATACAAGCAAGCTACATAAATCAGTCCCCTCATCCATCAAGGACAGTGGGCGCTTTCCCACTTACCTTCTGCCCCGTGCTACTGTAGGCAAGTAGCGCGGGGTCCCCCAGCACTCCCCACAACAGGGGCTGCGACAATGCAGCCGCCCCGACACTGCCGCTGTCGCGCCCCCTCAGCATGCGTCATTCCTGGCGCTCTTCCAGACGGCGCCTTTTGATGACCCCGCACAGAGCGCTTGGGACTCTTTAGTTTGGAGAGGAGACGTCTGAGGGGGGATATGATTGATGTCTATAAAATTATGCATGGGGTAGAAAATGTGGACAGAGAGAAATTTTTCTCTCTTTCTCACAATACTAGAACCAGGGGGCATACATTGAAAATGCTGGGGGGAAGAATTAGGACTAATAAAAGGAAACACTTCTTCACGCAACGTGTGATTAGTGTTTGGAATATGCTGCCACAGGAGGTGGTGATGGCCACTAACCTGGATAGCTTTAAAAGGGGTTGGACAGATTTATGGAGGAGAAGTCGATCTCTGGCTCCCAATCTTGATTCTCTTTGATCTGAGGTTGCAAAGGCCTTAGCAGACCAGGTGCTCGGGAGCAGCAGCAGCAGAAGGCCATTGCTTTCACCTCCTGCCTGTGAGCTCCCAAAGGCACCTGGTGGGCCACTGCGAGTAGCAGAGAGCTGGACTAGATGGACTCTGGTCTGATCCAGCTGGCTTGTTCTTATGTTCTTATGTTCTCATGCCAGAAATGACACACGCTGAGAGCAGCGCGCGGCAAACGGGGGGTCGTGGCAAGTGGGGAAACGCCCAGTATTGTTTACTCTGACTGGCAGCTGTTCTCCAAGGTCTCAGGTGGAGGTCTGTTGCATCACCTTCTGCCTTGTTCTTTTAACTGGAGATGCTGGCTGGTGACGGAACTGGGGACTTTCCTTCAACAGACAGCGAACACCCAGAGAGAGTCCTGCACCCCATGATGTTTTACCTCCGGCTACAAAGATTGCTTGGGTCTCATGCTACCTAAATGCAAATTGCAAAATGGCTGATTGCTGTTTCTCTTCCCTTTCCTCTTCACTGATGGAGTATTATTACCTTCCCCGAGTGCTGGTCGGGGTCTTGTTCCAGAATGTGGAGGGCACCGCAATTCAAGAAGGATATTGACAAGCTGGAACAGGTCCAAAGGAGGGTAACCAAAATGGTCAAAGGTCTGGAGTCCATGCCCTGCAAGGAGAGACGAAGAAGAAGAAGAAGAAGAAGAAGAAGAAGAAGAAGAAGAAGAAGAAGAAGAAGAAGAAGAAGAAGAAGAGGAGGAGGAGGAGGAGGAGGAGGAGGAGGAGGAGGAGGAGGAGTTTGGATTTATATCCCCCCTTTCTCTCCTGCAGGAGATTCAAAGGGGCTGACAATCTCCTTGCCCTTCCCCCCTCACAACAAACACCCTGTGAGGTGCGTGGGGCTGAGAGAGCTCTGAGAAGCTGTGACTCGCCCAAGGTCACCCAGCTGGCATGTGTGGGGGTGCACAGGCTAATCTGAATTCGCCAGATAAGCCTCCACAGCTCAGGCGGCAGAGCTGGGAATCAAACCCGGTTCCTCCAGATTAGATACACGAGCTCTTAACCTCCCACGCCACTTAGGGAGCTGGTTGTGCTTAGTCTGGAGAAGAGAAGGTTAAGGGGAGACATGATAGCCATGTTTGGATATCTGAAGGGGTGTCATGTTGGTGAGGGAGCAAGCTTGTTTTCTGCGGCTCCAGAGACCAGGACCAGGAGTCATACGTTCGAGGTGAAGGAAAAGAGATTCCACCTCAACATCAGGAAAAACTTCCTGACAGTCAGGGCTGTTCAACAGTGGAATGAACTCCCTCGGAGTGTGGTGGAGTCTCCTTCTTTGGGAGTATTTAAAGAGAGGCTGGATGGCCATCTGTCGGGAGTGCTTTGATTGTGTGTTCCTGCAGGGCAGGGGGTTGGACTTAGTGGTGGGATCCAGCAGGTTCTCACCAGTTCCCAAGAGTGGGTTACTAATTATTTGTGTGTGCCGAGAGGGGGCTACTAATTGGGTCTGCTTTTCCGTTAGAAATCCCATTAGGTCCAAAAATCATCAAGTCCTGTTGTTTCCTATGCGGCTGGTTAGCAAAGGTAGAAAATGGGATAATTCTCCCTGTTGGGCTGTTTTAAAAACATGTGTTAGAAATATGGTCAAGTTCCTTGTTTAAGGAAAGTCTCCTTCTTTTGATTTCTAGAAACAAAATTAAGCATTTGAAAGTGTTAAGTATTTGACAGGCAGTCAATTAGAGGAGAAGTCGTTGTTTCTGTTGGCAGTAGACGATAGGACTTGCTATAATGTGTTTAAATTATGGGCAGAAAGAGACCAGCTGGAAATTAGGAACTTTTTTTTACAGTAAGAGTTTTTTACAGTAACAGAGAAATTATTAATGCCCCGCCCCAAAATGCCTGGCCCCGCCCCCGTCGTCGCAGGTTCTCGCCCAGCCCCATTGGTGCTACACCACTGTTTGAATCCCACCACCATAGGAACCTGTTACTAAAATTTTTGGATCCCACCACTGGTTGGACTTGTTGGCCCTTGGGGTCTCTTCCAACTCTATGATTCTATCTCAAATTCCTCCGGAGGCTGTCTTCTGACGTCCATTTCCATAATGCAAGGGTTTCACGACAGATCTACCGGGGTTCTGTAAGAGAAAAATATATATATATATATATATTCAGTGGTGGAAAAGTATCCAAATAGTGAAATGTTCTAGCTCAACTGATCCACGTGGTTAGAGCTGTCATGGGGCAAGACCCGTTAAGTGTTTCTGTAATTTCACCTGGACGCTCCACTTTGCAACGACAGCTGGAAAGTTTGGTGTTTATTTTTCTTTCTTGGTGTCGCTCTCCATTTCTCTGGCACTCGTTCTGCTCCTAACAGCTTGGACGCTTATTGTAACTCTGTTCCCTGGATATTCTCCAAGTACAAAGGTCGGCTCCCGAGGGGGGGGGAACAGATTGTTTGTTGCTGCGTCTTTTAGATGGTGTGTTCGCTCAGGGAGAATATTTGAAAGCAACTCGAGCCAACAAATTCACGATCCCTGTCCTTGCTCTACGGCGCTAAGGTTTCCGACCTCCAGGTACGGTCTGGAAATCTCCCCAAATTACGCCTGATCTCCAGATTACAGAAGTCAGTCTCCCCCGAAGCACATGGCTATGTCAGAGGGTGGATTCTATGGTGCGATACCCTACTGAAATCCCCCTTCCCCAAATCCTTCCACATTTCACCTTCCAGGAATTTTCCAGCCTGAAGTTGTGGCTGCCAATTTCCAGGGGGGTCTCTTGGAATCACAACTGATCTCCAAGTTTCAGAGATCCATTCCCCTGGAGAAAATGGATTCTTTGGAGGGGGGGACTCTATAGCGTAATACCTACTCAGTTTCCTTCCATCCAGAGGTGGGATCCAGCAGGTTCTCACAGGTTCCTGAGAGTAGGTTACTAATTGTTTGTGTGTGCCGAGAGGGGGTGACTAATTGGTGATTTTTGCCACGTGATTTTTGCCTTAGTTACGCCCCTCCTCCGCTCCTCAGCAGTAGCGCGCAGAACTTGAAGCAGTCTAGCAGGAGGTGCGCCGGCATGCGTGGCAGCCGGCGCCTGCATGCATTTGTTTTCCGCCCAAGGACTGGCGCAGCGGCTGCGTCCTTGCCACAGCCCCGCCCAGGAATGCCCCACCCCCGTCATGCCCCGGCCAGCCCCATTGGCGCTACGCCACAGTTTGAATCCCACCACCATGGGAACCTGTTACTAAAATTTTTGGATACCACCACTGCTTCCATCCCAAAACTCTGCCCTCCACACGTGCTTCTGACTTTTCTCCAGTCCTTCTAAAAACGTGCTTTGCTCTGAGGTTTTTGGAAAGATCTCAGCGCAGTCTGGATGGCCGGTCTGGGTGGACAATACAGACCTTGGTGAACTAAAGTTCTGATTCAGTATAAGGCCAAATCCAAATCCAAAACCTTTATTCGGCATAAAACCAGAGTGTGTCATGAGTTCCAAATACAATACAAAGATCATTATTGCACAACTTGCAGTGCACAGAGTAAAAATGTAGCAACAGCTTCAGAGATTTCAGCATTAGAGTTATTTAGAAGCTGAGCCATTTTTACCTTATCAGAAAGGAGCATAAATCCTGTTGGTCATACAGTTCTCAAATCAGTTCTGATGTTGTTGTATTTTGAACAGTGAAGCAGAATATGAGAAAGTGAATAAGTTGTATTAGGACAGAAACGACATTTCCAGGGATATTGTATAGTTTTATCTTCAAAGATGTAATTGACGGAAAAGAGTTGCACCTTGCTCTAGTCACGACCCATCTGCAATTGTAACTAACAGGTATATAGCAGGGCTAGATTTCTCAGGGATAATCCCAAAGAATATTGGAGAGCAAGAGCTTTGCGCTTTGCTCTGGAGAAATTGATATTCTTGATCGAATAATCTAGACTTAAACGATGGTAAATCTCCGGAGCGGTGAGCATTTGTAGGGCCTCCCAAGAGAAGCCCACGGAAAAGATCTTTTTTTCAATATGTAGCCACCATTTCGAAAGCTGGAGCTCTCTCATTTCTAACTGGGACAAACTGTTAGGGTCAGTATAAGGCAGCTTGATGTGATGGGCTGTGGCTCTGGGGCAGAGCCTCTGCTTTGCACGCAGAAGGTTCCAAGTTCGATCCCCGGCATCTCGAGTTAAAAGGACCACGTAAGGAAGTGTTGGGAAAGACCTCTGCCTGAGATCTTGGAGAGCAGCTGCTGGCCTGAGTGGATGATGCTGACTTTGATGGACCAAGGGTCCGACTTGGTATAAAGCAGCCTCACATGTTCATGGGTTCTTTGATCCCAGCAACATTTGAGGACTGGACTGGGTGTCGTGAGCCAGCCCCTGGGTACTTACCAGGATACAGAGGACTCTGAAGCAGAACCTGATGACATGGGTGCAGCCAGAATTGGCTGCTCCTGAGGAAGACCAGAATTGGCTGCTCCTGAGGGAGACCTCCCTACGTGCAGGTGGAGGAGTCTGCAGATCGTCCCAGGGACCCCAGGAACGAGTCAGCTGTGCGCAGGAGGCAGAAGCAGAGGCAGCTGCTGCAGAAGCAAAGGAGGAGTGATTGTATTGCAGCAAGATATGGGGAGATAGAAGTGTCTGGATCTGATGAGGATTAACTCCTTGCAGAATCCCAAGCCCTGAGGCAAGGCTTTCTCTCTGAGGCAGGCGTGAGCCTGCTTCTGCCTGGGTGCAACAAGTGTGTTTCCTGTTGCTTCTGTGTGCCTGGTCTGCTACTGATCTCCAGCCTGTTTACCTGATCTCCTGTGCCGTGACCTGTTGAACGGACCTGTGACTACACCTTTGTCGGCCGCCTGCCTCGACCCATTGTACTGTCTTCGGACTACGCTCCCGTCGGCCGCCTGTTCTGTCCTGTGAGACTGGGCCTGACCGTTTTTTCCTGGTTTCGCCTGCAAACACGCTGAAGAAAGACAGCCGTGCACGGGATTTCGCTTTTCGACTGGACGGAATCTTCGTGGGTAACGCAGGCAAGCCATTTTCATTTTGGCGCATGGAGGAAGGAACATCTCGAGCTGCCCCTGCACATTCCAGAGAAGAAGCTGAGGACAGACTTGACTGGAAGAGCTAAACGGTTCCATATTTCTGTGGCTTTGGCAGTTTGGCTACGGCCATGGAATGAACACTTCTATGGCCAAGGAGTCTTCATGGCTGCTCCCTGAAGGAACCAAAACATTGGCCACTGGTCCCTTCAGCGGATTTTTTCACACAATTCCACAGAATTTGTCAAAACCACTGTCTAAAGTCAGGGCTCTTTTTTACATACCCAACTGGGTTGTTTGTATTTTCTGCGGCTCCGGAGAGCCCAATGGTTTGTCCCATGGGGAGTGGCCATGGCCATGTAGGCTTGGTGACAAAATAAAAACAGAACATTGTGCTGAGAGGAAGGAATCCCTGGCCAAAGAAATACTTAATTCCTGCCTCCTTGCATTGATGCACACGTGCATAGATTGGCATGCTTTATTCTACTCAACTTTGCTTTGGTCTCCTCCGACCACAACTGGGGAGGCATAACAGGGGGTGGGTAGAAAGGCCATGGATTCTGTGGGGAGCTCATTTCCTTCATGAGGAACATGGATCCTTATCCTCTTACTGGAGAGGAGGAGAAGGAGAAGGAGAAGGAGAGGAGGAGGAGGAGGAGAAGAAGAAGGAGAAGGAGAAGGAGAAGGAGAAGGAGAAGAAGGAGAAGGAGAAAGAGAAGAAGAGAAGAAGGAGAAGAAGGAAAAGAAGGAAAAGAAGAAGGAGAAGGAGGAGAAGAAGGAGAAGGAGAAGAAGGAGAAGAAGGAAAAGAAGGAAAAGAAGGAAAAGAAGGAGGAGAAGGAGGAGAAGGAGGAGGAGAAGGAGAAGAAGGAGAAGAAAGAGAAGAAGGAGAAGAAGGAAAAGAAGAAGGAGAAGGAGGAGAAGAAGGAGAAAGAGAAGAAGAGAAGAAGGAGAAGAAGGAAAAGAAGGAAAAGAAGAAGGAGAAGGAGGAGAAGAAGAAGAAGGAGAAGAAGGAAAAGAAGGAAAAGAAGAAGGAGAAGGAGGAGAAGAAGGAGAAGAAGGAGAAAAAGGAGAAGAAAGAGAAGGAGAAGGAGAAGGAGAAGAAGGAGAAGGAGAAGAAGGAGAAGGAGAAGAAGGAGAAGGAGAAGAAGGAGAAGAAGGAAAAGAAGGAAAAGGAAAAGAAGAAGGAGAAGAGGAGGAGGAGGAGGAGGAGGAGGAGGAGGAAGAGGAGGAGTAGTTTGGATTTATATCGCCCCTTTCTCTCCTGTAGGAGACTCAAAGGGGCTGACAATCTCCTTGCCCTTCCCCACTCACAACAAACACCCTGTGAGGTGGGTGGGGCTGAGAGAGCTCCGAGAAGCTGTGACTAGCCCAAGGTCACCCAGCTGGCGTGTGTGGGAGTGTACAGGCTAATCTGAATTCCCCAGATAAGCCTCCACAATTCAACCAGCAGAGCTGGGAATCAAACCCGGTTCCTCCAAATCAGAGTGCACCTGCTCTTAGCCACTGCTCTTAGCCACTACGCCACTGCTGCTCCTATTTGCATTTCAGACCTATTTGCTCCTATTAGCAGTCGGTCCACCTCACTCCGATAGGCAGATTCATCCCCTCCAGAGATGAGCCCCACCATCATGGTGTCATCGGCAAATTTGATAATTTGATAAATTTGATCTCCAGGTACTTCCCCATTCAGAATTGACAACCCTGCAAATCATTGGTCCATCTAGCTCCACATTGTCTTCTCTGCCTAGCGGTGGCGTTCGACGAAAGGTCATTTCCCCGTTACTCGGGAATCATTTTAAGCTGGTTTGAGGGATAGAACCTGGAACCACAGGACGCAAAGTTGGTGCTCTCCAGGTAAGCATGGCTGCCTCTTCCCTCAAGCTAGCTGGGCAGATTCTTGGGGCAGCAGACCGAGGACGGGCGCTGTAATTCTGCAGCCGGCGGCACAGAAGGAGGCAGTTGGGTGTGCCATGTGGAGGCGGAGCCTGGGGAGGGCAGGATTCTCCTGTCTATCATAGCAACACCATTATCAAATTTGCCGATGACACAACGGTGGTGGGGCTCATCTCTGGAGGGGATGAGTCTGCCTATCGGAGTGAGGTGGACCGACTGCTCTCATGGTGCAGTGAAAATAACCTGGTTCTTAATACTGACAAGACAAAAGAGCTTATGGTGGACTATGGAAGGAATAAATCAGAAATTCGGCCGCCGACTATAAATGGAGATGAACGGGCCCGAATTAGCTGGTTTTAAATTTCTGGGCATCATGATTAAAGAGGACTTGACCTGGGGCGTACAGAACTGCCGTGGTGAGTTAAGAAGGCCCAGCAAAGACTGTACTATCTGAGACTGTTAAGGACTTAACAACTGAATGGAAAACTCACAATTTCCTTTTACTGCTGTGCTATCGAGAGTGTCTTCCACCTACTGCATCACAATATGGTTCTCGAGTTGCACGGTGGCGGATAAGGAAAGCGCTCCAAAGGGTGATCGTTCCTGCACAGAGGATTATCGGCTGCCCTCTCCCCTCCTTGGAAGAACTCTATAATTCCCGGCGCCTAAAGAAAGCCCAAAATATTCCGAGAGACCCGTCTCATCCAGCACACTCTCTTTTTGAACTGTTACCATCTAGGCAGGAATTGATGCAGGTCTATCAAAGAGCAGGACAAAGAGGCTGAGGGACAGCTTCTGGGGCTGTGGCGATGCTGAACTCCGCGACTTCGTGTTGATGTGTTTGGGGCTGTGTAGGGATGGGTGGAGGAAGGGGAAAGTGAGGATGGGGTATGAGTCTGAAATTGTGTGCATTGAGGAATGCTGCTGTAAATTTCGTTGTGCGTGCACAATGACAATAAAATGCTTATGCTTATGCTTATGATTTGAGGAGAAGAGAGACCTCATCTGTGTGTCATGTCATAGAGTCCACAATCCAAAGCACCCAATTCCGCCAGGGAAACTGACCTCTACCATCTGGAGATCAATAATAATTCTGGAAGATCTCTTGACAAGCTGGAACAGGTCCAGAGGAGGGCAACCAAAATGGTCAAAGGTCTGGAGTCCATACCCTATGAGGAGAGACAGGGAGCTGGGGATGTTTAGTTTGGTGAAGAGAAGGTTAAGAAGTGACATGATAGCCATGTTTAGATATTTGAAGGGATGTCATGTTGGTGAGGGAGCAAGCTTGTTTTCTGCCGCTCCAGAGACCAGGACCAGGAGTCATGGGTTTGAGGTGAAGGAGAAGAGATTCCACCTAAACATCAGGGAAAACTTCCTGTTCGACAGAGGAATGCACTCCCTCGGAGTGTGGTGGAGTCTCCTTCTTTGGAGGTTTTAAAAGAGAGCCTTGTTCCTGAATTGCAGGAGGTCGGACTTGATGACCCTTGGGCAAGGTGACCAGACGTCCCGCTTTTGGCGGGACAGTCCCACTTTTTGAGCAATTTGTCCCGCATCCCGCGGGGTTGTTTAATTCTCCCGATTTTTGGAAGGCTGCCGCACTGCCTTCTGGGGCGTTCTGTGACAGGGCGGGAAACGGGAGCGCCCCAGAAGGCAGTGCGGCAGCCTCCTGTGACAGGGCGGGAAACCGGGGAGCGCCCCAAAAGGCAGTGCGCTCCTGCGGCTGCGTGCACGCGCATGTGCGCGCGCGTCCCACGTTTAAAACGTGAAAATCTGGTCACCTTACCCTTCGGGTCTCTTCCAACTCTATGGTTCTATGATTCCAGGCCTCACCTGGAGGTTGGCAGCCCTAACGCCTCCCAAATTTCCTGCCCTTTCCCCAAGCAGTTTCTTGTGGCTTATGCTTCATTGTTGTGCCAGCTCTGGATCGGCATCAGTCGAGAACTTCTTGCTCATTTTCAACCCGGGCAAGTTGCAAATGCTTGCATGATTCCATGGAAACCTGTGGCATTGGGTGTGTGTGTGTGTCCCCAATCTGCCCCTCTCCCTCAGAGCAGCGATATTTCCAACAGACTCCAAGCCCCCGGCCTCAGCCCACCCGCTCTCCTCCCTGCCAAGAACCAGGACAGCTTCTGACAGTAAACTAAACAGAAAAGTCAACCCGTCTGGTTAATGTGTCCTGTTGCTGTTGGGGCCTGGATACTTTTTCATAGATCATTTACACCCCCCCCCCCCCCCCGAGCAGGCTGGTAATTAAATCTTGGCTGCTCGTTTGGCAGGCTTCCCCTCCAGGGGTCACGATGTCGACATGTTCACTAGAGAAGATTCCTCCCAGCAGAGGAGCATCAATTGCCAAGGAGGAAAGCGTAGTGCAAGAAATACAAATCTGCAGCCCTCGGGAACAATAGCTGCTCATCGAGCGCTCTTGGGAGATGGGTTTGTTGGTTTTTCTACCCCTTTTCAGCTAACTGTTCTGAGCTGTTGTCCTTCAGAGGGTTGCCAGATTTCTGCATTTCATCTGGAGATGCTCCTCTTCCTTCAGGTCTCAGGATCAGTGGCCTAAATTTATTATCCATCCATCCATCCATCCATCCATCCATCCATCCATCCATCCA
This sequence comes from Sphaerodactylus townsendi, assembly GCF_021028975.2. Lineage (NCBI taxonomy): Eukaryota > Metazoa > Chordata > Lepidosauria > Squamata > Sphaerodactylidae > Sphaerodactylus > Sphaerodactylus townsendi. The sequence continues at coordinate 114,613,632 of NC_059432.1, read as the reverse complement.
TCCATCCATCCATCCATCCATCCATCCATCCATCCATCCATCCATCCATCCATCCATCCATCCATCCATCGGGGTGGGGGGGGGGGGGGGTGGGGGGGGGGGGGGTGGGGGGGGGGGGGGGTGGGGGGGGGGGGGGGTGGGGGGGGGGGGGGGTGGGGGGGGGGGGGGGTGGGGGGGGGGGGGGGTGGGGGGGGGGGGGGGTGGGGGGGGGGGGGGGTGGGGGGGGGGGGGGGTGGGGGGGGGGGGGGGTGGGGGGGGGGGGGGGTGGGGGGGGGGGGGGGTGGGGGGGGGGGGGGGTGGGGGGGGGGGGGGGTGGGGGGGGGGGGGGGTGGGGGGGGGGGGGGGTGGGGGGGGGGGGGGGTGGGGGGGGGGGGGGGTGGGGGGGGGGGGGGGTGGGGGGGGGGGGGGGTGGGGGGGGGGGGGGGTGGGGGGGGGGGGGGGTGGGGGGGGGGGGGGGTGGGGGGGGGAGATTGCAAATGCCTTAGCAGACCAGGTGCTTGGGAGCAGCAGCAGCCGTAGAAGGCCATTGCTTTCACCTCCTGCCTGTGAGCTCCCAAAGGCACCTGGTGGGACACTGCGAGTAGCAGAGAGCATTGGGGGGTGGGGGGGGGGGGGGGTGGGGGGGGGGGGGGGTGGGGGGGGGGGGGGGGGGGGGGGTGGGGGGAAGGGGGGGGGGGGGGTGGGGGGGGGGGGTATGGAGGAGAAGTCGATTTATGGCTACCAATCTTGATCCTCTTTGATCTCAGATTGCAAATGCCTTCGCAGACCAGGTGCTTGGGAGCAGCAGCCGCAGAAGGCCATTGCTTTCACATCCTGCAGGTGAGCTCCCAAAGGCACCTGGTGGGCCACTGCGAGTAGCAGAGAGCTGGACTAGATGGACTCTGGTCTGATCCAGCAGGCTCGTTCTTATGTTCTTATGCAGGCTGAACGTTAGGAACAAGATCTACCAGACCATGGCCACACAGTCCGGAAAACCCACAAAACCACCAAAAGATCTTGCCGATGGCTCACGCCCAGCACGAAGGAAATCCTTGCTCGGGTGCTCGGAAGCTGTGCTCGGAGGGCCGTGCCCTCAAAAGCATTCCCATTTGCAACCTCTCTGGGAACGCTGCTGCCCTTTGTATTCTCCATTGCAGACCCAAATAAGCAGGCAATCAAGAAATGCGGCCGTCAACCCCTGCGTGGCCTTCTCAGGAATGCGCTAATTGGGTAGCCGGGAGACATAAACTGCCCTTTGCAATGTATATGAAAACTGCTCATTAAGTCAGTGAAATCCCATGGTGGGCTGGGTGTGTTGCATCAAAAGAGGAGCCCGGGCACCAAGCCAGAGAAATGTGGGGCTATCGGCAAGGGGGAGCTTATAGATAAATTTGGGTGGGGGAATCACGAGCCAGTGAGAAACTGTAAAAAACAAATAAATACCCCCCCTCCCCAAACTCAATCCAGCTAAAATTAAAGCTCTTGAAGCCTCACTGATTTCAATTATAAAAGTCAGGCAGGGCACACTTTCTTGGGAGTAAGTCCCTTGAACGCAGCATGAGTTAGGGCTGCCTACTACGAGGTGGAACTCGGAGATCTCCTGTAGTTAGAGCTACAGGCAGTTAGATCTCCAAGCTACAGAGATCAGAGATCAATTCCCTGGAAAAAATGGCTGATCTGATGGGTGCGCTGGGCTCTATAGAATAATACCCTACTGCGTATAGAGCAGGGCTCTATAGAATAATACCCTAGTGCAGTGGTGGTGAACCTTTGGCACTCCAGATGTTATGGACTACAATTCCCATCAGCCCCTGCCAGCATGGCCAATTGGAGTGCCAAAGGTTCGCCACCACGGCTCCTAGTGAGAAGGATATTGACAAGCTGGAACAGGTCCAGAGGAGGGCAACCAAAATGGTAAAAAGTCTGGAGTCCACGCCCTACGAGGAGAGACTTAGGGAGCTGGGGGTGTTTAGTTTGGTGAAGAGAAGGTTAACGGGGGACATGATCGCTATGTTGAGATATTTGAAGAGGTGCCATGTTGAAGAGGGAGCAAGCTTGTTTTCTGCTGCTCCAGGGACTAGGACCAGGAGTAATGGGTTCAAGGTGAAGGAGAAGAGATTCCACCTAAACATCAGGAAAAACTACTTCCTCTTCCTCTTCCTCTTCCTCTTCCTCTGAGCTGTTGACTCTGCTGTTCAGGGCTCTATGGAATATTTAAGAACATTCCACCTTCAGCAGTGGATGAAACTGTGGCCATATGGCCTATGGGCAGACAGTAACCGACACCTGAAATTTACTGTCATGAGATCTGTTAATGATCACTGGCATGAAGCAGATTTATGGAGGAAAGGCCTACCCGTTGGCTGTGAGCCATGATATGTTGACAGATGGTGTTCAGGGGTCTGAAAAAGAAGAAGACTTTGGATTCATAAATGGCCTTTCTCTCCTGTAAGGAGACTCAAGGTGGCTTACAAACTCCTTCCCTTCCTCTCCCCGCAGCCGACACCTGGTGAGGCAGGTGGGGCTGAGAGAGTTCTGAGAGAACTGGCCCTGGCCCAAGGTCACCCAGGAGGAACGTAGGGGTGGGGAAACAAACCCGCTTCACCAGATAAGTGTCCGCCACCTCTGATACCTCTGAAGTTGGGGAGCGCTCTGAAGGGAAGATAATTGTGGGGTTCCATTGTGGAGCCCAATTGTGGAGAACCATCGGTGGAGTTCTCTGCGGCATCTCTCTGGCCATGGTATAAAACAGGATGTTAGACAACATGGGCTGTTAATCTGATCCGAAAGGGTAACTCTCATGGTACGCTCATACACTGTAAATTTTACAACCGTCCTAGAAGACTGGCCAGTGTTGTGACTACTCTCACATGCCAGATAGAAAGTTGAGGATGTGAGAAACGAGGGACAGGCCTAAAGCTACCCCAGGAGTTTGTGGCAAAGGAGAGATCTGAAACAGGGACCTCCCCTATCACAGTTGTTTACTCCTGCAGAAAACCTCATCAGCAAAATTGCTGCTTGGATAACATATTTAGTTTTTCCTTTGGGGGGAAATGTTCTTAATTAACACTGACTACAAACAGCTACATTTGAATGCACTCCATTGAATTGTTCTGTTTATCTTTGACTCTTTGACATGCATTTAGAAGGAAACGGGTATTGATTTCCTTGTTCTAAGGTGATTCCGCCTCATATACATAGTTTCAGGTGGGTGCAATAGAAAAGCAAGATTTGAGTCCAGAAGCACCGTAAAAGTACAACAATATTTCCAGGGATGAGCTTTTGATAACCAAATCTCCCTTCATCAGATACAAGTAGGAATGGAGATCCCTGACCTCTTTTATACTAGTCGGAAAGTGGGAGTGGTGTTTGCATTTTATTCCCTTTGCATTTATTTCCTTTCCCGCCTTCAGACTGGGGCTCAGGGGTGCAGGGATCTCCAGCCTGGCTTGTATCTGATGATCTGTACGGGTCTAACATTTTCCTCCTCATATAACTTCCCCCCCCTATGCTCCCAACAGGTGGGGTCTTTTGTACACCCCCCCAAGCCAAGACAATTTTGGGGTCCCAACAATGAACAGAGAGCAGAAAATGTGTTTGAAAACAATGCTATATCACGACAGAAAACAATGGAGAACACAAAGATCTTCTGATCTTCTCAACTGCCCTCTCCTTTCCAAGAAAAGCCCATTCTGCCTTCTGTGCTCCAAATCAAATTTGTTTGCCAGAAGAAGAAGGAGAAGGAGAAGAAGAAGAAGAGGAGGAGGAGAAGAAGAAGGAGCAGGAGGAGGAGGAGAAAAAGGAGAAGAAGAAGAGCAGGAGGAGGAGAAGAATCAGAAGAAGGAGGAGAAGAAGAAGAGGAGGCGGAGAAGAAGAAGAAGAGGAAGAGGAGGAGAAGAAGGAGAAGAAGAAGAAGGAGAAGAAGAAGGAGGAGAAGGAGATGAGGAGGAGAAGGAGAAGAAGAGGAGGAGGAGGAGAAGAGGGAGGAGGAGGAGGAGGAGAAGGAGAAGGGGAAGAAGAGGAGGAGAAAAAGAAGAAGGAGAAGGAGAAGAAGAAGAGGAGGAGGAGGAGGAGAAGGAGGAGAAGAAGAGGAGGAGGAGAAGGAGGAGGAGGAGAAGAAGGAGAAGGAGAAGAAGAAGAAGAGGAGGAGGAGGAGAAGAAGAAGAAGAGGAGGAGGAGGAGGAGGAGGAGGAGAAGGAGAAGAACAAGAGAAGACAAAGAAGAAGAAGAAGAAGAAGAAGAAGAAGAAGAAGAAGAAGAAGAAGAAGAAGAAGAAGAAGAAGAAGAAGAAGAAGAAGAAGAGGAGGAGGAAGAGGAGGAGGAGGAGGAGGAGGAGGAGGAGGAGGAGGAGGAGGAGAAGGAGGAGGAGGAGGAGGAGGAGGAGGAGGAAGAGAAGAAGAAGAAGAAGAAGAAGAAGAAGAAGAAGAAGAAGAAGAAGAAGAAGAAGAAGAAGAAGAAGAAGAAGAAGAAGAAGAAGAAGAAGAAGAAGAAGAAGAAACAACTGTACTGGCATTGCTCGGACATACTGGAATTCCTCTACCTTACCTCCTCTGACTGGGAAGAAAAATGAAGAGGGGTGGGGGTGGGGAATGCGTATATTCAGATTCAAATCTTTCCGTTAGAAATTCAGACAAAGACCCTGCCCAAGAGATGTATCTTCCCGGCAGACCAGGTCCGAAAGGGAGCCTGGTATCCAGGCACGAGGGCAAGGAGTCCTATGGGGGAAGGGGAAATGATGGCATCAGGCCAGAAAGGGAAAGAATTTGCCCAGAGGATGCCAGCAGCAGCCAAGCAGAGGCCGGATCCTCGCTATTTGTCTGCAGGAAATCACCGTGGCTTGCTTTTAAAGCGCTCCAGATGGCCGTTCACTAAACCGAAGAGAAACAGGAAGGGATGGAGCCAGGGATCCAAGTGAACGCCGGCTACTTTCTCATCGCTGTTACCAGGCTGTAGCGGGCATATAATTAACAGGACGCCGACAGAGTAAGAGAGCAAGTTTATGCAGAGGTCCACGCGCTTGCAATCGAGCAGGAGCCGGCACCCATTTGCAATTAAAGAGCCAAACTTCGCGAGAGCAACAAAGAACCAGTATCAGGAAGTCTTTCTGCGGTCGATTCCGCACAGCAAATGCATAATGGGTTGCAGACGTTATAAAGGAACCCGATTTCCTTTTTTCCCTGTCCACATGCATGTCATGCAGGCAGCGACTGCAGCCCATGGAAACAATTCTGGTTGCTTTTGCGCCTTCGCGTGGAGATGCTTCTCTTTTTTAAAAAGCTCATGTGTAGGAGCAGGGAAACAAATCCAGTTCACCAGATTAGAGTCCACCGCTCTTAAACATGCTGGCTCTACTAGAAGACCTTTAGTGCCACACGCTCATTATTTTAGCATCTTACCCAGAGGTGGGATCCAGCAGGTTCTCACAGGTTCCCGAAAGTAGGTAACTAATTATTTGTGTGTGCCGAGAGGGGGTTACTCATTGGTGATTTTGCCACGTGATTTTTGCCTTAGTTGCGCCCCTCCTCTCAGCAGTAGCGCGCAGAACTTGAAGCCGTCTAGCAGGAGGTGCACCGGCGTGCGTGGCAGCCTGCGCCTTCGCGCTGCAATTACCGGTTTTCTCACCCAAGCGGATCGGCATGTGCCAAGGCTGCGTGCCTGCCACAGCGCCCCGCCCAGGTGAGATGCCCCCCGCTCGCTTCCAGAATGCCCGCCACGCGACCCCGTGGTGCCCCGCCCAGCCCCATTGGCACTAAGCCACAGTTTGAATCCCACCACCATGGGAACCTGTGACTAAAATTTTTGGATCCCACCACTGATCTTACCCAGCCATCCAATATGGTGGGGGGAAATGCCAGCAAGTCACCCAGCCAATTCTGATTATGTTGTGTTTGTGTGTGCGCGCACGAGATAGGTCTCGTCTCCTTCCTCCAGCCTCCCTGATTGCAAACAGGGAGAATTATGAAATGATCTTGGGCAGGAAATGAAAACAGGTGGGAATATTAGCAAGAAATTATTTTCATTCCGTCTGTTATTTCTGTGAGTGGAGGGTTCAACAGGAGAGAGTCCAGAGAGGGCAGAAAACACATAACTGACACAGTAGCTTTCCAGTCAGCAAAGCTAAACAGATTTTTTTTTGCAACAGAAGAAATTCAAGAGGAAGTCCGACGGAGAAGGGTGGGAGTGAATGAAACTAACAACAACACTCTCTCAGTGAAAAACCAATGGAAATGGACATAGCAGCAAATGTTATGAAGACTGTGATGGAAAATAGTTAGCTGAACTATGTACCCTGTTTCCCCGAATATAAGACATCCCCGGAAAATAAGACGTAGTAGAGGTTTTGCTAAAGTGCGAAATATAAGGCATCCCCCAAAAGTAAGACGTAGCAACGTTTTTGTTTGGAAGCATATCTGACGAACAGAACACAGAAAAATAAGACATCCCCTGAAAATAACACATAGCGCATCTTTGGGAGCAAAAATTAATATAAGACACTGTCTTATATTCGGGGAAACACGGTATTAGCTAGAAACATGTGATATTATACAACCAGTGTTATTAGGAAGCTGAAGTATGTGAACATGGAGTTTACACAGAGGTGGGATCCAGCAGGTTCTCACAGGTTCCCAAGAGTAGGTGACTAATTATTTGTGTGTGCCGAGAGGGGGTTACTAATGGGTGATTTTGCCACGTGATTTTTGCCTTAGTTATGCCCCTCCTCTCAGCAGTAGCGTGCAGAACTTGAAGCAGTCTAGCAGGAGGTGCACCGGCGGGCTTTGGCAGCCCTGCGCCTGTGTGTGAATTCGTTTCCCGCTTAAGCGATCTCAGAGCAGCTGCGTCTTTGCCACAGCCCCGCCCAAGAATGCCCCGCCCCCGGAATGCCTGGCCACGCCCCGTCGTGCCCCGCCCAGCCCCATTGGCGCCACGCCCCAGTTTGAATCCCACCACCATGGGAACCTGTTACTAAAATTTTTGGATCCCACCACTGAGTTTACAGACTTCATCTCAAAAAGGGGCGTGTCATGGAATGATGCTATCGCTACAGTAAAGGGAAGTCACATATGACTGTGAAAAGCATCTTTGCCTTTTGATCTCCTGGAGGGAGGACAGGAAGCAGTACAAAGGTGCCAGGATGAAACTTCAAAGGCCTAAGTTACCTCGTGGCCTGAACAGAGTTTTCCGGAGAAGGGAAAAACAAAAGTTTTTGAATTCCATCCTGAGACGTGGTCAGAGAAGCATCTCTGGGCCATGGGTTCCCGGAATGGGGACAAAGAACCAAAAGGAATGTAACCAGCTAAGCAATTCCTTAACTGCATTTATGTTTTATTTCTTTGATTTCTGTTTTTCAATAAAAATCGTTGAGACCTCAGCTGGTTGGAGTTATTGGAGAAAAGGACCCAGGTTTTACCGAAACAAGCGTGGCTCCCCCAGGCTTGCTTTCATGATAAAGACAAATGAATATTTTGCAACCAGAAGAAAAATTAGGGGGAGTGCGCTTCTCGACACGGGGGGTGGGGGGTGGGATTGCCCAACAAGTGGGAAAATGGATTCTTGGCTGGATTCTTGGTGGGTTTGTTTGCTTTTGGATCCCGAGATGAGGGGAAGAGGGTAGGGGACCGGTCTCTTGTTTTTGTTTGCTTCTGTTTTAAACAAATAGCCGTATGTTTTAGGTACAGTTTTTTCACTAAGCAAGCCTTTATTGGCATAGACAGCAGTACAACAATAATAAAAACAGATTAAAAAGCATATCCAATACATGTTAGGACGAAGGAAATCTACTGGCATTTAGTAATTTCCAGGAGAAAGTCTGCCACTATCATACAGAGAGAAGGATCAGGGTTGTCCAACAAGTAGTGTAATCTAATTAAATCGGGGAGATGGGGTAAATGTAAAGGAGTGAGATTCACATACTTGGATCTGATTTCCTTGAATCTGAGACAGTGAAGTAATTGGTGGGCCGCAGAGATCCTAACTGGAGTCATCGCTTACATGGGCACAATCTTTTTAGCCTTTTTCTTTTGCTTTTATTAAAATCTGCCATGTAACAAGGCAGAAGGCATTAACATTAAACTCCTGGCAGCATTATGGCTCTCCTTTGAACAGGGTTTATTAAGCAATACAGGTAGTATGCCAAGTGGCCCCGTTCAAATGGGAGAGAAAAATACACGGGGGAGCACATTTTCTTGGCTGCGGTGAGTAGGGTAGAGAACTCTCTATCCAATAGTTGACCTTTTAATTTCCTATAAGCTTCTGAATAGGACAAAGGGCAAAGTAAATCCACTGACAGTCCAATAGAGGCCATTTTTTCTTCAATTATGGAAAACCAGGGGTTGGAATGGGTGTCAGAGAGCAGACGGTGGGCCAGGGAATTACAGCCCGAGAGAAAATGAATTCGCAGCCAGAATCCAAAAGTCCTGTTTTAGGTACAGAGATAATGTCCCAGCAGGAATGTACATTGTGTCCTGCTGGATTCTGCCCCTAGGTCCTGTCCTCAAAACTGAACTTTGATTTCAGGAGATGATAACTCTTTCACCTACCTGAAGAGTCAGTTTGTGCTGCTGTGGATATAACAACCCTGTCTCATTGGCCTGTCCTGAGTAGGGAATGCCTCATTCCTTGACCATACATGCCTAAGGCCATAATATGTCTTTCTTTGTCCTGCTGTGAATTGTTTGTTTGGGTCAGGCCTACGTAGGCTTTGTTCGGATCCAGGAAAGCTCTTTGATCGTATCACCAAACATTCCGGGAACCGTTCACGGAAGAGAATGACGGAGAACGACACCATCTCTTTCTCTTTCTTTGGTTGAATTAGCTAAAGGTTAGCAATATTGTGAAACTGGACTTTGGCATCGGCAAAATGCCTAACCTCAAAACTTTCAATGCGGCTTCTCTGCCAATTGACACTGTTGATTAGTGTTGGCTAGATTGACAATACTGAGAAATTCATGGGGGATTCCTCCTCCTCCTCCTCCTCCTCCTCCTCCTCCTCCTCCTCCTCCTCCTCCTCCTCCTCCTCCTCCTCCTCCTCCTCCTCCTCCTCTTCTTCTTCTTCTTCTTCTTCTTCTTCTTCTTCTTCTTCTTCTTCTTCTTCTTCTTCTTCTTCTTCTTCTTCTTCTTCTTCTTCTTCTTCTTCTTCTTCTTCTTCTTCTACGCAGTGGCGTAGGAGGTTAAGAGCTCGTGTCTCTAATCTGGAGGAACCAGGTTTGATTCTCCGCTCTGTCGCCTGAGCTGTGGAGGCTTATCTGGGGAATTCGGATTAGCCTGTGCACTCCCACACACGCCAGCTGGGTGACCTTGGGCTAGTCACAGCTTCTTGGAGCTCTCTCAGCCTCCACGCACCTCACAGGGTGTTTGTTGTGAGGGGGGAAGGGCAAGGAGATGTCAGCCCCTTTGAGTCTCCTATAGGAGAGAAAGGGGGGATATAAATCCAAACTCTTCTTCTTCTCCTTCTCCTTCTCCTTCTCCTTCTCCTTCTCCTTCTCCTTCTCCTTCTCCTCCTCCTCCTCCTCCTCCTCCTCCTCCTCCTCCTCCTCCTGTCTAGAATTCAGGTATGTCCTTACTGTGTCTTCTCTCTCAGGACACCAAAGGCCCAATTCAAAATCCTCAGACTGTAGTGCTGAACAGCCCTCGTAGAACTACATGAGAGCCACAACAGTGCAGTGGTTACTGTCAGAATAGGATCTGCTAGACCCAGGCTTCAATCCCCACTCTCAGACAGTGAGTGTTTTTGTCTTGCCGCACAATGTTTAAAGTAAGCCGGAGACTCCTCATTTGTGGGGCTGTTGTGGTGGAGCCATTCCTTGAAGGAAGCGTGCCCCATCTGTTTATAGGGTCTGGAAAACTGGAAGGACGCGTCCAGCCTCATTAGTTTTGTGAGCCAGCCATGAGATCAAACCACAGCGGGAAGACTCTCGCAGAGGGCTCGCAAAGAATATCGGCTTGGCGCGAACTGTCTGGCGAACAGTTTTTCCTTTATATGTTTTTGGCATGATGTTTCATGTTCCTAATGATAAATGGAACAGAAGCAGCACCATAAAGGGAAGTCTGTGAAAAGGAAAGTTGTTGCGGGTTGAGCTGTGAAGCCCCAGAGAGAGAGAGAGAGAGAGAGAGAGAGAGAGAGAGAGAGAGAGAGAGAGTACAGTGGGAAATGAAACGTCAGAACCCTTTCAACCAAAATGAAAACCAGACTTGTCTATTGAAGCTGATATTCTCACACATATCTGGAAGGGTACAGTCAAAAAGAGACAAGCAACTGAGCATATGTTGTTTTATGTGCATTTGGGGTAGAAAATTCAAAGATAATTCAGCTGCTCAGCAGTCAGAGTTGCGTCCGCATGTGCACGCCAGCCTTTGCCGTGGTTAGGGGGGCTTCCAGCTTTTCCTCTTGGGAACTCCTCCCTGGATCTAGGAATTTTGAAACACCGGGGATCCATCCGAGCTGGATAAGCCAGGCTTTGTTTTACAGTAGTGTGATTTGGCAGCCAGGAAATCCAAATGCAATTTTGCGCTGGATCAACAGGTCTATAGTGTCTCAATTGACGCACGTAATAGTACCTCTCTAATTCTGCGTTGGTCAGACTTCACCTGGAATCCAGTGTCCAGTTCTGGGCACTGCAATTCAAGAGGGATATTGACAAGCTGGGACAGGTCCAGAGGAGGGCAACCAAAATGGTCAAAGTTCTGGATTCCGTGCCCCATGAGGAGAGACTTAGAGAGCTGGGGATGTTTAAGAACTAGCCTGCTGGATCAGACCAGAGTCCATCTAGTCCAGCACTCTGCTACTCGCAGTGGCCCACCAGGTGCCTTCGGGAGCTCACGTGCAGGAGGTGAAAGCAATGGCCTTCTGCTGCTGCTGCTGCTGCTCCCGAGCACCTGGTCTGCTAAGGCATTTGCAATCTGAGATCAAGGAGGATCAAGATTGGTAGCCAGAGATCGACTTCTCCTCCATAAATCTGTCCAAGCCCTTTTTAAAGCTATCCAGGTGAGTGGCCATCACCACCTCCTGTGGCAGCATATTCCAAACACCAATCACACGTTGCGTGAAGAAGTGTTTCCTTTGATTAGTCCTAATTCTCCCCCCCAGCATTTTCAATGGGTGCCCCCTGGTTCTAGTATTGTGAGAAAGAGAGAAAAAGTTCTCTCTGTCAACATTTTCTACCCCATGCATAATTTTCTCCAGACTATAGTCTGGAGAAGAAAAAATTAAGGGGTGACATGATAGCCATGTTTAAATATTTGAAGGGATATTATGTCAAAGAGGGAGCAAGCTTGTTTTCTGCAGCTCCAGAGACCAGGACCAGGAGTCATGGGTTCAAGGTGCAGGAAAAGAGATTCCACCTAAACATCAGGAAAAACTTCCGGACAGTCAGGGCTGTTCGACAGTGGGATGCACTTCCTCCGAGTGTGGTGGAGTCTCCTTCTTGGGAGGTTTTCAAACAGAGGCTGGACGAACATAGGTCAGGAGAGCAGGAGGAGAGCAGGCTAGCAGCAGGAGGAGTTCATATGCATTAGCCTAGTAAGCATACTCAATATGTACAATCTGATACACGCCTTGCCTTTCAGCCCAGTCACCCCACAGTCTTATCTTGTCCTGCCACAAGCATCCTCCCTTATGACTATGGTGACCAGACGTCCTGCTTTTGGCGGGACAGTCCCGCCTTAAAACAATTTGTCCCACGTCCTGCGGGTTTTTTGAACTGTCCTGATTTTTGGAAGGCTGCCGCACTGCCTTCTGGGGCGCGCCCCAGAAGGCAGTGCAGCAGCCTCCCGTGCATGCGGCCGCAGGAGCACTGCCTTTTGGGGCGCTCTGTGACAGGACGGGAAACGGGAGCGCCCCAGAAGGCAGTGCTCCTGCGGCCTTCTGGACACCCAGAAGGCAGTGCGCTCCTGCGGCTGCACGTGCATGCGCGCACGGGGCCACCCGCCTGCCCGCCCGCCCGTCCCGGTTTACAAAGGTAACGATCTGGTCACCTTACTAATGACTCATCTCCTCATTCCTAGTACAAAACACATTTCTCGTTTATCACAAGTGGATTGTATGGCATTATTCCCCACCGAAACTTTTCCCTTTCCCCCAAACCTCCAGGCATTTTCTAACCTGGAGATGGCATTCCTAGCCCTCACCAAGCATCTGTTCAGACTCTTGCAGAATCCCTCTCATTTTCTCCCATACCCACTATTTTTGTAAAAAAGATAATCTTCAAACTGCCTGGAAACTATTCCTTTGCCTACATCCTGAGTGGATCTGTCTTCATCTGTTCCTCAGCAGCGTTAATTGAGAAAACCTGATGGAAAGTTTGGAGCGGGTTTTGATGCCACCCGGCGTTTGGGCTGAGGTTTTCATTTCCGGCGTCGTGGCGAAAGGGGAGACGCGGGAGTTTACACAAAGGCAGGGCGGGGTGATGAAGGACGAGCTTGTTTGGTCCGAGTCAGGAATCTGGCAGCACGTAGGTGACTTGGAAGGGCGCGGGCTTGGCCCAGTTCAGAATGGGGCTGCTCTTTGGAAAATTGCATGGAGCAATTCGACCCCCGGGCACTGAGGAGAAATAATTTCTTCCTGGAAACTGCAGGGCACCGGTGCCATTGATTGGCTCGATTTGTGTCTTTGGATCGCCTCAGTCTCAGGATTCGAGGTGGTGAGCGATACTTTAGGAATGCAAGTGGTTGTAAGAAATCTCAATTGCAGCCAGGCCGAAACATAAATACATTCTAAGGCAAGCAAACGTCTTCTGCCTTCAGGCAAGCTGGACACCCAAAACAGCAAGAAGAAGAAGAAGAAGAAGAAGAAGAAGAAGAAGAAGAAGAAGAAGAAGAAGAAGAAGAAGAAGAAGAAGAAGAAGAAGAAGAAGAAGAAGAAGAAGAAGAAGAAGAAGAAGAAGAAGAAGAAGAAGAAGAAGAAGAAGAAGAAGAAGAGGAGAGTTTGGATTTATATCCCCCCGTTCTCTCCTGTAGGAGACTCAAAGGGGCTTACAATCGCCTTGCCCTTCCCCCTCACAACAAACACCTGCGAGGTAGGTGGGGCTGAGAGAGCTCCGAGAAGCTGTGACTAGCCCAAGGTCACCCAGCTGGCGTGTGTGGGAGTGGACAGGTTAATCTGAATTCCCCAGATAAGCCTCCACAGCTCAGGCGGCAGAGCGGGGAATCAAACCCGGTTCCTCCAGATTAGATACACAAGCTCTTAACCTCCTACGCCACTGCGTAGGAGAAGGAGAAGGAGAAGGAGAAGAAGAAGGAGAAGAAGGAGAAGGAGAAGGAGAAGGAGAAGGAGAAGGAGAAGAAGAAGAAGAAGAGTAGCTTGGATTTATACCTCACGATCTTTCCTGTAAGGATACTCAGAAGGGCTTACAACAGTGGTTCTCAACCTTCCTAATGCTGCGACCCTTTAATACAGTTCCTCATGTTGTGGTGACCCCAACCCTAACATTTATCCATTTTACAGATGGAGAACACTGATGCAGAGTTTTAGGTGACCCCTGTGAAAGGGTCGTTCGATCCCCAAAGGGGTCTCGCTCCCCAGGTTGAGAACCACTGGCTTACAAAACTCCTTTTACCTTCCTCTCCCCACGACAGACACCTGGTGAGGCAGGTGGGGCTGAGAGAGTTCGGAAAGAACTGTGATCGGCCCAAGGTAGGCCTCGTGTAGAGGAGCAGAACATCAAACCCTGTTCTCCATATTAGAGTCTGTTGCCCATGTGGAGGATTAGAATCCGCCGCTCTTCACCACTACACCATGTTGGGTCTCCGGGGTCTTCCTCCAAAGGATTGTTTGACAAGTTGTGAGTCAAGATCAGAGAGGCAAAACGCAATTTTCAAAAGCGCTGGATGAGCGTGAGGATAGATTCATGGAGGTGGAGTCTTCTGCCCCCTCTGCCCACCCCACGATGATTCACGGCGCGGCTGCTTTCATCTGTCCTGCTTACACGTCTTGGAACTCTCCCCCGATGTAGCTGCATCTCTGTGAAAGAAAAAAAGAGACAGTTTTCAGTGCTCTTCTATCTGGTTTTTAAACGGATGGAAGACTGTGCAGGAAAAGGGCATCACAGTTCACTTTTGATTTGAATGTTATGTGTTATCTGGTTTGCCAGCCAACCTCCAGGTAAATCATCCCATAAACACCTATACGGCTAATGGTATTAATGCACCAATGTCTCTAATATTCAACATACATAGGCTCAAACAATTACAAATAAGCTTTTATACTGATTAACATAAACAATAAGAACATAAGAAAGAGCCTGCTGGATCAGACTAGAGTCCATCTAGTCATAAGCATAAGCATAAGCATAAGCATAAGCATTTTATTGTCATTGTGCACGCACAACGAAATTAACAGCAGCATTCCTCGATGCACACAATTTCAGACTCAAACATCATCATCCTCCACCCATCCCTACACAGCCCCAAATACATCAATATGAAGCAGCGGAGTTTAGCATAGCCACAGCTCTAGAGTAGAAGCTGTCTCTCAGCCTCTTTGTCCTAGTTCTGAGGGCCCTGTATCGTCTGCCGGATGGTAACAGTTTAAAAAGAGAGTGTGCTGGATGAGACGGGTCCCTCAGAATATTTTGGGCTTTATTTAGGCTTCGGGAATGATAGAGTTCTTCCAAGGAGGGAAGAGGGCAGCCGATAATCCTTTGTGCAGTGGTGATCACCCTTTGGAGCGCCTTCCTATTCGCCACTGTGCAACTGGAGAACCATACACAGATGCAGTAGGTTAGGACACTCTCTATAGCACAGCGGTAAAAGGACACCAGAAGTTTTTCATCCAGTTGTTGCTTCCTTAAAAGTCTCAGAAAGTACAGTCTTTGCTGGGCTTTCTTAACCACCACTGCAGTCTGGTAATTCCCCAGGTCAAATCCTCTTTAATCATAACTTACCCAGAAATTTAAAACCTTAGCCACCCGCTCCTAATTTGATCTCCATTTTATAGTCAAGGGCTGAATTTCCTGAGCTTTCATTCCTTCTATAGTCCACTATTGCGGAGCTCCTTTGTCTTGTTGGTATTAAGAACCAGGTTATTTTCCCTGCACCATGAGAGCAGTCGGTCCACCTTCATTCCGAGTAGAGCAGACTCCATCCCCTCCAGAGATGGAAGCCCCACCACTGTTGTGTCATCCGGGCAAATTTGATAATGGTGGTATACTATGGATAGACAGGAGTACAGTCATTATATGTATAAAGGGTGAACAGTAAAGGGCTCAACACACAGCCCTGTGGCGCTTCCCCATATTTAGAGTAAGAACTGAGGAAACCCGATTTCCCAGTCTTAACCACTCTAGGGAACGCCCAGACAAGAGAGTCCCTAATCCACAAACAGATTGAATGCTTGAGAGTCCAAGATCCACAAGTTTTGTCACTCAGTCTTTGTGGTATGCAGATTGTATTGTAAATGCGGAACTAAAGAGTCCGCAGTTAAGAGCGATTCCGCACATTAATTCCCCTGATGTCTCCAGATGCGTCTAAAGCAGTGTGGAGACTAATGGCAATGGCGTGCCCCTCCGTTAGATCTCTCTCTTCTTAGTCCGATATGTGCTTAACTGATGTTTATCAAATGTATCTGGAAGGCAAGAACTAATATGCCTATGGACCAGTTTTTCAAAACACCTCATGATGATGGGGGGTGAGTGCCACTGGTCTATAATCCTGAAGATTGTCAGCAGGAAATCTCTTTGGTAGTGGAACAATGGTGGAAGCTTTCAAACAAGATGGAATGGTGGACTGGGATAAAGATCGATTAAAGATCCCAGTAAAAACACCAGCCAGTTGGTTAGCGCATTCCTTTAACACCCGACCGGGAATACCATCCGGTCCAGCCGCCTTCCAGATGCGTCGTAGAAATGGTGGTAGATTTCAGGAGAAACCCTCCCATCCTACCTCCTCTCACAATACTAGACAACACAGTATCAACAGTAGAGACCTTTAAATTTCTAGGCTCCATCATATCTCATGACCTAAAATGGTCACCTAATATCAAAAATGTCATTAAAAAAGCACACAACAAAAAGAATGTTCTTTCTACTAACTCAGGAAGCTCAAACTGCCCAAGGAGCTGCTGGGATACAGTTCTACAGAGGAATCCATTGAGTCCTGTTATCTGCACCTCTATTGAGACTGTGTGGTTTGGTTCTGCAACCCAACAAGATCGTACACAGACTCTCAGAGAATAATCAGAACTGCAGAAAAACAATTGCTGCTAACCTGCCTTCCATTGAGGACCACCTGTATACTGCACGGGTCAAAAAAAGGGCTGTGAAAATATTTACTGACCCCTCGCATCCCTGGACACATAAAACTGTTTCAAGCTCTTACCCTCTAAACGCATTAAGCTACAGAGCACTGCACACCAAGACAACTAGACATAAGAACAGTTTTTTCCCGAATGCCATCACTCTGTTAAACAAATAATTCCTCGATAATCAGTCAAACTATTTTATTATATATTTATTATATAATTACTGCACTACTTTTTCTACTCATTCCTATTACCCATCTCCTCCCAATTATGACTGTATGACTATAGCCTGTGCTGACATTTCATTTTATTTTATGATTTTACATTTTATGTTTTCATTACTATTGATTGTTTCCTGATTGCTTACTAGACCTATATGACAATCATTAAGTGCTGTACCTTATGATTCTTGACAAATGTATTTTTCTTTTATGTACACTGAGAGCATATGCACCGGAGACAAATTCCTTGTGTGTCCAATCACACTTGGCCAATAAAGATTCTATTCTATTCTATTCTATTCCTTGGATTCACAGCCCTCAAAACTTGCCTCACCTCATGTTCCTCGACAGTGAGGTGGGAGCTGCAATCACCTAGTGGCTGTGTGTCATCTCCTGCTGATAGACCTGTTTCAAAGCGGGCAAAAAAGTGATTTAGCTCCTCTGCCAGCGAAGAAGAATCCCCATCTACAGAGATGTCATTGGTGGGTTTATGATTGGTAATTTGTTGAATCCCCTGCCACACCTGCCTCATGTTGTTATTATTAAAATAATCCTCAATTTTTCTCTTATAACTCATCTTGGCTTGTCGTAGATACCTCTCTTGAGACTGGCTCTCACCGCACTATATTCCTTTGGCCTCATCACCAGATCTAGAAAGCAATATTCCTGGTCAAGTGCAAAAGTCGCTGAACCTCCTTTGTCATCCAGGGTTTATGGTTGGAGTAAATCTGGATGCGCTTATCCACAGTAAGAGTGTCTGTGCAGTAGGTGATATAACTCAGAACAGCAGTGGTATATTCCTCCAGATCTGGGTGGTAGAAAACATCCCATCTAGTCCAGCACTCTGCTACTCGCAGTGGCCCACCAGGTGCCTTTGGGAGCTCACGTGCAGGAGGTGAAAGCAATGGCCTTCTGCGGCCGCTGCTCCTGAGCACCTGGTCTGCTAAGGCATTTGCAATCTGAGATCAAGGCAAATCAAGACTGGTAGCCATAGATCGGCTTCTCCTCCATAAATCTGTCCAAGCCCTTTTTAAAGCTATCCAGGTTAGTGGCCATCACCACCTCCCTGTGGCAGCATATTCCAAACATGGGCTAGTCACAGTTCTTCTGAGCTCTCTCAGCCCCACCTACCTCACAGGGTGTTTGTTGTGAGGGGGGAAGGGCAAGGGATTGTAAGCTCCCTTTGAGTCTCCTGCAGGAGAGAAAGGGGGGGGATATAAATCCAAACTCCTCCTCCTCCTCCTCCTCCTCCTCCTCCTCCTTCTCCTCCTCCTCCTCCTCTCCTCCTCCTCCCCCTCCTCCTCCTCCTCCTCCTCCTCCTCCTCCTTCTTCTTCTTCTTCTTCTTCTTCTTCTTCCTTCTTCTTCTTCTTCTTCTTCTTCTTCTTCTTCTTCTACTTCTTCCTCTTCTTCTTCTTCTTCTTCTTCTTCTTCTTCTTCCTCCTCTTCTTCCTCTTCTTCTTCTTCTTCTTCTTCTTCTTCTTCTTCTTCTTCTTCTTCTTCTTCTTCTTCTTCTTCTTCTTCTTCTTCTTCTTCTTCTTCTTCTTCTTCTTCTTCAGGACATAAGAAAGAGCCTGCTGGATCAGACCAGAGTCCATCTAGTCCAGCACTCTGCTACTCGCAGTGGCCCGCCAGATGCCTGGCAACCCAAATTTCCACCTTTGGACCAACTGACACTCTTCTTTTGGGCTTCTGACAGGTCGAGTCCGAAGACCAAGTCTTGGCTACTTTTTGTGGGAGAGAGGCCACAGACACAGAGCTGACTCCGGGCCAGCAAGCTATCATGTCTCCTGGTTCATACATGAGCCTCACGTTCCGGTCAGACTTCTCCAATGAGGAACGCTTCACGGGCTTCGACGGCCATTACACAGCAGTTGGTAAGTAGTTCCTGTCCTACGATGTGGTCTCCCAAGCCTCTGGTTTTCAGTTTTTCACCTTCAGTGAACATTTTCTATGGTCTTTACCAAGGAAGGGGTTGTACTCAGTGGTGTGATCCAAAAATTTTAGTAACAGGTTCCCATGGTGGTGGGATTCAAACTGTGGCATAGTGCCAATGGGGCTGAAGGCGGGGCACGATGGGGCGTGGCCAGGCATTCTGGGGGCGGGGCATTCCTGGGCGGGGCTGTGGCAAGGACGCAGCCGCTGCGCTGGTCCTTGGGCGGGAAACGAATGCACGCAGGCGCATTTCCCGCCGTAAAGCAAGAGCCAATCAGGAATGAGGAGCGAAAGAGGTACTGAAGATGATCCCTCCCTCTGAGCTTGGTTCAAGTTGGATGAACTGAGTTGAACTCAGTTGCTGTGGGGAGTGACGAGAGTCGACCCTAGGTTAAAGGAACCGTGTCGAACCTAGTTAAAGGAACCGTGTCGAACCTAGGTTCACTCTGCAGTGGGGAATCAACCTAAGGGACCTTTCCCCACGGTTTTTGGTCTTCTTGTCCAGGAACTCAAAAGCAGAGGCGAGCAAATTTTGTTGCGCTTGATTTGGAACACATGTGGCATTTCCAAACTTTCTTGGGGAAACACTCGTTTAAAAATATTGCCCTTGTCAGAGAGTTCTTCTACAACTTTGGGCTGGCACATTTACTAATGTATTCACTGAAACGTTTATATCCCCCTGGTCCAAGGCAGCATAGAATAATAGTTGCACAATACTGATTCATTGCCTCATAAGCATTATACTGCCTATTGTTTATTCTGATTCCAAGAAGAGTTTTTATTTTATTTTTGCATGTAAATGCTGCAGTGTTTACATTTTAAAATAACTTAGCGGTTTATATTTTAAGTTAAACCTGCTGTCCCCTACAAATGTTGACACTGGGACTTTTTCCTTGGAATGATCAGGAGCCAAAAAAAATTCAGCACTTGCAGAAGTTTCTGTACAGTCTTCAAGGGGAAGTCCCCACAAAGCATGGGGGCAGTAGTCAGTCATGAATCAGCAAAAGCGTGAGCGGCAGATGCTAGGTCAACCTGTGACCAAAGGCGAGAATTTCCCATGCTAATCCCTTGCTTCTACTTTGTCCCATTGCAGATATAGACGAATGTCTTGAGAAGAGTGATGAGGAATTGGCTTGTGACCACCACTGTCACAACTATATTGGCGGCTATTACTGCTCCTGCAGATTCGGTTACATCCTGCACTCTGACAACAGGACATGTAAAGGTATCATCTTTCTTATGCACTGTTCTTTCTTATGCACTGTTTGGATGCCTTGACTAGAAGAAGAAGAAGAGGAGTTTGGATTTATATCCCACCTCTCTCTCCTGTACGGAGACTCAAGGTGGCTTTCAAGCTCCTTTCCCTTCCTCTCCCCACAACGGACACCTGGCGAGGCAGGTGGGGCTGAGAGAGTTCTCTTAGAGACTGGGATTTGCCTGTGGTAGGGAACCAGCAGCTCTCCAGATGTTCAGGAACTACAATTCCCATCAGCCCCTACCAGCATGGCCAATTGGCCATGCTGACAGAGGCTGATGGGAATTGTAGTTCCTGAACATCTGGAGAGCCGCAGGTTCCCTACCCCTGGACTAGCCCAAGGTCGCCCAGCAGGAACGTTGGAGTGCAGAAACACATGGCCACGATTACAAACCTCCAGGTGGAACCTGCAGATCTCCTGGAATTACAATTGATCTCCAGGCAACAGAAAATAAATTATCCTGAAGGAAATGGCTGCCTTGAGGGATGGACTCTACACCCTACTGAGGTCCCTCCCTTCCTCCAACTCCACCTTTTATGGCTCCCAATCTTGATCCTCCTTGATCTGAGATGGCAAATGGCTTAGCAGACCAGGTGCTCGGGAACAGCAGCAGCAGCAGCAGCAGACCCTTGCTTTCACCTCCTGCACGTGAGCTCCCAAAGGCACCTGGTGGGCCACTGCGAGTAGCAGAGTGCTGGACTGGATGGACTCTGGTCTGATCCAGCAGGCCAGTTCTTATGTACTTGTGTTCTTGCCCCTGCAAATCTCCAGGAATTTCCCAATCCAGAGTAGGCAAACCTAATTGTAACCCAGCCTGCTGTGACGTCCACAGACTGTTAAGAACATAAGAACATAAGAACTAGCCTGCTGGATCAGACCAGAGTCCATCTAGTCCAGCACTCTGCTACTCGCAGTGGCCCACCAGGTGCCTTTGGGAGCTCACGTGCAGGAGGTGAAAGCAATGGCCTGCTGCTGCT
The DNA here is from genome assembly GCF_021028975.2 of Sphaerodactylus townsendi. Taxonomy (NCBI): domain Eukaryota; kingdom Metazoa; phylum Chordata; class Lepidosauria; order Squamata; family Sphaerodactylidae; genus Sphaerodactylus; species Sphaerodactylus townsendi. The sequence goes on along the minus strand of NC_059432.1, from coordinate 114,593,035 downwards.
GCTGCTCACGAGCACCTGGTCTGCTAAGGAGGATCAAGATTGGTAGCCTTAGATCGACTTCTCCTCCATCAATCTGTCCAAGCCCTTTTGAAAGTTAAAGCAGTTACCTGGACCACAGGTAACTCAACTGTCCTCAACGAGGGGAAGAGTTTTTATATTAATGGTCCCTGCCTGGGGGAGCTCTCTGCAGATGACATCCAGGATCTTGCTAGCTTCTGTAAATCTCTGTAAAGCAGAGTTGTTCCACCAGGCATTCCGCTGAGGACAGTTGAGGCCAATTTTCCGCCCGCCAACAGCGCTGTCTCGTTTCGACAGCAGTCGGGGATGTAGGTTGCTGGGTGCTAATGGATGATGTTTTGTTAGGATATTATTTTACTGTCTTGTATTGTTAACAGCATGTATGTTTTATCATTGTTGAATGTGTTTGTGGAGCTGCTGTGAGCCAGAGTTAGAGGCGGTCAATATCTGAATCCCAGTGTTGAGAAAGAAACAAAATCAGGGGAAGGCCTCAGCCTCTAGGTCCTATTGTTTGCCCTCCAGAGAAGAACATAAGAACTAGCCTGCTGGATCAGACCAGAGTCCATCTAGTCCAGCTCTCTGCTACTCGCAGTGGCCCACCAGGTGCCTTTGGGAGCTCACAGGCAGGAGGTGAAAGCAATGGCCTTCTGCTGCTGCTGCTGCTCCCGATCACCTGGTCTGTTAAGGCATTTGCAACCTCAGATCAAGGAGGATCAAGATTGGTAGCCATAGATCGACATAAGAACATAAGAACAAGCCAGCTGGATCAGACCAGAGTCCATCTAGTCCAGCTCTCTGCTACTCGCAGTGGCCCACCAGGTGCCTTTGGGAGCTCACAGGCAGGAGGTGAAAGCAAGGGCCTGCTGCTGCTGCTGCTGCTCCCGAGCACCTGGTCTGTTAAGGCATTTGCAACCTCAGATCAAGGAGGATCAAGATTGGTAGCCATAGATCAACATAAGAACAAGCCAGCTGGATCAGACCAGAGTCCATCTAGTCCAGCTCTCTGCTACTCGCAGTGGCCCACCAGGTGCCTTTGGGAGCTCACAGGCAGGAGGTGAAAGCAAGGGCCTGCTGCTGCTGCTGCTGCTCCTGAGCACCTGGACTGTTAAGGCAATCTCAGATCAAGGAGGATCAAGATTGGTAGCCATAGATCCACTTCTCCTCCATAAATCTGTCCAAGCCCCTTTTAAAGCTATCCAGGTGAGTGGCCGTCACCACCTCCCATGACAGCATATTCCAAACACCAACCACACGTTGTGTGAAGAAGTGTTTCCTTTTATTGTTCTACCTCTGACTGTTCCCCACCCCCTTTGTGGTTGTTGCAGTGGAATGCAGTGACAATCTCTTCACCCAGAGGAACGGAGCCATCAGCAGCCCGGACTTCCCCAACCCCTACCCCAAGAGTTCGGACTGCTTGTACCGTATTGAGCTGGAAGAAGGGTTCTTCATCACCCTGCAGTTCGAAGACAGCTTCGATGTGGAGGACCACCCAGAAGTGTCCTGTCCGTATGATTATGTAAAGGTGAGCACAGCCTGATGGGGGCAGCAGTGGCGTAGGAGGTTAAGAGCTCGTGTATCTACTCTGGAGGAACCGGGTTTGATTCCCCGCTCTGCTGCCTGAGCTGTGGAGGCTTATCTGGGGAATTCAGATTAGCCTGTGCACTCCCACACATGTCAGCTGGCTGACCTTGGGCTAGTCACAGCTTCTCGGAGCTCTCTCAGCCCCACCTACCTCACAGGGTGTTTGTTGTGAGGGGGGAAGGGCAAGGAGATTGTAAATCCCTTTGAGTCTCCTGCAGGAGAGAAAGGGGGGATAGAAATCCAAACTCTTCTTATTATTATTATTCATACAGTGGAGTAGCTAGGGAAAATGGAGCCTGGGGCACCATCTGAGTTTTCTCCCGCCCATATGGGTGGCCGCCAGTGGTGGGATCCAAAAATTTTAGTAACAGGTTCCCATGGTGGTGGGATTCAAACTGTGGCGTAGCGCCAATGGGGCTGGGTGGGGCACGACGGGGGCGTGGTGAGGCATTCCGGGGGTGGGGCATTCCTGGGCGGGGCTGTGGCAAGGACGCAGCCGCTGCGCCGGTCCTTGGGCGGGAAACGAATGCACACAGGCGCAGGCTGCCACGCACGGCGGTGCACCTCCTGCTAGACTGCTTCAAGTTCTGCGCGCTACTGCTGAGAGGAGGGGCGCAACGAAGGCAAAAATCACGTGGCAAAATCACCCATTAGTAACCCCCTCTCGGCACACGCAAATAATTAGTAACCTACTCTCGGGAACCTGTGAGGACCTGCTGGATCCCACCTCTGGTGGCCGCCCTCCCCAACCACGACTAAACAACTGTTTTCTTTGCACCAGGTCATCTCAAAGTCACCATCACATTATAGAACATGCCCAAACTCACAAATCTGGATAAAAGCCAGATCCAGATGAGTTTAAACGGATCCTCATGAATTAATATGATTTTTGCATTGGAATGAAATGAAACCCCCACGAAACTATAGAGCATAGATGTCAAACTCGTGGCCCTCCAGATGTTATGAACTACAGTTCCCATCATCCCATGCCAGCATGATGCTGGCAGGGGATGATGGGAACGGTAGTCCATAACATCTGGAGGGCCACGAGTTTGACACCTGTGCTATAGAGCATGTCTACAAGCAGCACCAAAACAATCACGCCTCCCACGATCTGTGGCGCCACAGTGGCGCAAGAACCTGCCCGAAGAACACGGATCCTCATGATTTTTGCACTAAGTCATCCCAAAATCACCGGCACATCACAACTCCAGCCTTCACAACTCCAGCTCGTTTGCCCACAGATCTTGTTTGGGCAGCTCACAGTATTTGTTAAAACTCTCCTTCGACATGTTTTAAATTAATCACCTTTCTGCCTCTTCATTGTCCAGCTTTCAGCTCTGCACATAGTCGTGGGGAATACGGTGGCATAAATTATCTTTACAGGGGATATTCACTTACAACCCGAGGTGGGATCCAGCAGGTTCTCACCAGTTCCCGAGAGGGGGTTACTAATTATTTGTGTGTGCCGAGAGGGGGTTACCAATTGGGTCCGCTTTTCCGTCTCCATGGCCTCACCTCCCCAAGAGGCATCCTGCCTTTGAACGCGAAGGTTCCATATAGCAATGGCGACTAATAATGTCACTCCCTGAACTGGGTTAATCCCTTTCAGGTACTGCAATTCATGGATTCTCAGCCTTTCGTACCTTTTATCTCACCAGTCTCTATCAAAGAACCTGTGTGTTTCACCATTGCTGTGTTCAGATTTGTGAGTTGGGGCATTTTCTATAATGTGATGATGATTTAGAAATGACCTGGTGCAAAAAAATGTTTTGGGGTTGTGGTGGGGTGGCTGCCCATGGGGGGGCATCTAACCAGGGCTCAGGTTTGCCCAGGTATGCCTCTGCCCCCTTTGCTGAGGGGGGGCTGGCGAGGGAACCTGTTACTAAAATTTTTGGATCCCACCACTGCTTACAACCCTTTCAAAAAGGTTTCTGATTTATTTTATTCCCTTTAACCTCTGATTTAGTAGTTCTGTAGTAGTTCTGACCGCCTGCCTACCCCCTCTCTGTTTCTGTTCTATTTCCTTTGGCAGATCACAGCTGGGCTGAAAGAGTTTGGGCCCTTTTGTGGAGAAAAATCTCCGGGACGTATCGAAACCAGAAGCAACAGTGTCCAAATCCTGTTCCACAGTGATAACTCGGGAGAGAACGGAGGCTGGCGGCTGTCCTATACAGCAATCGGTGAGCTTTTCCAATACAATGTTCTTTGAGTTTGTGAGGTTTCTGCTGATCTCCCGTGTTTTGACACCACTACTGAATTTAGGCTTACCATTGGTGTCATGTTGTGGTTAAGGTGTTGGATCTGAATCTGAGAAACTCAGGTCGATTCCGCACGTGCGTTATCGACCTAAGTTCGAGCTGCGTTCGGCCTAAGTGCTATACACAACCACTGGGATTGACATGGTTTTGTACCAGCTTCGCCCCGTGTAACGGTCAAATTTCCGACTCCAGTTGGGAACGACTACTTTTTCAGGGAACCACGCTCGAACTCAGCTCGATTCCAGGAAAGTCCGGAATCTCTGGTTCCAGGAGTCCCCCACTCAGCCAATCACAGCTGAGTGTTTTGGGGATACATACAGCTGGCCAATCAAAAAACGCCACCTTCGTCCCTCCGTTCCTGTGGCAGTTTTTTAATAACGTGTGTGGGGATAGACAGAACATGGCCGTAGAACAGCAGCCAATCGGAATGGAGCACAGGATGATTCCACCCTCCGAGCTGGGATCAAGCTGGTTGCAGTGGGGAACAACAATGGTTTCGACCTAGGTCAGTACCCTTCTCAGGAAACTGGGTCGAACCTATTTTACTCGTGTGCGGAATCGCCCTCAGGTTCAAATCCTCACACTGCCACGGAAGCTTGTTGGGAGACCTTGGGTCAGTTGCACGCCCTCGGCCTAACCTACCTCACTAGGTTGTTGTAAGGATAAAATAGAGGCAAGGAGCATGATGTAAGCGTAGGCTAATATAGTCAATAGAGATACTTAGCAGCAGAGATGTGGAAGCAGTCTAGTGTGGAAAAAGTAAGATAGCCAGAGATACTTTGAGTTGCTTTTTGTCTAAAAATAGTTTACTAGCTTAAAGGAAGGGTTACATGGAATAAAACAACAAATGCTGCACTGCTCTGTTACATATTTACAGTAGTAATTGCCATCTAGGACTACATCTTGCTTTCTGTCTGCTATCTCGCCTCGTGGTTCTGAACATGTACAGTGAACAAAGAAAACAGGTAACTTTATAATTTTAGATTTACATGCTTACTAACATGTAGGCAATGGCGGTCTGACTGACCAATGGCTAATCAATAGACCAGGTCATAGAACAGTGACCTCAGCAGCTTATTTACATCCAGATAGTTAAACCCTTAGTAACCGAATTGTGACAGACACTTGCAAATACCAACAGTTAGCCACTTGGGGACTCCGTGGGGGGGAAAAGAAGGATGTAAACAAAGCAAATAAAAATAAATGGCCACTAACCTGGATAGCTTTAAAAAGGGTGTGGACAGATTTATGGAGGAGAAGTCGATCTATGGCTACCAATCTTGATCCTCCTTGATTTCAGATTGCAAATGCCTTAGCAGACCAGGTGCTCGGGAGCAGCAGCAGAAGATATAAGAACATAAGAACTAGCCTGCTGGATCAGACCAGAGTCCATCTAGTCCAGCTCTCTGCTACTTGCAGTGGCCCACCAGGTGCCTTTGGGAGCTCACGTGCAGGAGGTGAAAGCAATGGCCTTCTGTGGCTGTTGCTCCCGAGCACCTGGTCTGCTAAGGCCTTTGCAATCTCAGATCAAAGAGGATCAAGATTGGTAGCCATAGATCGACTTCTCCTCCATAAATCTGTCCAAGCCCCTTTTAAAGCTATCCAGGTTAGTGGCCATCACCACCTCCTGTGGCAGCATATTCCAAACACCCATCACACGTTGCGTGAAGAAGTGTTTCCTTTGATTAGTCCTAATTCTCTCCCCCCCCCCCCCGCATTTTCAATGTATGCCCCCTGGTTCTAGTATTGTGAGAAAGGTGCCCACCTCCCAGGTAGGAGACATCGCAGGATCAAACAGAGGCTGACCAGGACACAGATCTGATTATCCACACTTAGCTATGTGGAGAGATGAGGGAAGGGGAGAGACGAAAATGTACTGGAACTGGACAAATATGCTGCAGTTGTCTGTACTTTTCTGTGCTCTGTTAGTAGCTGTCTCTGCCAGGAAGTGGCAGGAATTGTCATGCTAAACACCTCCCGTGTGCCAGGAAGACATTTGGCCTCAGCCCACAGGGAATCCTCGCTGCATCCCAATTCTGCTTTCTGCCTAACTGGACATGGCGGGTTTTCTCCTTCCTTTCTGTCTCCTTATTTGCACTCTGGAAAAACAGGGGATCCGTGCCCGCTGGTGGAGCCGCCACTGAATGGCAAGATCGAGCCCTCGCAGGCAACGTACACCTTCAAAGACCAGGTGGTCATCAGCTGCCACACCGGCTACAATGTCCTCAAGGTAGGCTGGTCGTGGGGACCAACCTTTATTGGGAAGCGATACTGAGAGCCAGTGTGGCGTCGTGGTCAAGAGCAGGTGGATTCTAATCTGGAGAACCGGGTTTGATTCCCCACTCTTCCACCTGAGTGGCAGAGGCTTACCTGATGAACCAGATGTGTTTCCGCACTCCAACATTCCTGCTGGGTGACCTTGGGCGAGTCCCAGTTCTCTCAGAACTCTCTCAGCTCCACCTGCCGCACAAGGTGTCTGTTGTGAGGAGAGGAGGGGAAAGGAGCTTGTAAGCCACCTTGAGCCTCCTTACAGCAGAGAAAGGTGGGGTATAAATCCAAACTCTTCTTCCTTTTAAAGGAAAGTGTCCAGCTTTTCTAAATCACCTGAAGCTCCTGCCTGATATCACAACACCAGCCTTTATTGGCATATAAAACAGGACAAAATTTTAAAACAAAAGAAGGTTAAGAAATACAGTTAAAATTAACTAATTTCCAGTATAAAATTTGCAACAGTTTCACAAAAGAGTACATCAGAGCTGTTCAGGAGATTGGGTATCTTATAACACTCATGCCACTGAGAACATTGCAAGAAAATAGAATTCATATATTTCATGCGTATCTTATCATATTTAGGGCATACAAACAGAGAATGGTGAAGTGTTTCAACTGTAACCAGATCACAAGAACAAACCCTTTTAGAGCGTTGCATATTCTTACATCTTCCCTCCAGCAGAGCTGATGGCAGCACATTACATCTTGCAGTAGCCGAGGCTCTCCTCTGGGTGGGATTAATCAGCAGACGAAGATATGCTGCCATAATTCCTCGCTCGCATGGGATTAATAATGTAGTCGGAGAACAGGTTGTCTTGGCAGCACGAGTCAAATTATGAAAATCAAGATCCAAGAGCCTATTCTTAACTAGTCTGAAGGCTTCCCCCTTTGTGAGCATAAGGAGTGATTCCAAGGGGAAACCAATAGCTTCAACCTTTCTAAAGATCAAAGTATACCATTCTGAAATAAAGTGATCTGATAACATAGAGGGAATATAGCTATTGGATCCCACTAGAAAATGTATATGCAGCCTGCTGCCTGATATTGAATTAGACCAGTGGTGGCGAACCTTTGGCACTCCAGATGTTATGGACTACAATTCCCATCAGCCCTGCCATCATGACCAATTGGCCATGCTGGGAGGGGCTGATTTGAATTGTAGTCCATAACATCTGGAGTGCCAAAGGTTTGCCACCACGGTATTAGACCCTCGGTCCCTCAAGGTTACTGTGACGGGCTCCTCTGACTGGCAGCTGCTCACCAGGGTGATTCTCAGTTCTGAACCGTTGTGATAATATTCACACAAATCTGGTGATGCAGTGGAACTTATTTAACTTCATGTCACATATTTGTTGATTTTTGTTTAGTTTAGTTTACTGGGTTTAATATGCTGCCCCTCCCTTTTTGGGCTTGGGGCCGCTCACAATATAAAACAATATAAAAAATAAAACAAATATATAAAACAAAACTCTTTTATTATACCCTGCTCAAATCCCTCCTCGTCCTCATGCTCTCTCCCCCCCTTCCAATCTCCAGGAATATACCGGCTTGGATCTGGCAATCCTAGCTGTTCTCCCCTCTTGTACTAGTCTCTCTAGCACAGGGATCAGCAACCTTTAACACCCAAAGAGCCATTTGGACCCGTTTTCCACTTGGAGCCACAAATACTTTTTGATATCTAAAATGAAGATAACACTGTATATATTCTCATGCAGGGAGACGTTCCCTTCTTTGGGGCCCATTTTTACCCATCAAAGCAAAAAAAAAAAGGGGGGGAGGGTTAAAAAGCCTGTTGTTTTGTACATGATTCAAATGACCTCCTCGGCAATGCAGAAGCAAACAATTCCCACCCCCACCCCTGTGTCAAACAGCCCCGACGAGTGCAACCTTGCAGGGCTGCAGGTAATAACTCCTTTCAAACCTGACATCGTCTTTCTCACCTGGACTCAGCCAGACTGCCATCCGCCAGGAAAGCCCCTGGAGCTCAGTAGGGTTGCTGGGGGGTCAGCAGTGGCATAGTGGCTAAGAGCAGTGGCTAAGAGCAGGTGCACTCTGATCTGGAGGAACCGGGTTTGATTCCCAGCTCTGCTGCTTGAGTTGTGGAGGCTTATCTGGGGAATTCAGATTAGCCTGTGCACTCCCACACATGCCAGCTGGGTGACCTTGGGCTAGTCACAGCTTTTCGGAGCTCTCTCAGCCCCACCCACCTCACAGGGTGTTTGTTGTGAGGGGGGAAGGGCAAGGAGATTGTCAGCCCCTTTGAGTCTCCTACAGGAGAGAAAGGGGGGGATATGAATCCAAACTCTTCTTCTTCAACCCAAGGTGGCGCTGCTGGGGTCCCCATGTGGCCCCACCCCCCAAGGACCCAGGGAAGGGGGAAACGAGGCCACCCAAAGCAGGGTTGACCCCTGACCCCCGATTCAAGGGGGGCGGACTGAGGTTAGGATCACGCTGAAAATCTGCGCTCCTGCAACTCTCTCCCATTTCCCGCCCCTCGCTGCTCTCCTGTTCAAGAGGATCCACTAGCGGTGCTCTGCCCCCACCCCGTACCATCATCACCGCCATCAGCCAACCAGGCAGCTGAGACAGGGAAGCCGGAAGTGGCTTGGGATAGCCGTCTCAGGCTGTGCCCCTCTCTCTTTTCCATTATTGACCTTTGAGGCCTTATGCAGCCTGGGACCCTCGTACCTTCGGGACCGCATTACACCATATGTCACTACTCGGCCTCTGCGCTCAACAGAGGCCAATTTGCTAGTGGTTCCTGGCCCCTCCATGATGCGGCTGGCCTCCACTCGGACCAGGGCCTTCTCGGCCTTGGCCCCCGCCTGGTGGAACACTCTCCCTCCAGCTGTCCGGGCCCTGTGGGATCTTGGTGAGTTCCGCAGGGCCTGTAAGACTGAGTTGTTCCACCGGGCTTTTGGAGTGTCCAGCCACTGAAGTGCCCCCTCCCTTTTATTCCTCCGACTTGGAGTTCCTTGCCATCTAGGGGACCCACTTTCCTGTTTTGTTCCCCCCCCCTCTCTCTGGGAGGGTTTTAATTGGGGTTTATCGCTGACGCCATCTTTGTTAATTACTGCTGTGTTTTAATCTAATTTTAATGGGGTTTTGTTTGTATATGTTGTATGAGGAAATTATGCTGTGCACCGCCCAGAGCCCTCCGGGGGTAGGGCGGTATACAAAACCCATAAATAAAAAATAAATTAATTAACCCTTAGGGCGACTCTCCAAAGGAGGCTGAGAGGAGCCAAGCCACCCAGAGCCGCAGTACAAGGACAAAAGAGCCGCGTGAGGCTCTGGAGCCGCAGGTTGCAGACCCCTGCTCTAGCAACAGTGAGGGCAGGTCACGAGGCAGAAGCGGCCCGCCCCTTTGACCCCCCTTCCTGTTTGCTTTCTGTCTCCCTCTTTGCAGGATGACGTGGAAAGTGAAACGTTCCAGATCGAGTGTATGAAGGACGGGACGTGGAGCAGCCAGATTCCTGTTTGCAAAAGTAAGATTCTTTTCCACCCCCTGGAGCCCTTTCTTAACAGCCACCTCACCGTCCGTCCTAGGTTAAAGTATTCCCCCAGCCGCCCATCAAAGGACACCTCTTTGTGGCCAGGTGAGGGCCATACTCCTCGTTGGTGTGAGGGGCATCTTATGGGTCTGCCTGTCTGGACAGCTGGATGGCTTCTCAAAATCCTCAGCAGAAAGATCCTTGAAGACCCAGCAAGCGCCCAAGAAAATCAGCAGGGGTATATCTGTGCAAAACAGCACCTTCGGCAAGCACTGAAAACCCCTTTCCCTCCAGTGTGGTGTAGAGGTTAAGAGCAGGTGCGCTCTAATCTGGAGAACCGGGTGTGATTTCCCGCTCTGCTGTGGAGGCTTATCTGGTAAACTAGATTAGCTTGTGCACTCCAACACATGCCAGCTGGGTGACCTTGGGCTAGTCACAGTTCTTTGGAGCTCTCTCAGCCCCACCCACCTCACTGGGTGTCTGTTGTGAGGGGGGAGGGCAAGGAGATTGTAAGCCCCTTTGAGTCTCCTTACAGGAGATAAAGGTGGGGATATAAATCCAAACTCCTCCTCCTCCTCCTCTTCTTCTCCTCCTCTTTTTCTTCTTCTTCTTCTCTTCTCCTCCTCCTCCTCCTCCTCCTCCTCTTCTTCTTCTCCTCCTCCTCCTCCTCCTCTTCTTCTTCTTCTCTTCTTCTTTTCCTCCTCCTCCTCCTCCTCCTCCTCCTCTTTTTCTTCTTTTTCTCCTCCTCCTCCTCCTCTTTTTCTTCTTCTTCTTCTCCTCCTCCTCCTCTTCTCCTCCTCCTCCTCCTCCTCCTCCTCCTCCTCCTCCTCTTCTTCTTCTTCTTCTTCTTCTTCTTCTTCTTCTTCTTCTTCTTCTTCTTCTTCTTCTTCTTCTTCTTCTTCTTCTTCTTCTTCTTCTTCTTCTTCTTCTTCTTCTTCCCTCCCTCCTCTGCAGCATGGCTGAGTCTAGCTTTAAACTGTGGACTCTGCCCCAAAGTCCATGAACTTTGGAGGACAGTCTGCAGTTTAAAGCTGAACCTGACCAGGTGGAGTCCAGTGCTGGACTGTGGGCTCCACCTCCAAAGTCTGTGTGGACTTTGAAGGAGCCTGAAGTTAAAAGTTCTTGGCGGGGAGGGGGCCAGGCAGCTGAATCTTCCAAACATGCAACAATGAAAATTGCAACATAACACATAGAGTCTTATGCAACACTTTTAGACCGAAACGTCTTTGGGCCCGTTGGCCTTCTTTGGTGGTCAAAAATAAGGTTACAAAATAATTTTGCAAAATATGCCTATTTGAGACAGTAATCACAACAGTAAGTATGCCTCCCTTTCATACTTTGCCCCTTCAGTCTGTGCATGGTTATTAATGGCTCTTGGTTTTATCTGTTGCTCGCTGCATGCCCTCTCTCGCTGCCTGGGTGCTAATTCCGGCTTTTTCTCTTCTTGCTTCTCCCTGACCCCTTTCCACCCCTCCTTCGATCTCCCGCCTTCACCGCAGTTGCTGCAACTGAAGCAACAATTGAAGCCACGGATGTCAGGACAGAGATAAACGTGGACATGGACCAAGTGGCAGAGTGACGGCTGAGCCTGATGCACTGTGCCTTTAAGGAGGGCGTGGCCCCAATCCCTCCCTGGAGGACTGTTAAGGCTTTACCCTCAGCTACTTTTCACAAACTCTCAGGAGACAGTTTGGCATCCTTTCCGCTGCTCTTGGGGGCCAGTTAACCTGTTCCCGCCTGGCATGCTGCTAACTACAACAATGATGGCAGAGAAAAGGAAAGAATAACAATCCATGCATGGCATGAAAGAAAAATGCTTCTCATCAGAACAAAATAACTCTTGATGGTGGTTGGGGGTCTGCACCGTTCTTGGGATGCCTTCTGCAGTCCCCACCCTGGTCTCTCTAATTTAGTGCGCTCCAGTCCTGCAAGAACAAAACGGGCTTTGCAAGGATTCGCTGACTTGGCTGTGATTTTCTTGGTGGTGGGATTTGTTTTTCTCACTCAGTTTCAGTTCTTTTCAGCCTTCATTATTCTCAGGTCTGAAATTTCTCTTTTAGCGAAGCATCAATTGGCCATGCTGGCAGGGGCTGATGGGATTTGTAGTCCATGAACATCTGGAGAGCCGTAGGTTGCAGACCCCTGCTTTAGCCCAAAACTGAACCAGCAGAAAAGCAGATCTTGGGGGATGGTTTGGCCAATTAATTAACAAACATTCTGATCCCTTTTAAAATGATTTGTTTGCTGAAGTGAAAATTCCTTTGTGTTGCCAACTTTTTTGTCTGGGTGAGTGCCTGCACCTGACAGGCAGAAAAGAACAAATGAAGTTTTATTTTCTTCACCTGGTGGTGCAGCGATGGGAGACTCGCCAGCAGAATTTCTGCATCTGAGAGACAAATGTTAATGGCATAGGAGCCCTGCCAGACAAAACGTTGGCAACCCTATTTGTATTTGCTTTATTGATGTGCATGCTACACAACCAGATATTGAATGTACTGAAGCAAATGACATTTCAAACAGGACTGCACCATGCCCTGGAGGGGCAAAAGGCCTATCAAGATAAGAATGCAATTCCTCTCTCAAGCCATGGTAGACCCACAGAAGCCAAGGAAGCCAAATCCCCTGGCAAATCCTGGCTCATTTTTGTTTACATCAAGCATCACCCAAATATGGGCAAAGTCCTAAGTCCACAAACAACACAGGGAAAATGCAACTGACAGCTTTATTCTTCTCATTCTTCTGGAGCAGCAGTGGCGTAGGAGGTTCTCATGTATCTAATCTGGAGGAACCGGGTTTGATTCCCAGCTCTGCCACCTGAGCTGTGGAGGCTTATCTGGGGAATTCAGATTAGCCTGTACACTCCCACACATGCCAGCTGGGTGACCTTGGGCGAGTCACAGCTTCTCGGAGCTCTCTCAGCCCCACCTACCTCACAGGGTGTTTGTTGTGAGGGGGGAAGGGCAAGGAGATTGTCAGCCCCTTTGAGTCTCCTGCAGGAGAGAAAGGGGGGATATAAATCCAAACTCTTCTCTTCTTCTTCTTCTTCATATTGAGAGCTAGCGTGGTGTAGCGGTTTAGAGAGGTGGACTTTGTTCTGGAAAACTGGATTCAATTCCCCACTCCCGTACATGAGCGAGGGACTCTAATCTGACGAACTGGATTTGTTGCCCTGCTCCCGCACATGAAGCCTGCTGGGTGACCTTAGGCCAGTCACAGTTCTCTCCAAACTCTCTCAGCCCCACCTGCCTCCCAAGGGGTCTGCTGTGGGGAGAGGAAGGGGAGGTGATTGTAAGCTTCTTTGAGGATCCTTAAAGGTAGAGAAAAGCGGGGTATTAATTCAACTCTTCTTCTTTTCATATGCATGGCTTTTTCCAAAACTACTGTGGCCGAATTCCCACTGAAAATTTAATCTAGATACAACCAAGTTTCAAAAGAATTGGCACCTTTTCATCCAGGTTCCAACATCCTCACTGCGGCATGTTTCTAGTAAAGATCTCTAGGCCTGCCCCTTGGGGTGTGTGTGTGCCTGCTGTCAGGGGTACAATCGTTGAGCTAGCAGCACCAAAATTTCAGAGAATCTTTAGGAGACCCTCCTGATGATACCACCCAAGTTTGGTGAAGTTTGGATCATGGGGGCCAAAGTTATGGACCCTCAAATGTGTAGCCCCAATCTCCTATTAGCTCCCATTAGAAACAATGGGGGGTGGGGGCACCCCCTTTGGGAGTCCATAGCTTTGAACTCCCTGGACCAAACTTTAAAAAACCTGGGTGGTATCAGTAGGAGATTCTGCTGATGATACCACCCAGGTTTGATGAAGTTTGGATCATGGGGGCCAAAGTTATGGACCCTCAAATGTGTGGCTCCCATCTCCTATTAGCTCCCATTGAAGTGGTTTTTTTTTCAAAAAGGTGCATATACAGGCAGGTCCAGGAAAATCCCGTGATAAGGGGGGGGGGGAGGAGCACCAGAAATGATCCGTGTTCTGTGGTTCGGCAGTGCGGAGATCGCGAGGAAACCTGGATATTTCAGGTAACTATCCCAGGATCAATCGCCAGTGGGAAAACGCCCTGCGGATTCCCTTGTGTAAATTATTGAGGAGGTTCCTGAATTACAGCTCAACACATCCTAGAAAGCAGAAAAGAGGATTCCGAGGGGGTAAGTTGTTATGTCAACACCAGGGGTCATCCTGCCAAAAATAAAGGAATAGAGGAAACTCTTGACATCAGTGGTGGGATCCAAAAATTTTAGTCACAGGTTCCCTCGCCAGCCCCCCTTCAGCAAAGGGGGCAGAGGCGTACCTAGGCAAACCCGAGCCCTCGGCAAAACCTGAGTTGGATGCCCCCCCCCATGGGCAGCCACCCCACCACGACCCCCAATAATTTTTTTTTGCACCAGGCCATTTCTAAATCATCATCACATTCTAGAAAATGCCCCAACTCACAAATCTGAACACAGCAATGGTGAAACACACAGGTTCTTGGATAGAGACTGGGGAGATAAAAGGTACGAAAGGCTGAGAATCCATGAATTGCAGTAGCTGAAAGGGGTTAACCCAGTTCAGGGAGTGACATTATTAGTTGCAATTGCTATATGGAACCTTCACGTTCAAAGGCAGGATGCCTCTCTGGGAGGCGAGGGCGTGGAGATGGAAAAGCGGACCCAATTGGTAACCCACTCTCGGCACACACAAATAATTAGTAACCCCCTCTCGGGAACTGGTGAGAACCTGCTGGATCCCACCTCTGCTTGACATGTAGAAACCTCACGGTGTTGTGGGTACAGTTGGTGTATCCTGAGTTAGACCGTTAGACCCTCTGAATTCCAGCAGGTCATTGAGGCTTAGGGCAGAGATCTCCCCATATTTTGTGACCAAAGACCTTTGAACTGGAGATATCAGGGACTGATCCTGCATGCAAGGAAAACACTTTCCCACTTAGCAATAATTACTCTTCACGTGGCATTTCTGTTATTTCTTTCCCCCACAATCTCCATGTTTCATTTCATCGCTGTCCATCTTGAATCACTGTTGCAGAATAAGAGCTAGCTTCAATTCCAGTAACACCTTGATAGACCCGCAAGATTTTTAGGGTATAAACCTTTGAGGTATTTTACCGCGTTTCCCCGAAAATAAGGCAGTGCCTTATATTAATTTTTGCTCCCCAAGATGCGCTATGTCTTATTTTCAGGGGATGTCTTATATTTCTGTGTTCTGTTCGTCGGGCATGCTTCCAAACAAAAACTTGGCTACGTCTTACTTTCGGGGGATGCCTTATATTTCGCACTTCAGCAAAACCTCGACTACGCCTTATTTTCAGGGGATGTCTTATATTCGGGGAAACAGGGTAGTGTACAATGCTTCCTTCATCGCGTATGAGAGTTTGGACTTTCAAAAGTTTATATCCTTAATATCCTGTTGTCCTCTAAGGTGCTGCTGGGTGCAAATCCGGCTCTTCCTCACCAGTCCAACATAGCTACGCTCTAAAACGGTTGCCGAATAGAGTCTGAGGCCACTTCCGCACATGCAGAATAATGCGCTTTCAATCCACATGTGCGGAAGGGGGCCAAGTCATTAAAAGCGCCATCCGAAGCAGAGTCAAACTCTTTGCAGTCTGTTGAAGTCAAGGAGCTCAGAAAAATGCAACTCTACTGGGGACTGCACTCTAAGTCAGTGATGGCGAACCTTTTCGAGACCGAGTGCCCAAATGGCAACCCCAAACTCACTTATTTATCGCAAAGTGCCAACACGCCAATTTAACCTGAATACTGAGATTTTAGTTTAGAAAAAAACGGTTGGCTCTGAGGCGTGCGTTACTTGGGAGTAAGCGTGGTGAAGCAACCGTGCAACACTTTGAATGGATGAATTACGACTCTAGGAGGGTCTACTCAGAAGCAAGCCCCATTGCCGGCAACTGAGCTTACTCCCAGGTAAAGGATTATGCTTTAGTTCTTCCCATGAAAATCAGTGGGGTTTTCCATCCCCCCACATGACAAACTCTGTGCGCGCGTGCCCACAGAGAGGGCTCTGAGAGCCACCTCTGGCACCCGTGCCATAGGTTCGCCACCACTGCTATAAGTCATGCTGGAAATGAAGGTTTGTTCAAGATCCCACAATCCTCCCACGGAGCGGGCAGGCGGCACTCAACATCCCACATCAAAGCCTGTCTTTCTAGCCGACAGACCACAGTTATGAGCTGTCCCTAATTCGCAAGTATCCGAGTCTTCCTTCGCACATGCGCAAGCGCAGCTGACAATCTTATGGCCCGCTTATGTCATGGTCCGGAATGTGGGAGGCGTGCGTGCTCTCATGTTTGACTCACAAAGGACGGTGGTGTGGAAACAGATTCTCAGAATCTCCGTTGGTGTCAAGGCAAGGAAAGACTTTAAAATGATGTGACTTGTGATTCTTTCTGCAGACAGGCCAAATAGGGCATTGCCTTAGAACTGAGCCGCGATCAGAAGAACATAAGAACAAGCCAGCTAGATCAGACCAGAGTCCATTTAGTCCAGCTCTCTGCTACTCGCAGTGGCCCACCAGGTGCCTTTGGGAGCTCACCTGCAGGAGGTGAAAGCAAGGGCCTTCTGCTGCTGCTGCTCCTGAGCACCTGGTCTGCTCAGGCATTTGCAATCTCAGATCAAGGAGGATCAAGATCGGGAGCCATAGATCGACTTCTCCTCCATAAAACTGTCCAAGCCCCTTTGAAAGCTATCCAGGTGAGTGGCCATCACCACCTCCTGTGGCAGCATATTCCAAACACCCATCACACGTTGCGTGAAGAAGGGTTTCCTTTTATTAGTCCTAATTCTTCCCCCCAGCATTTTCAATGGGTGCCCCCTGGTTCTAGTATTGTGAGAAAGAGAGAAAAATTTCTCTCTCTCAACATTTTCTACCCCATGCATAATTGTATAGACTTCAATCCTATCCCCCCTCAGTCGTCTCCTCTCCAAACTAAAGAGTCCCAAACGCTGCAGCCTCTCCTCATAAGGAAGGTGCTCCAGTCCCTCAATCATCCACACTCATTTTTGTGAGTGTGCTAAGCGGCTTCACATTTTTCGCTATTTTTACTGTTCCTTTTAATGACGTTTCCCCAGTTTGCTTTGCCTTCACTTTCAGAACCAGCGTGGGGTAGTGGTTAAGAGCCCGCCCCACCTACCACCTGGTCCCCACTCAGGCTTCTGCAGTTTGTTGCTTGCTCCTTGGGGGGGGGGAGTGTGGGGGGAGGTGCCTCCCCCTAAGTACGCCATTGATCAAGGCTAGTACTGGCAGCGCCTCTCCAGGGTCTCCGGTAGAGTCTTTGTGTAAAGGAGGAGTAGTTTGGATTTCTATAAGCATAAGCATAAACATTTTATTGTCATTGTGCACGCACAACGAAATTTACAGCAGCATTCCTCGATGCACACAATTTCAGACTCATACCCCACCCTCACTTTCCCCTTCCTCCACCCATCCCTACACAGCCCCAAACACATCAACACGAAGCCCCGGAGTTCAGCATCGCCACAGCTCTAGAGTAGAAGCTGCCTCTAAGCCTCTTTGTCCTAGTTTTGATAGACCTGTGTCGTCTGCCGGATGGTAACAGTGCAAAAAGAGAGTGTGCTGGATGAGACGGGTCTCTCAGAACATTTTGGGCTTTCTTTAGGCTTCTCCCCCTCCCCCCTCTCTCACCTCTAAGGAGACTCAAGACACCTTACAAACTCCTTCCCTTCCTCTCCCAACAACAGACAATGATGCCAATTAGAACTACCTTCACTGGGCCATGCAAATCATTCCCAAATCTCCAGGTCTGGGCTGTGGTCAAATTCCTGTAAGTCCCCCCCCCCACCCCCCCGCACACAGAGGGTAGATTTTCTGGCAAGAAAATGGTAAGGGTGGAACATGTTACACTTCCTGCCCTCCTCCCCATGCTGAAACACATATGAATGGAATAGATTATTGAACCTTCATCTGTGCAGAGAGCAGTTAAAGAAAGGGGAGCAGGACAGCCGAGCAAGCAGTGGCGTATCTGCCAGAGAAACATGGGGGGGGGGGGTCGACCCCGGGCGCCACCCATTAGATCACATGGGGCACAAAATCACCCCACACCCCTCCTTTCTAGCCGACGGACCACAGTTATGAGCTATCCCTAATTTGCAAGTATCTGAGTCTTCCTTCGCACTAGAAAGCAGCAGTGGCGTAGGAGGTTAAGAGCTCGTGTATCTAATCTGGAGGAACCGGGTTTGATTCCCAGCTCTGCCGCCTGAGCTGTGGAGGCTTCTCTGGGGAATTCAGATTAGCCTGTGCACTCCCACACATGCCAGCTGGGTGACCTTGGGCTAGTCACAGCTTCTCGGAGCTCTCAGCCCCACTCACCTCACAGGGTGTTTGTTGTGAGGGGGGAAGGGCAAGGAGATTGTAAATCCCTTTGAGTCTCCTGCAGGAGAGAAAGGGGGGATATAAATCCAAACTCTTCTTCTTCTTCTTCTTCTTCTTCTTCTTCTTCTTCTTCTTCTTCTTCTTCTTCTTCTTCTTCTTCTTCTTCTTCTTCTTCTTCTTCGTCTTCTTCTTCTTCTTCTTCTTCTTCTTCTTCTTCTTCTTCTTCTTCCTCCTCTTCTTCTTCTTCTTCTTCTTCTTCCTCCTCCTCCTCTTCCTCCTCCTCCTCCTCCTCCTCCTCCTCCTCCTCCTCCTCCTCCTCCTCCTCCTCCTCCTCCTCCTCCTCCTCCTCCTCCTCCTCCTCCTCCTCCTCCTCCTCCTCCTCCTGTGGAGAGGCACCCTCACCTGGGCCAGGAGCCTGCCACGGGCCTCCTGGGTGCTCCTCGGCCCAGCCCCACCAGACCTGGTCCTGCCTGGCTGCCCAGGACCACCTCTGTCCTCCTCTGCCAGCTGAGATAAGTGGGGGGAGGGGGCACTTGGGGGGGCGCTGTGAGCAGGTGTTGCCCCGGGTGCCTTCCCCCCCAGTATGCCTCTGCAGGCAAGAGACGGGAAAAGAGGACTACACACAAGGGCGGGGGTTTGTCTGGAACCGTTGCCGAGACGCAGGGCAGGAAAATGACACTCCAGACTATGCAAGAAAGAGTTTCTGCTCCCACACCAGATAGTGGTGATGTGGAGATGCCAGGTCATCCCCCCCCCCCGGCCACTGATGGAGGAGGTGGGGCAGGGTTGCCAGATCTGGGGTGGAAAACGCCTGGAGATTTGGGATTGGAACCTGGGGAGGCCAGAGATCTCAGTGGGGGACGATGCCACAGAGCCAGAGGTGGGATCCAGCAGGTTCTCACCAGTTCCCGAGAGTGGGTTACTAATTGGGTCCGCTTTTGTGTGTGCCGAGAGTGTGTGCCGAGAGGGGGTTACTAATTGGGTCCGCTATCCCGTCTCCCCGCCCTCGCCTCCCCGAGAGGCATCCTGCCTTTGAACTTGAAGGTTCCATACAGCAATGGCGACTAATAATGTAACTCTCTGAACTGGGTTAATCCCTCTCAGGTACTGCAATTCATTGATTCTCAGCCTTTCGTAACTTTTATCACACCAGTCTCTATCAAAGAACCTGTGCATTTCACCATTGCTGTGTTCAGATTTGTGAGTTGGGGCATTTTCTATAATGTGATTTTGATTTAGAAATGACCTGGTGCAAAAAAAAATTATTGGGGGTCGTGGTGGGGTGGCTGCCCATGGGGGGGGCATCCAACTCAGGTTTTGCCCAGGGCTCAGGTTTGCCTAGGTACGCCTCTGCCCCCTTTGCTGAGGGGGGGCTGGTGAGGGAACCTGTTACTAAAATTTTTGGATCCCACCACTGCACAGAGCCCACCCTCCAGAGCACCCATTTTCTCCAGAGAACGGAACTCTGGGAGTCTGGACTTGAGCCGTAACTCCAAGCGATCTCCAGATCCCCACCTGGAGGCTGGCGTCCCTACGAACAACCGGGACATTCCTCGTGAACTGGAGGGGGAAAAGATTCCCCAAGTAGTGGAGACATTCCAAAACCATGCCCTTATATACAGCCGTGGTGCGACCGCACTTGGAGTCCTGTGTTCAGTTCTGGTCGCCACATCTCAAAAAAGATATTGAAGAGATAGAAAAAGTGCAGAGAAGGGCAACGAGGATGATTGAGGGACTGGAGCACCTTCCTTATGAGGAGAGGCTGCAGCGTTGGGGACTCTTTAGTTTGGAGAGGAGACGGCTGAAGGGGGATATGATTGAAGTCTATAAAATTATGCGTGGGTAGAAAATGTGGACAGAGAGAAATTTTTCTCTTTCTCACAATACTAGAACCAGGGGGCATCCATTGAAAATGCTGGGGGGAAGAATTAGGACTAATAAAAGGAAACGCTTCTTCACGCAACGTGTGATTGGTGTTTGGAATATGCTGCCACAGGAGGTGGTGATGGCCACTAACCTGGATAGCTTTAAAAAGGGCTTGGACAGATTTATGGAGGAGAAGTCGATCTATGGCTACCAATCTTGATCCTCCTTGATCTCAGATTGCAAATGCCTTAACAGTCCAGGTGCTCGGGAGCAGGAGCAGCAGAAGGCCATTGCTTTCATCTCCTGCAGGTGAGCTCCCAAAGGCACCTGGTTGGCCACTGCGAGTAGCAGAGAGCTGGACTAAATGGACTCTGGTCTGATCCAGCAGGCTAGTTCTTATGTTCTTATCTTCTTATGTGCGTGAATTCGAGCGTCGTGGTCCTCCACCAGCCACCCGCAGAGGGCGGAGGAGGAAGCAATAACAACGCGCCATCTGCTCGGCCCACTGTTCTGAGCTGTGCCGACTCCGTTCAGCTGGCAACGCCGAGCCTTCCCCAGGAGGATTTTCTGGGGACGCTTCAGAAAGAAAAGCGTTCTCTGCCTCCTTCCCCAGCTCCGTGACACACTGGGGCCCATCTGTCCCTTTTGGCTGTGCTGATCGATGAGGCAGCCCCTTACGTAGGAGAATGCAGAAACACCACTTAACTCGGTAGTGGGAAAGGATGCTTCTCAATAAATAGCAGTTCTCACTGCATCAACAGGCATTTTGGGGGAGGGGGGAGGTGGAGACATGGAGGGGCCACAGCTTTGCAGGTGTTCCTGTCACTTCTGGTGAAACCTCGGAAGTGCGATAGGGTAGCTCTAGGACACACCTGGGCATTATACGGCCCGCGGGCCACATCTGGCCCGCTGGATGATCCTGACTGGCCCCCCCTGCCTTGCTGGGGAGTGAGGCATCTTTGAAAGCTCCGCAGAAGCCGGTTGCCTTGGCTGCCGGCTTCTGCGGGGCTTTCAAAAGCGCCTAGCCCCTCTGCCTTGTTGGGGAGCGAGGTGTCTTTGAAAGCTCGGCAGAAGCCGGTTGCCTTGGCTGCCAGCTTCTGCGGGGCTTTCAAAAGCGCCTCGCCCCTCTGCCTTTTGGCCTGGCCCTCCACTATTTTTTCTGTTTCTTATGCGGCCCCATGGAAAAAATAATTGCCCACCTCTGCTCTAGGAATTTCTGGAGACTCTATGGCAAAAACCATAAAGCCTCCAGCCATCCTTACTGCTGCCCTCGATCACTTCCATGTCATGGTGAACACAACACTACATTTTAAATTTCTCTCTGCTGTTTGGAGCTACAATGGGCACGGGCAGTAGGAGTTGGGGGCAGGAAATGCCCCACCCCTACCAGGGGATTGGCAAGGAAGTAGTGTGGGAAGTTGGCCTAGAAGCTTGGGTTGCTTGGCTCAGGTCCCTTTCCGCACACGGAGAATAATGCATTTTGAATCTACTTTCACAATTGTTTGCAAGTGGGTTTTGCTATTCCACACAGTAAAATGCAGCTGCAAAGTGCATTGAAAGTGGATTGAAAGTGCATTATTCTGCATGTGCGGAAGGGGCCTATGCCCAGTTAGCGGTGATGAGCATCCTCTGTGTCCCTGCCAACATCTCTGGGTCTTAGCTTTACACGGGATCATTGTTGGATATTCAAAGAGATTCTTAAGTAGCAGAGTAAATATAATATGCAGGGATGCTGAGTTGCTTTTGTTTAAAATATACTTTACTTAGCTAACAAGAGGGAAGGGTTACATGAGTGAAAAGCAAGAAATGCTATACTAACATAATACACAGTTTATTTATTTTATTTATTTATTTCTTCAATTTGTATACCGCCCGATCCCCGAAGGGTTCCGGGCGGTGAACAACATCATCTAAATATCAAACAGGAGCGGTCATACAAATATAAATACATAGGCTCCATCCCATAAAATAGCTTAAAACTCATAAAAACAGCGAATAACCGTAATACATAAACAGGAGGCGTCCGACCCCAATTTAAAACCTACCCCCATGAGGGGGGGACGGTGGGGCCCCTCAATATGAGGGGACCCTGATGTAACAGAGCAGTGAGGGGGCAGTTAACACTACATCTTGTCTAATTCTATCTGACAAGTCTCCTGTCTCAGAACAATTGGGTCTGTACCAAAGAAAGTCAGGTAACTATAACCTTACATCAGTGATGGTGAACCTATGGCACGGGTACCAGAGGTGGCACTCAGAGCCCTCTCTGTGGGCACAAGCAAACAGAGTACCCCCCCCCCAACACACACATCTAGGCTGGCCTGGACCGCTGGGCTTGATTATTAGCATTAAACCTAAGACCTAGTTTTGGGGAAGCAGTGTAGGTAACCCTGTTAAGCGCTGTTAAACCCCACTGATTTTCATGCAAAGAACTAAAGCGCGATCCTTTACTTGGGAGTAAACTCAGTTGCTAGGAATGGGGCTTACTTCTGAGTAAACCCTCCTAGGGTCATGATTCACCCATTTGAAGAGTTGCACGGTTGCTTCAAAGCAAAGCCATCAACTACCACTGACTACTCCTGAGTAACGCACGCCTCAGAGCCAACTGTTTTTTCCTAAATGAAAACCTCAGTATTCAGGTTAAATTGCTGTGTTGGCACTTTGGGATAAATAAGTGGGTTGCAATTTGGGCACTTGGTCTTGAAAAGGTTCGCCATCACTGCCTTACATGTATGTTAGAACCCTTCGGGGATGAGGCGGCCTATGAAATCGACTAACTAACTAACTAACTAACTAACTAACTAACTAACTAACTAACTAACTAACTAACTACGTATGTACGTACGTATGTACGTACGTACGTACATACATACATACATACATACATACATACATACATAAGCGAGTGGTTGCTGACATGTAAACAATGGGATCTGCTGACCAATAGCTGATCAATAGACCAAGTCATAAACAGTGACCTAAACAACTGCTTTACATATCGGCAGTTAACCCTTTAGTAGCTGGATTGTGTGGCAGACGCTTGTAAATCCCAACAATCTTCCACCCAGAGATGAATAAACTGAACGGAACAATTGAGGAAGATCGCCTTTTAGCCTGATCTACAGCCCACGCTCTCTTGCGTACCTGCTCCCCCCCGCTTCTGTTGTGTGCTCAGCAAATTCTTATCAATGAGCACAACACCAACCACAGCCATCCTTCTTGTACAGATCAGACAGCCGCCCCCCTCCCCCGCCTTGCTGGACGGGAGTTCTGTACTTCTGGAAAGCCATGTGAAAAACTGACCTCACCTCCGTGGCCTTTGGGACAGTTTCCAGCCCTTTCCCGTCATTATTTACACTTCCCCAAAATGCGTTCTGTAGCGAGAAAGGAAGGGAATGCAGTTGGTTAACAGGCGAGAACAAAACCCTTTCTCAGCAGAAAAGGCGCTTTCAAAATGTGTGCGAAAAGTCCGGAACTTGCTTAAAATCCTAGAGTGGGAAGAGACCCCCCAGGGCCATCAAGTCCAATCCCCTGCCATGCAGGAACACACAACCAAAGCACTCCCAACATATGCTTGAGAAATCAGGATTTGAATAAATTATTTTTTAAAGTAAATTATTTATCTCCTATGTCAGTGATGGCGAACCTATGGCACGGGTGCCAGAGGTGGCACTCAGAGCCCTCTCTGTGGGCACGCACAAACAGAGTCACCTCCACACACACACAGACAGACACATATCTAGGCTGGCCTGGGCCACTGGGCTCGATTATTAGCATTAAACCTAAGACTAATTTTGGGGAAGTAGTGTAGGTAACCCTGTTAAGTGCTGTTAAACCCCACTGATTTTCATGCAAAGAAGAAAAGTGTGATCCTTTACCTGGGAGTAAGCTCGGTTGCTGGCAATGGGGCTTGCTTCTGAGTAAATCCTCCTAGGGTCGTGATTCACCCGTTGGAAGAGTTGCACAATTGCTTCAAAGCCAAGCCACCGACTACCACCAAGCTTACTTCCGAGTAACGCATGCCTTGGAGCCAACCATTTTTCGTTAACTGTAGCCTCAGCATTCAGGTTAAATTGCTGTGTTGGCACTTTGCGATAAATAAGTGGGTTTTGAGTTGCAATTTGAGCACTTGGTCTCGAAAAGGTTCGCCATCACTGTCCTATGTTATCCTACGTTAGGAAGAGCTTCGTGACGGTGAGGGCTGGAGGTTTTTAAACAGAGGCTGGATGGCCCACTGTTGGGAGTGCTCTGATTATGTATTCCTGCATGGCAGGGATTGAACTGGATGGCCCTTGGGGGGTCTCTTCCAGCTCTATCATTCTATGATTCCGGCTGTGAACGCCTTTGACAATACAGATTGTCAGTTGCACAAAGTTGTTTGTCCTGGCTGGCGCGCTACTGAGAAGTGGTTTTCTTTCCAGCTCTTCCCACAATATGCTTCTGTGTACCTGCTCGGTATCTTCCCAACGACAACCTTGTGATGTAGGCTGGGCTGAGAGAATGTGACTGACCCAAGATCACCCAATGAGCTTCTGTAGCAAAGTGGGGATTCAAACCTGGCTGCAAACTCTTAACACTCTTACATAAGGGGGGGGGGGCAGTGGTGGGATCCAAAAATTTTAGTAACAGGTTCCCATGGTGGTGGGATTCAAACAGTGGCGTAGCGCCAATGGGGCTGGGCGGGACACGACGGGGGCGTGGCCGGGCATGCCGGGGGCGGGGCATTAATAATTTCTCTGTTACTGTAAAAAACTCTTACTGTAAAAAAAACCTCCCTAATTTCCAGCTGGTATCTTTCAGTCCATAATTTAAACTCATTCTAGCAAGTCCTATCGTCTACTGCCAACAGAAACAACTACTTCTCCTCTAATTGACTGCCTGTCAAATACGCAATACTTTCAAATACTTAATTTTGTTTCTAGAAATCAAAAGAAGGAGACTTTCCTTAAACAAGGAACTTGACCATATTTCTAAAACATGTTTTTAAAAAGCCCAACAGGGAGAATTATCCCATTTTCTACCTTCGCTAACCAGCCTTGTAGGAAACAACAGGACTTTATGATTTTTGGACCTAATGGAATTTCTAACGGAAAAGCGGACCCAATTAGTAACCCTCTCTCGGCACACACAAATAATTCGTAACCCACTCTCGGGAACTGGTGAGAACCTGCTGGATCCCACCTCTGGGGGGAGGTCTAAGTCCATCTGATGGCTGTATAGCTAGTAGTTTAACTGCCTTCCACAACTAAAAATCTGACCCAGAAATCTCCAGACCTCGCACCTGCACAAAACATTTATTTACTGACTTCTTTATTCACTTTATTTATACCCTACCTTTCTCCCCAAGGAAGACTAAAAAAACAGCTCCTTCATTTTACCCTCACATCGGCCCTGTGAGGTAGGCTGGGCTGTGCGTATGACTGGCCGAAGGCCACCCAGCAAGCTTTCTGGGCAGAGTCGAGATTCAAACCTGAGTTTTCCAGCTCTTAGCTCAATGTTTTAAGCATGCTGGTTCTGAATGGTTGATTCTGCACAGCCTACGTATAACACATCGCAAAAGGAACCCCATTGTCCTTTTTCCCATTCACACGGGTGCCGATTGGCAGGCAGCGATTGGAGCCCATGGAAACAGTCCAGGTTGCTTTTGTGCCTTCGCACGGAGATGCTTATCTTTTTAAAAATTTCCTGCAACAGATACGTAGCTGCGACGGCATTTAGAAATGAACCCCCGGAGCCATGCCTGATCGGCTGCATCTGTGTAGCTGCACATGTACAACCCGCAAAATTTTTAAAAAGGAAAAGGGGTCCCCCTACAGTGGCAGAGTAATGGCCGGTGGATCCTCCCTGATTGTGAACGGCATGGCGGAAGATGGGGAAATAAAACACATCCCGCCTGACCGTTCACAAGGGAGCGGCTCCAACTCTGGATCTTGCAAAAGAATAACTGGTTTAACGATTTTCGAAAATCCTGGGTCGAGGGAAATAAAACGGGGCAGACTCACGAGAAGTCCCCCCCCTCCCACACGGTTTGTATTGCGTTCTACATCTGCTATATTTGCCCTGTGGGGAACCCACCATTATGAACTTTAATTAATTTATTTATAGGGCGTTTCCCCACTTGCCACGACCCCCCTATGCCGCACGCTGCTCTTAGCGCGCGTCATTTCTGGTGCGCGCCCAGGCTTCCCCACAACCACGCGCTCTGCGCGGGGTCATCAAAAGGCACAGTTTGGAAGAGCGCCAGGAACAATGTGCACTGAGGGGGTGTGACAGCGGCAGCATCGGGGCAGCTGCATTGTCGCCAACCCTGTAGTGAGGAGTGCCGGGGAACCCCGCGCTACTTGCCTACAGTTGCGCGCAGCTACTGGTAAGTGGGAAAACGCCCATAATTAAATTTATAAACTGCCCGGTGAACAACGAAAGAATAAAACAATAAAATCAACCATAAAATTCTATAAAGAAGGAAACAATACAAAAAGCAGATGGCGACAAACCTACCCCCACCGTGCCCACGAGAGGCCCACGAGAGGCCAAGTTACCCGATGCCTACTGAAATGAAAACAAGTTTAAAATAGGGCAGCAATCTTAACATTGGTGTTCCTTAGCTGTGAATTAACGCAATTCTATATGTCTCGCCTCCTTTCTCGCATTCCTTACACCATCCTTGTTAATTAGAATTCTTTTTTCAGACTGTCAATTTTCAGAGTAACAAAGTTGCTTTGGTTTGTCCACTTAGGAAGCGAAGCACAGTGCATATAGGATTCTAGGATCGGGGTCCCTAGAGTGCATATTTAGGAAACCAGCGGGGCCAGGTACAGCCTTTGTCCCCCGATGGTTCTGATGGACTGATGGAGATTGGATCGGCTGTGCAGTTAAAAAAATATTGCGTTGGCAGCAGCTGCCACCGGATCTACCCTGTGTGACTGAATTTAAGGCAAGGCAACCATTTGTTGCTGGCTGGGTCTCTTAGGGCAGACATTTTGTGGTTGCGCACACCATGCTGTGCAGTGGTGGGATCCAAAAATTTTAGTAACAGGTTCCCATGTTGGTGGGATTCAAGCAGTGGCGTAGCGCCAATGGGCCTGGGCGGGGCATGACGGGGCGTAGCTGGGCATTCTGGGGGCGGGGCATTAATAATTTCTCTGTTACTGTAAAAAACTCTTACTGTAAAAAAAAGTTCCTAATTTCCAGCTGGTATCTTTCTGTCCATAATTTAAACTCTTTATAGCAAGTCCTATTGTCTGCTGCCAACAGAAACAACTACTTCTCCTCTAATTGACTGCCTGTCAAATACTTAATACTTTCAAATACTTAATTTTGTTTCTAGAAATCAAAAGAAGGAGACTTTCCTTAAACAAGGAACTTTGCCATATTTCTAAAACATGTTTTTAAAACAGCCCAACAGGGAGAATGGTCCCGTTTTCTACCTTCGCTAACCAGCCACATAGGAAACAACAGGACTTTATGATTTTTGGACCTAATGGGATTTCTAACGGAAAAGCAGACCCAATTAGCAACCCCCTCTCGGCACACACAAATAATTAGTAACCCACTCTCGGGAACTGGTGAGAACCTGCTGGATCCCACCTCTGACGCTGTGCCAGAATTCCAAATGTGCCTGCTGATCCAGATAGGTTGGGGACCCCAGTTCTAGGCTGTGTTTGCAGGGCAATTGGAGTCGGCGACTCTGTCTCAGAAAATTCCCGGAGATTTGGGAGAGGAGCTGGTGGAGTTTGGGAAAGGAAGGACGTCAGCGGAATATAATGCCAGAGTGCCCATCTTCCAAAGTCGCCGTTTTCTCCAGGTAAAATGATCTCTGTAGTCTGGGGATCACTTGGGACAGCCGGAAATCGCTCGGTGCCACTCGGAGGCTGGCAGTCCTAGCAGGATTTGCCCCTCCCTGGTGAGACAGAAGCACTCAGAGGTCGAATCCCCACTACCGTCTTAGCCAGGTTTCAGAACACAAACTAACCAGGTTTGAGGGACGACCTCCCCATTGCTTGTGTGGCAGATTCCGTTTCTGGCGCTCGTTCTCCCCATTAATCCGCGTTCCGGCAGGACCTGGTTGCAAGTGGCACAGACCCCATTAACACTGTTCAGAGATGATCCGAGGGGAGGGATGAGGGTTGAAACCCTGACTCGTTTCCTGCCCTGGAGTGTGATGCGGAATTCGGGCTAACCAATCAGCGCTGCGATGCGCGTGCAGCCTTTCCTTGGTTTCGTTTCCGCTTTTGCGATTGGCCAGCAGAATGGGATGCAAATGTTAAACAGTCAAATGTGTAACTTTGAATCGTTAATAGTTTACATAGGTAACAATTGACTGTTTGCACAGTTAAACAGTTAAACATTAAACTTTTACACGCTGGTTTTTTTGATCCCGCCCTTACAATGTACGTTTCCGCAGTGGGGAAAGGACCCGCCCCATCAAGGCATGTCAGCCAATCAGGGGAGACCAGCGAAGCGAGCTCACCTGGTAGTGGGGATTGCTAAGAGTTCTGCAACTGGGTGTGTCTGCTGTGTGCTCGCTGCGGTGGGGAGGGAGAAACTCTGATGAAGAGGACACAGTTTCACAATGAACAGGTTTCGATCTGCGTGCAAATTTCAAGTGGGGATTCAACCAGAGGTGTACAGCAGGTACCTGGCTGCCTTTTGAGGAGTTTTGGAGGGGTCACGTTTCTCTAGGTCAGTGGTTCCCAAACTTCTTTGGGCTGCCACCCCCTTGGCTCCCACCCCACACCCCTAGTGTCCCCCAAATATGAACACCTACCTCTTTCTTGAAGAAAACCAAGAACCAGAAGAAGAGTTTAGATTTATTGTAAGAGAGACTCAAGGTGGCTTACAAACTCCTTTCCCTTCCCCACAACAGACACCTTGTGAGGCAGGTGCGGCTGAGAGAGTTCTGAGAGAACTGTGACCAGCCCAGGGTCACCCAGCAGGAATGTAGGAGTGCAGAAACATCTGGTTCATCAGATAAACCTCAGCCACTCAGGTGGAGGAGTGGGGAATTAAACCCGGTTCTTCACATTAGAATCCACCTGCTTTTAACCACCACATCTCGCTGGTATTAGGTCTACTGGACTCTGTGGCATGGCGGCCTGCTGAGGCCCCTCCCCCTCCCCAAGCCCCACCCTCTCCAGCCTTCACCTGTCAAAACCTCCAGGTGTTTCCCAATCCAGAGGTGTCAGTCCTAGATGGGATTTACCCACATGAAAATGTGTGAATCTTTCCTTTCTCTGCTGGGATCTCCAGTGGCAGATTGCAAGCAGCCGCCTGAGCTGGAGCACGGCTACGTCACTTTTTCCACGTCCAACAACCTGACCACGTACCAGTCGGGGATCCAGTATTCCTGCCAGCGTCCCTACTACCAGATGGTCCCCAATGTCACAGGTAAGACTGGCGGACTTATTTATTTAAATTCATACCCCACCTAGATACAGGATATATTCCTGGAGTGAATTCTGAAATAACTAGCTTTGCAGGGTTTTCTGTCTTGGCAAACTATGGTGCGTGTTGATTGACTAGAGCCTGTGTCATCAACCAACAGAAGAGTCCAGCTGGCTCAGACCAGGGAGGGTCCATCTAGTCCACCATCTTGTCTCACACATTGGCCAACCAGTTCTTTAGATTTGCCCCCCTGCCCTTTGCTAGCCAAAGGCCAGCCTCGTGGAAACTAACACACAAAATTTAACAAGTGTATCTCAAAATTTGAATTCAACCAGAATAAACATTAAAACAGAGCACCAATTTGTACCAGTCATGGTGTCTGATTGACATACTCCTAAAGGGCCCCAACGTCGCCAAAAACCCTTTCATCTCCCTCTACACTACAGCCAAAAAATGTTTTCAAGTGCAGTCGAGATGTGGCTACAGCACCACCTGGTGGTATAATTCATGTCGTAAGAATATAAAACATCAGAAGAGCCCTGCTGGATCAGACCAGTGAGGGTCCATCTGGTCCTCTTGTCTCACACAGTGTGGCCAACTGGTTACCTCAAAGGACCAACAAACCGGACCTGCCCAGTGGTAGACCTGGGCCCTTTCTGGCCTGCCCAGTGGTAGACCTGGGCCCCTTCCGGCCTGCCCAATGTTGGCCTGGGCTAACAATCACCACTATCTTTAAGAGTGCAATGTCAATGTTAGCCTAAATAAACTCAAAAATACACACGTTGCACTCTGGCTGTGTCCAATCTTATATATTGATCTTACATATAATTAAACAACTTAACACTTCTATTTGTATTTACATTTCCTTATTTCTCCGACAAAGTTCTTAAGGATACAGCATAAGGCTTCCAACTCTTGTAACTAAACATAAATAATCACTTCGTCCATTCAATTCTTTGTTCAGAAACAAAGCTTCAGTTCCATATAGTCCATCTTCCAATTCTGTAGGTTCTACATTAAAAAAACGTCTTGTGCGTATAGAATGTTTTTCGTGCATCTTCCTCAGTAGGCCAGTATGTTCAAACAACTTCCAACAGTTATTTGAAGCTTCTAATGGGTATATTGGCCCTCTGTTAAGAGTTGCCCACTCCCATCTCTGCCTTCCGTTTGTCTCCATGAGATTGGCAGATGACTTGTTTTCCCTCCCCCCCCCCCCCCCGCTGCCCGTATCTAGGGAAAATGGAGCCTGCCTCCGCCCCGGAAAACTCAGATTTTGCCCCGGGCTCCATTTCCCCCAGATACGCTTCTGATTGCCCTTGAATGTGGAGGTCACTATGGAGTAGCCACTGATAGTCCTCTCTTCCATGGAGCTGTCTAATCCCCTTCTAAATCCATCTATGCCTGTGGCCCTCACTCCATCCTCTGGCAGCAGATTCTGCATTTTAATCATTGTCTGCGTCAAAGAGCATTTCCTCTTGTCATCATCTCATACTTTGGTCTCTTCCTAGGAGTCTACACGTGTGATGCCCAGGGGGTCTGGATCAGTGCTGAGCTGGGGACGCACCTGCCATCTTGTCAACCAGGTACCGAAATGCCCCTGACCTACGAACCTTGGAAGCTCAGTGCAAGGTTCCGCTTTAAAGATGATGCCAACGTTTGATTTGTGCTGTAACTTCCAACAGAGAGCCACTCTAGAAAGTGAAAGAGTTAGATTCTATTATAGGAAATGGAATCCAGATTCTTCTAGCTGTATCGAGATCCTAGGCTCTAGAACATAGGTGTCAAACCTGCGGCCCTCCAGATGTTATGGACTACAGTTCCCATCATCCCCTGCCAGCATCATGCTGGCAGGGGATGATGGGAGCTGTAGCCTATAACATCTGGAGGGTCGCGAGTTTGACACCTGTGCTCTAGAAAGTAGGGGAGACTCTTCGCGGCCTTTTGGAGAATCACATGCAAGGCCAGCCCCGGTCCTGAGACAGCTGTCATGAAATTTGGGGTGAAATTTTGTCAAAATGGAGGTTCCTTTTGGTGCACGCCTACCTAGCTCATTCTTCAAAGGCAGCGGGCAACGGAATGGCCCCAGGTGTGGGCAGTATGATAAAGTTTCATACAGCAGAGACTCTTGTTCAAGATGGATCACTCTTTAGATACCACCGCAGCAACCCTGCGTTAGATAAGCCTGCCCATCCTAACCCCTATCAGCAGAGTTTAAAGCGGAGTCACTCTGGTAAGATGAGAAGGTCTAGTAGTCTTCTTGCACTCACTGCAGCCTCCTATCATGCTTGGAAAAGACTACCCTCCACGCAAGCTGTTCTTTCCATAGGAAGGTTTTACTTTAGCAGTCGCAAGGTTACACAAATCTATGCAATACAAGACTATAAGACTATACAGAACTCTTCAGCAAGAACAAAGTTGAACACACACACACACTGAACTTAGACTCAGCTCAGAACTCACACCCTCTCTCTGAACTTAGCATATACAATGCATTGCTTCTTATACATCCAACCAAATACTTTTCCCCCGCCTCGGCAACAGCCTCTCATTGGTCTAGACTCACAGTTGAACTCACCAATCATGTTAAAGGTCTACTGTTGTTACTTCGCCCCAGACTGACTGTCTCCGGCCTCTGTTGTTGGGCAAACTTCTGCTGACTAGAAGATGAACATTTTGTGAACCTTTATATATATATAATATATATAAAATATACTATATCTATATATATAAAAAGCTAACAGTGACTTTGTTAGTCACTCCCTAACGCCGAAACGGCTGGATGGATCGCCCCCAAATTTTCACATGATGTTCCTCCCTGTTGCGGGCAGGTAATTGGACCTTCAAATCGCCAAAAGTCCATACCTGAGCCAGGTAAAACATCTTTTTCCTGGCACACCAGGCCATGTAGCTGTTTGTGTTTAACTGTCACCCTTAGAATGTTCGTGCAGCCTGTCTGTCTGTGGCCTGAGGGCTTGGGCTGAGGGCTTAGGATGTTTGCACAGATGGGCAGAGATGAGCAGTGAAAACAGTAAATAGGTAATACTGGTAGGTAATATGAGTGGAAGTGAAACACATACACACTTTGCCATGTGAGACGTCAGGTGGGGTTCCCCCCCCTCACACGCAGGTAACTTTCACTCTCTGTGCCTCACCCACTGCTACCACACAACACACATCCAGCTCATCCTCACACACCTCACTCTGCCCTCTCTCACATCCAACCACCACCTACCCACTTCCTCACCCATATTCGCCACAGCTCTCTTTTACTAAAAGCGTTAGCTGGAGTTTCTGCCTTTTCTTCCTAAGAAAATCCACGGGGTGGGGGCTTAGACCAACACTACCAGCTCTGCTTCTTTTTGCACACTTGGCCCCTTTAAGAACCCA
Source organism: Sphaerodactylus townsendi (assembly GCF_021028975.2). Classification (NCBI taxonomy): domain Eukaryota; kingdom Metazoa; phylum Chordata; class Lepidosauria; order Squamata; family Sphaerodactylidae; genus Sphaerodactylus; species Sphaerodactylus townsendi. The sequence goes on along the minus strand of NC_059432.1, from coordinate 114,560,422 downwards.
GGGAGCTGGGCAGCCTCGATCTGAGCGCCTCACCCCCCCTGCCTCCTGCTGCCCTGACTGGGATAGCCTGCTTGCCCCAGTTATGCCATACCCAAGCCAGGACTGTGCATGTCAACCAGCCTCATTGAAAGCTGGATTCGGACTCTGGACAGGGACGTTGTGAAAGGGGAAGGGTTACCTTATACTAAAAAAATAAGACACCATCATATAACAATGTGAATTGAAAAGGGAAAGAGGGATTCCATTTGACTACCGCAAGAGGCTATGCTGCGGATCATTGGACCTGAATGGACATCTGTGTGGGTTGCGGACTGTGATGAGAAGGACAATTGCCACAGCAACGCGTGGTCGGGCCCCGCTAGTTATATATACATATATAACGAAGTGACTTTGTTAGTCACTCCCTAACTCCAGCGAAAATGGCTGGACGGATTGCCCCCAAATTTTCACATGACGTTCCTCCCTGTTGCGGGCAGGTAATCGGAACTTCAAAGCGCCAGAAGTCCATACCTGAGCCAGGTAAAACGTCTTTTTCCTGGCGCACCAGGCCATGAAGCTGGCTGTGTTTAACTGTCACCCTTAGAATGTTTGTGCAGCCTGTCTGTCTGTGGCCTGAGGGCTTAGGATGTTCATGCAGATAGACATTGAAAAGGGAAAGAGGGATTCCATTTGACCACCCCAAAAGGCTATGCTGCGGATCATTGGACCTGCATGGACATCTGTGTGGGTGGCGGACTGTGATGAGAAGGGCAATTGCCACAGCAACGCGTGGCCAGGCCCCGCTAGTAATATATAAAAACATCCCCGTGGTGTTTCCTGCCTGTTGTGTTTTAATTCTGCCCTACCTCCAGGGTGCCCAGGGTTGAGAATGTGGTGGTTTTCCCTTCCTCCATTTCTGCCTCATAACAACCCCTGTGAGGCTGTGTTTCTGCTGAGAGAGGGTCATGGATCTAAGGTGGGGTTGCCAATCTGCAGGTGGGACCTGGAGACCTCACAGAACTGCAACCAATCTCCAGGGGGCAGAGATCAGTTCTCCTGGAGAAAATAGCTGCTTTGAGGGTAGACTCCAGGGCATTATATCTTGGGGCCTTTCCCCACTTACCTTAAGCCCCTGAGGAGAGTAGTGCGGGGTCCCCCGGCACTCCCCACGAGAGGGGCGGCGACAGTGCAGCCGCCCCGACGCTGCCGCTGTCGCGCCCCCTCAGCTCGCGGCATCCCTGGCGCTCTTGCAAAGGGCACCTTTTGATGACCCCGCGCAGAGCGTTGGGTCGTGGGGACGGCCGGGCGCGCGCCAGGGATGCCGCGCGCTGAGAGCAGCGTGCGGCATAGGGGGGATCAGGTGAGTGGGGAAACGCCCCTGGTCTTAATCGTGGTACAGCCATGATGGAATTCAGGACATACCTGGCTCCTTTATTATTATTTCAGGATGTCAATATGTAGAAAACCACTCTTTGGGATTTCCCCCCCTAATTTTGGGTTTGATCGGAACCTGAGAACGAATGTAAACGAGATCTCTGTTCGCCCTCTTACCTGCAGCCGGCTTGTGAGTTCCCCAGTCATGGCTGAGTTTTGGCTGAGATTCCTCAGCAGTTGCCGGTATCAAGGCTGCATAAACAGCCGGTTGATCGCAAGCCAACCATCTGGGAGGTCTCTTCAATCGAGTCGGGGTGGGATGTCACTTCTCGGGAAGCTGGGAAGCCGAACTGGCCGAGGTGTCTTTTGTTTCAAAAGAGCTCAACGGGCTTGCAAAAAGTTTACACGGAAACACAAGATTGCTTTTGCTTAAAACATCAGCTCTGCCACGCGCTCTCTCTCCGTCCCGTCTGCTGGTGCTGATGGAAGCCAGGCGGGCTGGCGGTTCCTCAGGAAAGTCTGAGTTTTCCCGAGGTCGGAGGGAATTGGCCAAGAGCAAGGAATGAAGTGCGCTTCACTTCTCCCCAATCCAAGCCCGCTGCCAAAGGCCAAGAATCCCTCTTAGTTCCTAGAATAGAATAGAATAGAATCTTTATTGGCCAAGTGTGATTGGACACACAAGGAATTTGTCTCCGGTGCATATGCTCTCAGTGTACATAAAAGAAAAATACATTTGTCAAGAATCATAAGGTACAGCACTTAATGATTGTCATATAGGTCTAGTAAGCAATCAGGAAACAATCAATAGTAATGAAAACATAAAAATGTAAAATCATAAAATAAAATAAAATAAAATAAAATGTCAGCACAGGCTATAGTCATACAGTCATAAGTGGGAGGAGATGGGTAATAGGAATGATGAAAAAAGTAGTGCAGTAATTATATAATAAGTATATAATAAATAGTTTAACATTATCGAGGGAATTATTTGTTTAACAGAGTGATGGCATTCGGGAAAAAACTGTTCTTAAAAAACTGTTCCTTCCTGCCTTCTGTTCCGGGGCAGACCCCCTATTTGTCCCAGCTGCAACAGGCAGCGGCTGGGAAAGTTCAGAGAGAACTGAAACTAGCCCAAGGTCACCCAGCAGGCTTCATGTGGAGGAGGGGGGAATCGAGCCCAGTTCTCCAGATTAGAGTCTGCCACTCTTAACCACCACACCACGCGGCCTCTGTGCATTTCTCCCCATCCCCCAAAGCCAGCTCTTTGTATAAGGAAAAAAGAGTTTAACCTTTTTCACCCTTCAGAGTTTGCTTCCCTGGCCCCAAATGGTCAAAGGTCTGGAGTCCATGCCCTACGAGGAGAGACGTAGGGAGCTGGGTGTGTTCAGTTTGGTGAAGAGAAGGTCAAGAGGTGACACGATAGCCATGTTTAGATATTTGAAGGGATGTCGTGTTGGTGAGGGAGCAAGCTTGTTTTCTGCTGCGTCAGAGACTAGGACCAGGAGTCATGGGTTCAAGGAGAAGGAGAAGAGATTCCACCTAAACATCAGGAAGAACTTCCTGACAGTCAGGGCTGTTTGACAGTGGAATGCATTACCTTGGAGGGTGGTGGAGTCTCCTTCTTTGGGGGTATTTGAAGAGAGGCTGGGTGGCCATCTGTCAGGAGTGTTTTGATCGTGTGTTCCTACGTGGCAGGGGGTTGGACTTGATGGCCCTTGGGGTCTCTTCCAACTCTGTGATTCTATCTCAAATTCCTCTGGAGGCTGTCTTCTGACATCCATTTCTATAATGCAAGGGTTTCACGACAGATCTACTGGGGTTCTGTAGGAGAAAAATATATATATATATATATTCAGTGGTGGAAAAGTATCCAAATAGTGAAATGTTCTGACTCAACTGGTCCACGTGGTTAGAGCTGTCATGGGACAAGACCCATGACTTTGATTGTGTGTTCCTTCATGGCAGGGGGCTGGATGGCCCTTTTCGGGGTCTCTTCCAACTCTTTGATTCTATGAATTTTCTTCTCCCCATGGCTATTTCAAAACTTAAAAACACAACAGACGCTTCGTCTACTGCAGGGGTCTTCAAACTATGGCCCTCCAGATGTTCATGGACTACAATTCCCATCAGCCCTGCCACTTGGCCATGCTGGCAGGGACTGATGGGAATTGTAGTCCATGAACATCTGGAGGGCCATAGTTTGAAGAGCCCTGGTCTACTGTGACCCTAAGCTGAAAGACAGTTTACCGATGAGATTGGTTTCATTCTATTTGCCACCCTGAAATCAAGAGTTCTCAACATGGTTGAACCCTTTTGTGGGACGGCATTCATGAGGAGCTCTGGGGAAAGGTTACAGGGTAAAAAAAACTGTCTCCACAGTGCTGCGGCTTGCCCACTTTCCCATACCCACAACAAACATGGTCAAATATCATATATGTCTCATATACATGATAAGTCACGTCAAACATGAGGCCTGCAGACTGGGTCTGGCCCCTTGAGAGGGTTTATCAGGCCTGCGAGCAAGCCAGCCACACACCCTGCTGTGGGCTCACCAGTCCAAGCACCCCCCGGTCCCAATTTGGACTGGCCAGCACATTGTAGGCTCACCAGTCCAGGAAGCCACCCCACCCTCCTCATCAGTCAAGGCTAGGCTGACCAGACGTCCCACTTTTGGTGGGACAGTCCCGCCTTCACACAATACTCTGTCCCACGCGTCCGCTTAGCAGTTGTTTCTAATGTCCTGATTTTTTTGGAGAGGCTGCCGCACTTGCCTTCGGTAGCGCAAGGCAGGAATCGCAGCAGGCCTCCAGCGCGTGCGCGGCTGCAGGAGCCCGGCTTTTGGGGCGCTGCCGTTTCCTGCCCTGTCACAGGGCGGGAAATGGCAGCACCCCTGAAGGCAGTGCGCTCCTGCGGCTGTGCACGCGCACGTGTGGGGCCGCCTACCCCCGTCCCGGTTCACAAAGGTGACCATCTGGTCACCTTAGTCAAGGCACCCAAGGCACCCCTGTGTGGACTGGCTAGTCCAGGCACCCACTGTGGGCTTGTCAGCTGAGGCAACCCCCCCCAACACTGATCAGGACTGCCAAGCATGCTGTGGTCTCAACAGTCGAGGCAGCGCCCCTCCCCCGGGTCTAACCAGTGGTGTAGCGTCAAGGGGGCGGGGGGAGTGTGATGCACCGTGTGTGTGCTGGTTCAGGGGTTTGGTGGGGGTGAGGTGTTCCTGAGTGTTCTGGGATGTGACAGGGTGGGCAGGGGCATGGCAGGGGTGAGGGGCGCACACATGTTTCCCCTCACTCCGGCCCTTGGCCTGACCCAACCCGACCCATTCGCAATCATGTCATAGAGGGGCTTTCCCCGCTGACAGATTTGAACTGGTTTCGACCTAGGTTCGCCTCAGTGAATCCCCACTGCCCCTGAGCTCAACATTGTTTTGTCTCAATCCCCTCCCCTCAGAACGGCGACATCCTTGTCGCAGTTATGAACTACACTTTTCTGCCGGAACAAGGTCGATACCGCTTCGAAGCTTCGAAGTGGGGAAGCATCGAAACGACACCTCATCCGTTCAACCAATCATGAGCCGCTTTTGTGGCATGCGCAGAACGGGAGAGTCGTGGCGGGCAGAAAGCGCATGTCACTGTAAACTGTAAAAACTGTAAAAACTGTAAAAAAAGAACGCTCCCGTTTCCTGCCATAACACAAGCTCCAATCACGATCGAGGAGCGAAACAGGCACCCAGATGATCCCGCCCACTTAGCTTGGTTCCAGGGGGCCAACTCAGTTGCTGTGGGGACAGCCTGGAATCGCCCTCCACTGAAGGGAACCGAGTCGACCTTAGCTCCCTTCTGTAGTGGGGAAAGCCCCACAGTTCTAGTAACTATATTCATTCCAGCAAAACATTACAGCCTATACCGTTTCTGACAGCAGTTGGTTGGTGACATGTCTTTGTTCCGGTGAATTGAGGCTGCTGAGGGGGTGTGTGTGTCTCGCCCTCCCCCCTGCCATGCTTGGTTTTCAGGGGGAAATTATGCTGGACTTTGCATTGGGAATGTATCCTTGTCCGATGAACAAAACTAACCCATTTTGACCCATTCCTGATGTCAAGACTGTGTGAGCAGAGATCACTGACTGGTCTTCTGTGGACATTGCCTGATGCAAAATGCATACCCAAGTTAAAACTGGGCACCGGACCGTGTCCTCCCCCAAAAGTTCTCCTGTAAGCCGTTTGGAGTTCCAAAAGAATCGGTTCCCTTCCCCATCCCCAATATGCTGGAAACGACTGTCTGTATTCTGTTTCATTGACAGCCTAGGCTCTCTCCGAAGAATGGGTGGTTGTGCCGCCCAGCGACGGGACGGGCCAGCTGCTGTCACCCCATTGTGCATGTTGTGGGGGGAGCGAGGGGGCTCAGCCCCACAAAGGTATTATGGATTCTTGAGGGGGCAATGATGGACAGCACTGGACGGTGCGGCGCATCATTGCCGGTAGATTATGCCACGGAGCACAGCTCCCTCAGGGCCGTGGAAAGGAACTTGCAGGAGAATTCTGGAAATACATTTTCAGGGGGAGCCATCCTCAGAGGTGAATCATGATCCAGAGGGAGAGGGGCGGGGGTTAGATTAGAAGTCGCCAAACTTTTTGATTCTGCACGCACCTCTGGAATTCTGACACACTGGGGCTTTCCCCACTGACAGAGTTGAACTGGTTTCTACCTAGGTTTGCCTCAGTGAATCCCCACTGCCACCGAGCTCAACATTGTTTTGTCTCAGTCCCCCCCTCAGAACTGCGACATCCTTGTCGCAGTTATGAACTACACTTTTCTGCCGGAACAAGGTCGATACCGCATGTGCAGAACGGGAGAGTCGTGGTGGGCAGAAAGCGCATGTAACTGTAAACTGTAAACTATAAAAACTGTAAAAAAAAGAATGCTCCCATTTCCCGCCATAGCACAAGCTCCAATCACGACCGAGGAGTGAAACAGGCACCAAGATGATCCCGCCCACTTAGCTCGCTTCCAGGGGGCCAACTCAGTTGCTGTGGGGACAGCCTGGAATTGCCCTCCACTGAAGGGAACCGAGTCGACCTTAGCTCCCTTCTGTAGTGGGGAAAGCCCCACTGTGAACCATACAGCCACAAAATGGCTGCCCCAAGAGGCAGAGTCACCCACAAAATGGCTGCTGCATCTTATCTTTGGTCACGCTGTGAAGATCCTTGTGCTGTGGTGGCAGCTGCTGCCGAAGCAACGTTTTTTTAAAAATCTGCACAGCCTTGATGGCAAAAGCCCCGCTGGACACTGCCCACATTCCAGAACCACTTGGTGGGTTCCAGGAAAGGAGTTGATGGGCGTCATGGTGCCCACGGGCATCATCTTGGGGACCTGTGGATTAGATTAATGTAGGCAGAAAGAGATGTCTAGGAGCCGATGAGAGTTTGGGGTCTCCAGCCCAGCAAAGGAGCATAGCCAGGATGCCATTTACAGAAAGCAAGTTGCAGGGGTGATGAATGCATATTCCACCACTTCTTTCTTGCACACCCTCCACGCTAACTGTAGCAAGCATGGCAGGAGCGTTTCTAGCATGGCGTAGTGGTTAAGAGCAGGGGTGCTCTAATCTGGAGAACCAGGTTTACTTCGCCATTCCTCCATAGGAGTGATTGACTCTAATCTGGCGAACTGGACTTGTTTCTGCACTCCGACATTCCTGCTGGGTGACCTTGAGCTAGTCACAGTTCTCTCTGAACTCTCTCAGCCCCACCTACCTCACAAGGTGTCTGTTGTGGGGAGAGGAAGGGAAAGGTTTGTAAGCCCCTTTGAGTCTCCTTACAGGAGAGAAAAGCAGGGTATAAATCCAAGCTCTTCTTTTTCACCATCCAGGTCCAAAATACGTCCAGTCTGATGAGGGCGGAAACTTGGCATAATCTACTAGAGAGTCACAGTTGGGGGCTACTTTTTGGCACAGTGGCCAGCCACGCAGATTGACCATCCACTCTACCATTTTCTTTCCCCAGTTTGTGGTCAGCCCACTCGCCCGCTGCCCACTCTCGTCAAGCGGATCATCGGAGGACGGAACGCCGAGCCCGGCTTCTTCCCCTGGCAAGCGCTGATTGTGGTGGAGGACATGTCCCGAGTGCCCAACAACAGGTGGTTCGGCAGTGGAGCCCTGCTTTCCGAATCCTGGGTGCTGACCGCTGCCCACGTCCTCCAGTCTCAGCTCCGAGACAGCACCATCCTCCCGGTCTCCAAAGAACACGTCATTGTCTACCTGGGCCTCCACGACGTCAGAAACAAGATGGACGCCGTCAACCGGACGGTCGAGAGGATAATTCTCCACGAAGCCTTTAACATCCAGAACTACAACCACGACATTGCTTTGGTGAAGCTGAAAGAGAAGGTGGACATGGGCCCGTACGTGATGCCGGTTTGTATCCCGCAGCTGGAACATGAGCTGGAGGGGCCTCAGCCCAACACGCTGGGCCTCGTGGCCGGCTGGGGCATCTCCAACCCCAACGTCACCGTGGACGACGTTTTCAGTTCAGGCTTGAGGACCCTCTCGGATGTCTTACAGTACGTGAAGCTGCCCGTTGTGTTGCACACGGAGTGCAAAGCAAGCTATGAGTCCCGATCGGGCAACTACAGCGTCACCGACAACATGTTCTGCGCCGGTTACTATGAAGGTGGGAAAGACACCTGCCTCGGTGACAGCGGGGGAGCGTTCATCATCCAAGACCTGGACAGCCAAAGATGGGTGGCCCAAGGATTGGTCTCCTGGGGTGGACCGGAAGAATGCGGTAGCAAACAAGTCTACGGGGTTTACACCAAGGTCTCCAACTACGTGGACTGGCTCCAAGAGCAAACCGGGTGGACATTCGGGAATCCCGAACGGAGGAGATGAACTGAGACGAGAGACCAAATCGAAGACAAAGGACGGCTTGCCATCTGGAGGGACAGCTGCCCCAATGCACCATTTTCTTGCAAGCACTCCGAGGGCCTTCCTGGAGGATTCCATAAATATATTTCACACCACAAAAGTACAATTAGTTTGAAAGAAAGAAAAGTACATAGTTATCTTTCCTTGAAAAAAAGTATTTCCATGGTCGGGACCTGCAGATCTACATTCACAACTGAATTCCAGGCTACAGGGATCAGTTCCGCTAGAAATGGCTGGTTTGGAGGGTGGATTTTGAGGTCTCTCCTCTCCCCAAAATCTGGCCTCTCGAGGTTGCACTCCCCAATCCAAAGTTGAAAAACCTGTCTAGGGCAGGAATATTTCATTTTGTGAGCACTCAGGTCAATGTTTTGTTACTGGAACAGTATCATTTCACACTCCAAATTAGCACATCCATTTAGGGTTGCTACCAGTGGCGTAGCTACCATGGGGTAGGGTGGGGACATGCGCCCCGGGCGGACAACATTAGGGTCACTTGGGGGTGGAAAATTGCCCCCATACCCCTCCTCCTTCCCCCCGTGTCTCGTCCCGCCCTGCCAGGCCCTGTTGCTGGCTACGGTAAGTGGAGCGTGGTGTATGTGTGAGGGTGATGTGGGCGGAAAACTCAGAGTCTGCCCCAGGCTCCATTTTCTCTGCTACACTCCTGGTTGCCACCCTCCAGGAGAAGCCCAGGGATCTACTGGAATCACAACAGATCTCCAGACTACACCGATCAGATTATCTTCCAAATATAATTTCTTAATTACAGAATCAGCTTTTACTTTTTGTAGCAGGCTTTCAGGCTGCACAGAGATCTTCATCAGACATTGGCCCTCAGAGCAATGAATAACGTGTTTTCACAGCAGATGGTGCAATAATGCGATATTTTACTACGGGCAAATGGAAAGTCCTGTGCAACTCAAAAGCTTGCATACCTGTCCACTGCCAAAGTTCAGTGTGGAAGATTTTTTTAAAATTGAATTTCAAGATTCCTTTTTATGACATGATTGGGAGCCTTTTTGTGCCTTTAAGAAGAAGAAGAAGAAGAGTTTGGATTTATATCCCCCCTTTCTCTCCTGCAGGAGACTCAAAGGGGCTCACAATTTCCTTGCCCTTCCCCCCTCACAACAAACACCCTGTGAGGTGGGTGGGGCTGAGAGAGCTCCAAGAAGCTGTGACTAGCCCAAGGTCACCCATCTGGCTTGTGTGGGAGTGCACAGGCTAATCTGAATCCCCCAGATAAGCCTCCACAGCTCAGGCGGCAGAGCTGGGAATCAAACCCGGTTCCTCCAGATTAGATACACGAGCTCTTAACCTCGTACGCCACTGCTGCTCCTTAAATACACGAGCTCCTTAAACCACACAAACATTCCTAGGCTGATTATTTCTTTAAAGGAACTAGACTGGATTCTTCTGGAAGGTTTTATGCCCAGTGCCCAGCAGAGATGTTGTGATCATTCTGTACATGACTCATGGGCAGAGGCGGTGCGCTCAGGGGGACATGTGGGGCCACATATCCCCGGGTGCACGCCAGCTGGTCACATGGTTTTGCCCCGGGTGCCATTTTCCCCTCCCCAACGCCTCTGCTGGAGCTCCAGTGTGGCTGGAGCTTTCCTGGGATTACCGCTGATCTCCACGCGGCAGAGATCAGTTTGCGTGGGGAAAATGGCTATTTGGCAGGATACCCCCTCTCCTCCCCAAACCCCACCCTCTTTGCGCTCCACCTCCCAAATCTCCAAGTGTTTCTCTACCCGGTGCTGACCATACTACTCATGAGGATCCTGAGGATTTTCCCATTAAGGCAACCATCTTTGCTCCAATCTAAAGGGGAAACGGTAGGGAAACTGAGGAAAATCCTCTCCGCAGACTTTCCACCCGTAGCCAATCCAAGGCAGGAACGGAGCTGACATTCATAAGCACAAGCACAAGCATTTTATTGTCATTGTGCCCGCACAACGAAATTTACAGCAGCATTCCTCGATGCACACAGTTTCAGACTCATATCCCATCCTCACTCTCCCCTCCCTCCACCCATCCCTACACAGCTCCAAACACATCAACATGAAGCTGCGGAGTTCAGCATCGCCACAGCTCTAGAGTAGAAGCTGTCTCTAAGCCTCTTTGTCCTAGTTTTGAGAGACCTGTATCATCTGCCGGATGGTAACAGTTAAAAAAGAGAGTGTGCCGGATGAGACGGGTCTCTCAGAATATGTTAGGCTTTCTTTAGGCTTCGGGAATTATAGAGTTCTTCCAGGGAGAGGAGAGGGCAGACGATAATCCTCTGTGTGGTAGTGATCACCCTTTGGAGCGCCTTCCTATCTGCCACGGTGCAACTGGAGAACCACACACAGTTGCAGTAGGTTAAGACACTCTCTATAGCACAGCGGTAAAAGGACACCAAGAGTTTTCCATTCAGTTGTTGTTTCCTTAGAAGTCTCAGACAGTACAGTCTTCAAAATTCACCTTCAAAATAGTGGACCTATGCCCCATTTTTCTCCAACACCTCCCCTTCTTAGCCCTTTACCCAACTTTGGTCTTGTTTGGTTTGTTCACAGTTACGCTGTGGCATTCCTTTAACCGTGCCTCAAAAGGGGGGGGAAAGGATATGGGGTTTCCAAGCTCCCAGTGGGATAAATAAATGCCATGCTGTACCGGAATGCGTAAAGGTGTATTAACACCTGTAAGTCTTAAGAACATAAGAACATAAGAACAAGCCAGCTGGATCAGACCAGAGTCCATCTAGTCCAGCTCTCTGCTACTCGCAGTGGCCCACCAGGTGCCTTTGCGAGCTCACAGGCAGGAGGTGAAAGCAATGGCCTTCTGCGGCTGTTGCTCCCGAGCACCTGGACTGTTAAGGCATTTGCAATCTCAGATCAAAGAGGATCAAGATTGGTAGCCATAGATCGACTTCTCCTCCATAAATCTGTCCAAGCCCCTTTTAAAGCTATCCAGGTTAGTGGCCATCACCACCTCCTGTGGCAGCATATTCCAAACACCAATCACACGTTGCGTGAAGAAGTGTTTCCTTTTATTAGTCCTAATTCTTCCCCCCAGCATTTTCAATGGATTCCCCCTGGTTCTAGTATTGTGAGAAAGAGAGAAAAATTTCTCTCTTTGGCCACATTTTCTACCCCATGCATAATTTTATAGACTTCAATCATATCCCCCCTCAGATGCCTCCTCTCCAAACTAAAGAGTCCCAAACGCTGCAGCCTCTCCTCGTAAGGAAGGTGCTCCAATCCCTCAATCATCCTCGTTGCCCTTCTCGGCACTTTTTCTATCTCTTCAATATCCTTTTTGAGATGTGGCGACCAGAACTGAACACAGGACTCCAAGTGCGGTCGCACCACGGCTTTATATAAGGGCATGACAATCCTTGCAGCTTTATCCTTTTTGAGATGTGGCGACCTGAACTGAACACAGGACTCCAAGTCCGGTCGCACCACTGCTGTATATAAGGGCATGACAATCCTTGCAGTTTTATTCTCAATTCCTCAATTCCTCAAAGTCTTGAACTCATACAGTCCCTTGGAGAAAATGTCTGGTTGAGAAGGTGGGTTCTGGGGCATTCTACTCTTCTGATGCCCTTCCCTTGCCCAAACTCTGCCTTCTCCAGACTCGACGCCTATAATTTTCAGGAATCCCCCAACCTGAAGTTGACAACTGCACAGCAAGGTGAAGCAATTGCCAGCACTTTGGTGCAGAAGTAACAAATCACAAGGAAGGAGGTGTTGGGGGTGGGGTAAACAGCATCAACAGTGTGGGGCAGGTCTGTATGGATCCTGTCCCCATTTGCTGCCACCCCACTCACTGGCTCATTCCGCACATGCAGAATAATGCACTTTCAAACTGCTTTCAGTGCTCTTTGAAGCTGTGCAGAATAGCAAAATTCACTTGCAAGCAGTTGTGAAAGTGGTTTGAAAACGCATTATTTTGCGTGTGGGGAAGGGGGCCATTGCTACGTTTGCCAAAGGGGTTTCTTTTCTGGCCACCCCGTGACACGTCCCCCTGAGTCTTCCTCAGTGCCTATAAGGCCAAAACACTCCTGCATCCTTTCTCACCTTCCCTGAAACAAACACCACGCGGGCAGAAATCGAGCACCAAAATTATCTCGAGGAAGAGGTCTTACCTTACAGAATGTGCTTGGAAAAACATTTCTGGCTTCATTACGTATTTAAGAGATATTACGCTGGTTAGGATTTTGTACTATGTTTTACGGCATGCCTACGATTTTGTATTATTATCCTTAGTGGGACAGGAATAAAAGTCTCGTTATGTACAAATCTCTGTAGATCCAGAATTCCGTCATCATTTTTTAAAAAATTGAATAAAAATGGTTGCGCCATGTAACAGGGACACCCACACGGGATATATCTGGTCCAAAGATATACACTAATAATGTGGTATTTCACTGCCAACTTAGGGTGACCCCATGAATCAATGCCCTTCAAAATGTCTTTCAGTGTCAAGGAATAAACAGCTGATTCCAAAACCAAGATGCTGAATTTTGATATAAAGAAAGAGCAAATATTACTGACATCTCTTGGGGCCAAACCAGAGGCGGGATCCAGCAGGTTCTCACAGGTTCCCGAGAGTAGGTTACTAATTATTTGTGCGTGCCGAGAGGGGGTTACTAATGGGTGATTTTGCCACGTGATTTTTGCCTGAGTTACGCCCCTCCTCTCAGCAGTAGCACGCAGAACTTGAAGCAGTCTAGCAGGAGGTGCACCGGCGTGCGTGGCAGCCTGCGCCTGCGTGCATTCGTTTCCTGCCCAGGGACCGGCGCAGCGGCTGTATCCTTGCCACAGCCCTGCCCAGGAATGCCCTGCCCCAGGAATGCCCGGCCACGCCCACATCATGCCCCGCCCAGCCCAACCCCATTGGCGCTATGCCACAGTTCGAATCCTACCACCATGGGATTTAACCTGTTACTAAAATTTTTGGATCCCACCACTGGACCAAACTATGCATTCCTATTTTTAATGGGTGGGGATCAAATTTCCAGCTGAGGTCTCTCTCCAAGCATCCTGTCTCTAGATTCCCCCCTCCTTTGCAAATCTGCAGGAATTTCCCAGCCTGGAGCTCATAAACAAAAGAGTCCTGTCCAACACCCTTTCATTGGAGCTACCCGGGATCGGGGTGTGTGTGTAACCTATTTCACAGAAATAGACCAACTAGGAAAGGAGGAGGAGTAGCATTATATGTCAGGGATGATTATACCTGTGAACAGGTCCATGACTTAAATCCTGGAAGCCAGGTTGAGAGCATCTGGTAAAAATGAAGGGGGAGAGAAACAACAGTGTTCTCATGTGTGTGTGTGTGTGTGTGTGTGTGTGTGTGTGTTATTTATTAATTATTTATTTATTATTTGAATTTATAGACCACCCAATCCCCAAGGGGCTCTGGGCGGTGCACAACACTATATATGCAATATATAACAAGGGTCACAATGGTGACCAAATACACTAAAATCCATTAAAAACCATTAAAACCATTTAAGCAGCGGTCAAAAACAGTAACAATAATAATGATGGCGTCCCGTAACCCAATTCCTTTAAACCGCCCCAAAAAGGAGGGAGCGGCCGGACTCTTCCTTAAAAATAACAATAAATATACAAAATAAATTATAAAATAGAGAGCAAAAGGCCAAGGAGCAAAGCAAAGGAGGGGGTGAGGGGGCACACCTCAGCGACTGGACACTCCAAAGTCCCGGCGGAACAACTCAGTCTTACAGGTGTTCCATTACAGTGTTCCATTACAGACTCCCAAGCCAGACTGCAAGAGTTGGGCGATGCCTTCCCTCCTCAGCTGAGGTCCACAATCTTTCTCAGCCTGTGGATACCTTTGGCATCCTGACACATTGTGGTCTGCACAGCCAGAAAATAGCTGCCACGAAACGGTCGCTGTGAAGATCCTTGTGGAGTCAGGGCAGCTGCCACCAAAACATTGTCCAAGATTTGCACAGCCAATCAAATCATCAGTGGCCAACCAGAAGGATTGCTGGGCAAAAGCCCCATCTGATGGTGCCTGCCTTATAAAAAGAGTTAGCAGGACCCAGGAAAGGTGCTGATAGATGTCACGGTGCCTGTGGGTTGGAGCCCTCTGTCCTAAACCATGCTTTTACCAGGGTGTTGTGGATTTTCTGGGGTTGTATGGCCATGTTCCAGAGGATCCTCTGAAGATGCCAGCCAAAGATGCAGGTGAAACATCCGGCGAAAATACTACTGGAACATGGCCACACAACCCTGGAAAACCCACAACACCCTAGTGATTCCGGCCGTGAAAGCCTTCGACAACACATGCCTTTACCTTCTATTTCAGAATGTGGAAAGCCAAAGTTCTCCCGTAGCCTGCTCGCTCGAATCGCCAATGGCCGCCACGCCCAACGGGGGATTTCTCCATGGATTGCCATGCTGCATAGGAACGGGCGACCCTTCTGCGGAGGATCGCTCCTAGGTAAGATCTCCTTGGAATGACCTGGGCTGGAGGAAGGGAACGTGGCTCAAATGGAATCTGTTCCAAAGTCTTGCTTTGTCCCTGTTCACATGTGGCAGTGAAGTTACAGACACCCTCCTATGCAGCAGTGGCGTAGGAGGTTAAGAGCTCGTGTATCTAATCTGGAGGAACCGGGTTTGATTCCCCGCTCTGCTGCCTGAGCTGTGGAGGCTTATCTGGGGGATTCAGATTAGCCTGGGCACTCCCACACACGCCAGCTGGGTGACCTTGGGCTAGTCACAGCTTCTCGGAGCTCTCTCAGCCCCACCTACCTCACAGGGTGTTTGTTGTGAGGGGGGAAAGGCAAGGAGATTGTGAGCCCCTTTGAGTCTCCTGCAGGAGAGAAAGCGGGGATATGAATCCAATCTCTTCTTCTTCTTCTTGTATACACTTGTGGATGAGAAACAGTCAACATGTGTTTACTTTCGAAATGAAGCCAGAGATTGGTACCTGGATAGATTTGTGGTTTCAGGCATGTGGACTCTATATGTGTTGACTGTGTTGTGCCCGTGGACCTCCCCAAGTAATCAGACTCAGGTTCTCTGAAATTGATTCAGTGCATCAGAGTAAACTAAAAGGTACACTACAGAGTTTCTTTGCCAGAGCTAACATTCTCACACTAAGCAGCAACCTAAGGAGCAGCAGTGGCGTAGGAGGTTAAGGGCTTGGGTATCTAATCTGGAGGAACTGGGTTTGATTCCCAGCTCTGCCGACTGAGCTGTGGAGGCTTATCTGGGGGATTCAGATTAGCCTGTGCACTCCCACACAGGCCAGATGGGTGACCTTGGGCTAGTCACAGCTTCTTGGAGCTCTCTCAGCCCCACCTACCTCACAGGGTGTTTGTTGTGAGGGGGGAAGGGCAAGGAGATTGTAAGCCCCTTTGAGTCTCCTACAGGAGAGAAAGGGGGGATATAAATCCAAACTCCTCCTCCTCCTCCTCCTCCTCCTCCTCCTCCTCCTCTTCTTCTTCTTCTTCTTCTTCTATTTCCCCCCTGGCTATGCTCCCCCTGCATCTAATGGTTTCCCCCCCAAAGCAAAAGCATTCGCAGACCTTGCAGCTACTCAAAGTTCGGAACCCTGATATGGCAGCCAATAAAGCCAATGCAATTCTGGGCTGTATCAATAGGAGTCTAGTGTGTAGATCGAGGGAAGTAATTGTACTACTCTACTCTGCATTGGTCAGACCTCACCTGGAATATTGGGTACAGTTCTGGCCACTGCAATTCAAAAAGGATATTGAGAAGCTGGAACGGGTCCAGAGGAGGTCAACCAAAATGGTCAAAGGTCTGGAGTCCATGTCCTACGAGTCTTTGTTGCCTGAGACCCCTACCAGAGGTATCCTTTGAAAGCACAATCTTATTTCCCAGGTAACAGGTGGATTGTGACTGCGGCACACTGTCTCCACAATGACCTGGATCCGGAGGACCCCGTTTTCCGAAGTTCGGATGTGATCAGCCCATCATTGTTCACAATCATCTTGGGTAAGCGTGGGGCAATTCCAGTGAGGAAGACAACCTCCTCCTTGGGGAGGGGCCGTGGCTTAAGGGCAGAATGTCTTTTTCCACAGGGAAACACAGGACCCAAAGGCCAGACGAAACAGAACAGCATCTCCTGCCCAAGTCTCTCTTCCTCCACCCATCTTACCAGGCCGCCACCTTTCAGTACGACATCGCCCTGGTGGAGCTATCTGAGCAGGCCACGCTGAATGACTTTGTGATGCCCGTATGCTTTCCGGATGGCTCACATCCAAAAGGTGAGGAGGCGCCCCCCTTTTCAGACTTACAATGCCAGTTTGGGCAGGGGCGTAGCCAGTGGTGGGAATTTAACAACTGGTTGTTTACAAGCACCATTTTAACAACTGGTTCTGCTGAAGTGGTGTGAACCTGCTGAATCCCACCACTGGGTGTAGCTGAGTAAAAGGGTGACTGGGGCTCACCCTGGGCGCTGCCCCCCACATCTGCAACCCACCTCCCTCGCAACTGAGGTGCCCCATCCCTCAGTCACCATCCTGAGCCCTTAGGGGGAGGGTGGTATATAATAATAATAATAATAATAATAATAATAATAATAATAATAATAATAATAATAATAATAATAATAATAATAATAATAATAATAATAATAATAATAATAATAATAATAATAATAAATCCGATCAAGGCCAAAATCGAAAAATCCTCAGATGATGCAAAATGCAGATTGTGCAAAGAAGCTGATGAAACTGTAGATCATGTCCTCAGCTGCTGCAAAAAGATTGCTCAGACTGAGTACAAAAAGAGACACAACTCAGTGGCCAACATGATCCACTGGAATTTATGCAAGAACTACAACATAAGAACAGCTAAGAACTGGTCCAGGGAACATTGTCCAGAGAAAGTAATGGAAAATGAGAAGGTCAAGATCCTGTGGGATTTTCGAATCCAAATGGACAAAGTGTTGAAACACAATACACCAGACATCACCGTGATCGAGGATGAGAAAGTGACCATCATCGACATAGCAGTCCCCGGTGACAGCAGGGTCATTGAAAAAGAACACGAGGTCACTAGATACCACGATTTGAAAATCGAGCTTCAGTGTCTATGGCACAAACCAGCTGAGGTAGTCCCAGTGGTAATTGGCACGCTGGGCGCCATCCCAAAAACACTAGGGCAGCACTTGAAACATCTTCGAATTGACAAAATTAACATCTGTCAAATTCAGAAGGCAGCCCTGCTAGGATCCACACGAATACTATGCAGATATATTGTCGAAGGCTTTCACGGCCGGAATCACTTGGGTGCTGTGTGGTTTCCGGGCTGTATGGCCGTGTTCTAGCAGCATTCTCTCCTGACGTTTCGCCTGCATCTGTGGCTGGCATCTTCAGAGGATCTCTGAAGATGCCAGCCACAGATGCAGGCTAAAATAGAGGAAATGCTGCTAGAACATACTGCCAGCAGTTCTGAAACCACAGCACCCAAACTCCATGTAGATACATTACAACTTCCTAGGCCTCTGGGTGAGGCTCGGGCTGGGAATTGTAATGAAGGCCAACAAACCAGCTAAAGATCACAGCAGCTGTGGAAATCTGTACCAACAACAACAACAACAACAACAATAACGGCACCCCGGCTCCAAACTCCCCATTGGAGTTCAGGAGTGGTGTGAGCCTGGCTGACTCCGCTCCCAAGCTCCACATGGAGTTTGGAAGCAGGACCAATCCCTCTTGTCCATGTTCAACTGAGCTCCTGACCTGGGCTTTGGGGCTGGGTTGAAGTTGTAGGGGGGCAGTGGCCCTGCAGTGTGCCCCCCACAAGACCACAGGTAGTGGTGCCTGATAGGCTTGGGCAATACCCTAGAAATTCAGTAAAATTTGGATTTATTCGGGCGCTACATAAGGTTATCTTCTTGCCACAGAATAAGACAAATAAGCTTTATATTCCTGGATATAACCGTAATATTCGGGTAAAGGCAAAAGATTCGGGTCTGTCTGATTTTTTTTGGTATTTTTGGTGTTTTTCTGCGATTAAGCCTGCAGGGGGTGCATTCTTAAAGCTAGCAGCACCAAAAAAAATGTAGGGTATCATCTAGAGACTGTCCTGATGATATGTCCTGAATTTGGTGAAGGTAAGTTTAGGGGGGCCAAAGTTATGGACCCTCAAAGGGGTAGCCCCCATCTCCTGTTAGCTCCCATTAGAAACAATGGGGGTTGGGGACACCCCCTTTGGGGGTCCGTAACTTTGGCTCCCCTAAGCCAAACTTCACCAAACTCAGATGGTACCATCAAAACAGTCTCCTAATGATACCCTGAAATGTTGGTGCTGCTAGCTTTACAAATGCGCCTCTGCAGTCCAAAACATGAAAAAGCACCAAAAGATATTTTTTAAAAGCCCGAATATTTTGCATTCAGATTTGTTCATATTCGGGCAGGACATATTCGGCCGATTTTTTGCCC
Organism: Sphaerodactylus townsendi; assembly: GCF_021028975.2. Taxonomy (NCBI): domain Eukaryota; kingdom Metazoa; phylum Chordata; class Lepidosauria; order Squamata; family Sphaerodactylidae; genus Sphaerodactylus; species Sphaerodactylus townsendi. The sequence goes on along the minus strand of NC_059432.1, from coordinate 114,541,722 downwards.
GAATATGCCCGAATTTGCCCAGATTCAGGCCGAATCCAGTATTTGTTGCACACGAATCCCCAAGCCTAGTGCCTGATGCTCTAGTTCCCCTGCCCCTCCCTAGTTACACCCCTGAATGCAGGAAAGAGGTGACTCCCGGAAAGATTCTCAACAAAATGACTCGTCTCAGCTGATTGAAATTAGTGAGCTTAGAACAGGATGTCATGGCAAGCTGATGGAATGGTATTATGTGAAGGGGAACTGAGGGCTCAAAGAAGAATGGCTTTTTTGCATGTCAGATTTGGCTAAATTTCCAGCAGCTGCCTTGGATGGCCCAGGCCAGATGGAGCTCATCAAATGTAGGAAACTAAGCTGGGCCAGGCCTGGTTAGTCGTCAGATGGGAAACCACCAAGGAAGTCCAGGGTTGTTCCACAGAGGAAGGTGATGGCAAAGCACCCCTGAACATCTCTAGTCTGGAAATTCCAGTGGGGTTGACTTAAGAACATAAGAACATAAGAACAAGCCAGCTGGATCAGACCAGAGTCCATCTAGTCCAGCTCTCTGCTACTCGCAGTGGCCCACCAGGTGCCTTTGGGAGCTCACCTGCAGGAGGTGAAAGCAAGGGCCTTCTGCTGCTGCTGCTGCTCCTGAGCACCTGGTCTGCTAAGGCATTTAAGAACATAAGAACATAAGAACAAGCCAGCTGGATCAGACCAGAGTCCATCTAGTCCAGCTCTCTGCTACTCGCAGTGGCCCACCAGGTGCCTTTGGGAGCTCACGTGCAGGAGGTGAAAGCAATGGCCTTCTGCTGCTGCTGCTGCTCCCAAGCACCTGGTCTGCTAAGGCATTTAAGAACATAAGAACATAAGAACAAGCCAGCTGGATCAGACCAGAGTCCATCTAGTCCAGCTCTCTGCTACTCGCAGTGGCCCACCAGGTGCCTTTGGAGACTTACCTGCAGGAGGTGAGAAGCACAAAGGAGGCCTTCTGTTGCTTGCTACAAATTCTGAGCACCTGGTCTGCTCAGGCATTTGCAACCTCTCACATCCATGGGGAGTGATCAAAGATTGGTAGGAGTCATAGGGGATCGACTTCTCCTCCATAAATCTGTCCAAGCTCTTTTAAAGCTATCCAGGTGAGTGGCCATCACCACCTCCTGTGGCAGCATATTCCAAACACCAATCACACGTTGCATGAAGAAGGTGGGCCACTGCGAGTAGCAGAGAGCTGGACTAGATGGACTCTGGTCTGATCCAGCTGGCTTGTTCTTATGTTCTTAAGTGTTTCCTTTTATTAGTCCTAATTCTTCCCCCCCAGCATTTTCAATGGATGCCCCCTGGTTCTAGTATTGTGAGAAAGAGAGAAAAACTTACTATAAGCCGGCTGCCACTAGATGGCATTTTACACACACAAATGGTTGACAGCTCAAAGCTGGCAATAGAAATGTGGTTCCTTGAAGGCGGGCTAGTTAAAGTAGCAAAAATGCTGCAGTGAGTGACACTGATGTCTAAATCAGGTGAGCCCAAGAGGGTGTCTCTGTCGTAGACAGGCCCTCAGGAATCAACAGACAGTCTGGACACAGGGGTGCTGTGTGGTTTCTGGGCTGTATGGCCGTGTTCTAGCAGCATTCTCTCCTGACGTTTTGCCTGCATCTGTGGCTGGCATCTTCAGAGGATCTGATAGTTGGAATGGAAAGCAAGTGGAGTATATATACTGTGAGGTCAAAAGATGAGGCCCTCTGAACAGTGTAGCCTGGTATGTGAGTCACAAAGAAGTCTGTAGCTCCGAGGCCTAAACAACATTAGAGATAGCAAAGGTCAATAGGGTGAATGCATCTGAATAGAAGTATCCTGGTTTTTGTTTCCTTTGATTGCTATTGTCTATAGTTGTCCTGTGTTTGTGTGGAGCTGATTAGTCACTGTCTTGATTCTAGAGTTTTTCAACACTGGCAGCCAAATTCACCACTCATTTCATGGTTTCTTCCTTCCTCGCTGAAGGTTGTCCATGCGCTTGTGAATTTCAATGGCTTCTCTGTGTAGTCTGACGTAGTAACCACTCCCAGGCTACAGACTTCTCTTTGTGACTCACATACCAGGCTAGAATACGGCCATACAGCCCGGAAACCTCATAGCACCCCAGTCTGGACACAGTTCTTATTAGGTTCAGCCGTTTAACGGATGCACAGAGTCTGGAACCAAGGCAAGGCTAGAAGCGGAAACAATGTCCTACAAATTGAACCACAACCACAGGCTAGCTCAGTCTTGCTCATTTTTGCAAATCTTCACCGTCTGCACCAGGTCGCTGCCAACGGGCATGAACAAACCAAGGCTCTCCTAGGGGCAGATGTAAGACAAACCTCTTCCCACCCTTTTTTAAAAGCTGCTGGCACAACCAGGGCAGTGCCCACCAGTGCTTGAAATTTGGAACTGTGAAAATGAAGAAAACTTGTACCCACAGGCTAACAATGAAGACTTCAAAAAATTAGTTCTCCCACTGGAGTAGCAAAATACTTTTAAGTAATCCAAATAAATTTAGAATTTTACAAACAGTAACCAAATGTTTTGGAAAAATTGTTTTCATTCTCCCATTGGAGTAATATATATAAACAAAAGTTAGAACGGCACGGCAAAGTAATCTCAAGGTAAATATAACAGCTAGCCAGATTCTAGATAATTAACCAACTGGCCTCGTTAAACTTCACGGCTGTTAAAAGGCAAGGTGAAGGGTTTTTCAAAATACTAACAATGGTTACAATCGAGTGGAGGACAACGGCTCTTGCAATTGGTTTTAATTTTATCGTCTCTAGAATGCTCCTTGCCATTTGGAACTGACATCCATCTTGCACTACTGTGAAGGCTGATACAATTTTAAAAATGCTTTCTGGGATGAAACGTTCAAAGGGTTTGAAGGCATGCTTTGTTCCACATTGCTACACGCTTCCATTGGCCTTTAGATGCACGACACCACCCATTTCATCTGTTTATCGTGGGCATCCGTGGCCTCCTTTCCCCCATTGTGGGTTTCCAGGAATGGGTACTATGCAGAAGTCGACACAATGTGGCACATGCTGCTGTTCCTCTGCACAATGCCCAGCCAACCTTTTTTTTTCTAAGGAGAATGCCATGGGTGTAGTGGTTAAGAGCAGAGTGGATTCTAATCTGGAGAACTTGGGTTTTGATTCCCCACTCTCCACCGGAGGGCATTAGGCGGAGGAAAAACTGGCCTGGGAACCTGCATGTGTTCCTGCACTCCTACATTCCCTGGTGGAGTGCTTGGGCCAGTCACAGCTCTCTCCTAGAACTCCTCTCAGCCCCCCCCACCGACCACAATGTGTCTGTTGTGGGGAGAGGAACGGAAAGGAACTGGAAGCTACCTTGAGTCTCCTTACAGGAACGGAGGGTGGGGTGTAATCCCTCCCTCCTCTTCCTCCTCCTCCCTCCTAGGAGGCATAGGAAGTTAAGCAGCGTGCATCTAACCCTGGAGGAACCTGGTTTGACTGCCTGCTCCTTCCGCTTTGAGGCTGTGGGAGGCCAGTCTAGAGTAATCTGATCCAGCCTGGCTACAATCTCACACATGCCAGCTGGGCATCCTTTACAATACCACAGCTTTTGAGTTCTCCTCAGCTCCCACCCACCCCTACAGGGGTGTTTGTTGTGTAGGGGAGGGACAAGGAGATTGTAGCCCCTTTGGAGTTTCCCTCTTATGAAGGGGTGCATGGCAAACCAAAAGCTCCTCCTCCCTCCTCCTCCCTTTTTCTTCTTGCTTCTTCTTCATCATCCATCACATCATTTGTGTTCCCCTCAAGTAACCCATTTCTCAAATGGTACCCCATATTAGCAAATTCCCATTGCTATTATTTTCCTTCATGTCCCCCCAAACACTCTAAGTACTACACCCCTCTGTGGTTACATTGTCAGAGTAGGTTTCCTACTTTAATCACTGATAAATGCGTCTCTTTCTTCGTGCCAGATGCCATGGTCATTGTGAGCGGATGGGGGAAGCAGTTCCTGCAGCGTCTCCCGGATTCCTTGATGGAGGTGGGGGCAGCATTTATTATCTAAAGAGGGGGTGGAGATGGGGGCTACGTTAGCCTGGACTCACCTGCAAATGCAGCGTCTCACCTGAGAAGAAAAATGGATCCGACTGTGGGGTGGCAAGCAGAGGAGATCTCCCCACAGGTGTCTGTTTTGCATTAAAAATGAGGACCCTTCTCCCCGGCTTCCCGGCTTCATAAGAAACGGAGTGGCTTGTCTTGTAGGGGGACTAGGGAGGCAGGGATTCCTTCTCAGCCAGGGCATTTGCTAGAAGACCTTTGACCTGTCATGCTTTCTCAGCCTAGCCCACCTTTCTGGATTGTTGTGGGGATAAAATGCAGATGCAAGAACCATGACTGCAACAACAGCGCTCCACTCCATGCAAGCCACCCCTGATATGTGCCCACAGCACAGCTCTGTACAAAGAGTGCAGTTGGGTGCTGAGAATTACTCTTCTAGAAGGAAACACTAGTGCCAGAAATAATCAACTAGAAGACAGTAGTAGAGCCTTTAGCTCAGATGTTATGGACTAGAATTCCCATCAGCCCCAATTGGCCCCAATGCCTGGCAGGGGGGCTGATGGAATTGTAGTCCATTATGAATCCTGCATCTGGAGTGCCAAAGGTTCGCCGCAATTATCACTGACCATAGGGGCATGTGATGCATAACTCAGAGCTTTCTCTATGGGCATGCACAGAGTTCATCGTGTGTGGGGGGGAAATTGCCCCCCCACACATCTAAGCTGGCCTGGGCCACTGGTCTCAATTATTAGCATTAAACCTAAGACCTAGTTTTGGGGAAGCAGTGTAGGTAACCCTGTTAAGCGCTGTTAAACCCCACTGATTTTCATGCAAGGAACTAAAGCGTGATCCTCGGTTGTGGCTTGCTTCTGAGTAAATCCTCCTAGGGTCGTGATTCGCCCGTTCAAAGAGTTGCATGGTTGCTTCAAAGCAAAGCCAACAGCTACCACCAAGCTTACTCCCGAGTAACGCACGCCTCAGAGCCAACCATCTTTTCTTAACTGAAACCTCAGTATTCAGGTTAAATTGCCGTGTTGGCACTTTGCGATAAATAAGTGGGTTTTGGGTTGCAGTTTGGGCACTCGGTCTCAAAAAGGTTCGCCATCACGGACCTAGGGGTTCACTGGGGGTGAGGAAGAATGACTGAGAAACTAGTTTAGGTCTATGGTATAGGCCTCAGAAGCGGGAGATTCTTGTGGCGTCTGACACTCATTGATCTCAGCCTACTGACCCACCATCCCTCTTTGGTGCCCCAGATTGAGATTCCACTGTGGACCACGCCACCAATGCCAGGGCGTCACGTAGGCAGCCGGAGGTAAATGAGGACATGATCTGTGCTGGAGAAAGACAAGGTACAGTCAGGGCAGAAGTGGGGAATGGCCAGAGGTGGGCTCCAGCAGGTTCTCACAGGTTCCCGAGAGTAGGTTACTAATTATTGGTGTGTGCCGAGAGGGGTTACTAATTGGTGATTTTGCCCAGTGATTTTTGCCTTAGTTATGCCCCTCCTCTCAGCAGTAGCGCGCAGAACTTGAAGCAGTCTAGCAGGAGGTGCACCAGCGTGCGTGGCAGCCTGCGCCTGTGTGCATTTGTTTCCCGCCCAAGGACCGGCGCAGCCACTGCATCCTTGCCACAGCCCCGCCCAGGAATGCCCCACTCTTGGAATGCCCAGCCCTGCCCCCATCGTGCCCCGCCCAGCCCCATTGGCGCTATGCCACAGTTTGAATCCCACCACCATGGGAACCTGTTACTAAAATTTTTGGATCCCACCACCGGGAATGGCCGTGGCTCAGTGGTAGAGTATCCACCACGTGGCATGCAGGAGGTCCCAGGTTCAGTGGCATCTCCAGTTAAGAGGACCAGGCAAGAGGTGGTGGGAAAGACCTTCTGCCCGGAATCCTTTTCATTCAACTCTCCCCTCACCCCAAGGGCGGAGCAAGGGCACATGTGCACCCTGTGCCCCTGCCATGCCCCTGCCCACCCCAGAACACTACCACCATGCCCCCGGACTGCCCTCGCCATGCCTCTGCAGAGGCGTGTGCCCGGGGTGTTGTGCACCCCCTCTATCCCCTTGGTGCTACGACACTGCCTCACCCCAAGCCGCACCTTTCAACCCTCCCGCCACCCCAAGCCACTCTGTTCCATCCTTCCCAACCCCAAGCCTCATCTTGCTGCCCTTCCCCCCCAAACCACTTCTCTTCACCCTTCCCTATCCTCACCTTCCCTCCTATCTCAAGCCACACCTCCTCTAACCTCTCCCACCCTGAAGCCAAAGTCAGTGGTGGGATCCAAAAATTTTAGTAACAGGTTCCCATGGTGGTGGGATTCAAACTGTGGCGTAGCGCCAATGGGGCTGGGCGGGGCACGACAGGGGCATGGCTGTGGCAAGGATGCAGCCGCTGCGCCGGTCCTTGGGCAGGAAACGAATGCACGCAGGCGCAGGCTGCCACGCATGCCAGTGCACCTCCTGCTAGACTGCTTCAAGTTCTGCGCACTACTGCTGAGAGGAGGGGCGCCACTAAGGCAATAATCACATGGCAAAATCACCAATTAGTAACCCCCTCTCGGCACACGCAAATAATTAGTAACCTACTCTCGGGAACCTGTGAGAACCTGCTGGATCCCACCTCTGGCCAAAGTCCCACAGCCAGGTAAGTGGTGAGCATCACACCGGGAGCTGGGGAGGCGCTACAGCTGCAGCCAAACCCACTGCAGAGGGAGCTGCTTCCTCTTCCACCCTTTGCTAGGGCCCATCGCACACACACCCACCTCCACTGTTGCAATGGGCTTGGCTGCTAGTACACAATAATCAGTTAGCCACAGAAATGTCGCAAGAAGACAATGCCTATCCAATATTGGAGCTCAAATACAAAAACAAATTATCGTCGAAGGCTTTCACGGCCGGGATCACTAGGATGTTGTGGGTTTTCCGGGTTGTATGGCCATGTTCCAGTAGTATTTTCTCCCGATGTTCATCAGATGCAAGTGAAACATCAGGAGAAAATACTACTGGAACATGGCCACACAACCCGGAAAACCCACAACACCTGTAACATCCTAAACCCACCACATCCTAAAAACAAAACAGTGCAAATGTACGAGCCCCCTGGTACCTGCTCGTTTCACTGGGTGATTTAGTGTCCATTTCCTCGTATCATCTTCCAAATGGGACACCTCCTCTTTGTAAGAGATTGTGATGAATCTGGATGCTATTAATGTGAAGCTAATAGAGAAGTGAACTATTCTAATGATGCCATCCTGAGGAAGTGGGTGAAGGAGACTCCACCACGCTCTGAGGCAGCGTATTCCACTGTCAAACAGCTCTTAGGAAGTTTGTTTGTTTATCATCTATCTATCTATCTATCTATCTATCTATCTATCTATCTATCTATCTATCTATCTATCTATCTATCTATCTATCTATCTATCTATCTATCTATCTATCTATCTATCTATCTATCTATCTGTCTATCTATCTATCTATCTATCTATCTATCTATCTATCTATCTATCTATCTATCTATCTATCTATCTATCTATCTATCTATCTATCTATCTATCTATCTATCTATCTATCTATCTATCTATCTATCTATCTATCTATCTATCTATCTATCTATCTATCCTAGCTAATCTAGCTAATCTAGCTAATCTAGCTATTTATTTATTATCGTATTTATATACCGCCCCATCCCCTAAGGGCTCTGGGCAGTGAACAACAAATGTTACAAAACAATAACAGTAAAATTAATAGAACTAACATAATTAAAATATAAAATTACAGCGTTCCACATAAATCACTTGGTATCCAGCATTAAAACTATCAATAAAAACCCCTCCCGGAGAGGAGGACAGTATAGATGTCACAAACTCCCAGAATGTTAAAAGGAGGGACAGAAAGGGCTCACACCATCAGCGGCTGGCCTCCCTGAAGGCCCGGTGGAACAACTTGGTCTTACAGGCCCTGCGGAACTCTCCAAGATCCAAGTTCTCCCTAAAGTTTAGGTGGAATCTCTTTGTCGGTCTTTTTAGGACCAACAAAGTTTTATCCTTGGTGTGAGCTTTTACATACATGCACCTTTCTTCAGATACGCTCTGAAGGAGGGGGTGAAGAGAAAGCTGCGGAACATGGACCCCTTTCCTCCCTGCCTAAAATTGCAGGCATTTTAATTGCATTTTAATTTAATTTAATTTAATTTAACTGCATTAAATAATTTAATGCTGCACTGAAGCTCTTGAAGGAAAAGCAGGATACAATTATCAAAGGTGGAGATGGAATCCCAAGTGATGCTTCTCCAGTAGGGGATAATGTCCTACATAACAGTGGTCCAAGTGGTCACTTTGGGGGCAAGAAGGATGGCACTTGGGATCAGACACTTGGTATCCTTCACGTCTACACCAGAGGTGGGATCCAGCAGGTTCTCACAGGCTCCTGGGAGTAGGTTACTAATTGTTTGTGTGTGCCAAGAGGGGGTTACTAATGGGTGATTTTGCCATGTAATTTTTGCCCCTCCTCTCAGCAGTAGCGCGCAGAACTTGAAGCAGTCTAGCAGGAGGTGCACCGGCATGCGTGGCAGCCTGCGCCTGCGTGCATTCGTTTCCCGCCCAAGGACCGGCGCAGCGGCTGCATCCTTGCCACAGCCCTGCCCAGGAATGCCCCGCCCCCGGAATGCCCGGCCACGCCCCTGTCGTGCCCCGCCCAGCCCCATTGGTGCTACGCCACAGTTTGAATCCCACCACCATGGGAACCTGTTACTAGAATTTTTGGATCCCACCACTGGTTTACACCATTAGTGGATCTCCTTGAAAGCGATACCTTTATTGCAGAGACTTGATATTATTGTCTTTGGGATCCCCTGTGTGGGTATTATTAATTGTTTTGTTGTTGTTATTTATAGTATGTATACTTTGTTGTTGATTAAGGGTTGTGGTTCTGTTATATAAATGTTTTAATTATTTTTCATTTAAAATAGAGTTTTTCAGTTCGCACTAAAGCCGGACAGGTTCTTTTCCCGTCTGTAAATTAGATACTGTCTCTGGCTAATTCTATATAATTTTGACAAGAATGATGGCCCAAAAAGGATACTTATCTATCTATCTATCTATCTATCTATCTATCTATCTATCTATCTATCTATCTATCTATCTATCTATCTATCTATCTATCTATCTATCTATCTATCTATCTATCTATCTATCTGTCTGTCTGTCTGTCTGTCTGTCTGTCTGTCTGTCTGTCTGTCTGTCTGTCTGTCTGTCTGTCTGTCTGTCTGTCTGTCTGTCTGTCTGTCTGTCTGTCTGTCTGTCTGTCTGTTTATTTATGATAACTGAATGCTGTATTTTAAGTCTTAACTTAACTTTTATTTTGTTTTATTGTCTGCTTGTTAGTGTTGTACACCGCCCTGAGCCCTCCGGGGGAGGGCAGTATAAAAATGCAATAAATAAATAAATAAATAAATAAATAAATAAATAAATAAATAAATAAATAAATAAATAAATATTTATTTTTCAAACTTATATACCGCCCAACCCCTGAAGGGCTCTGGGCGGTGAACAACATAAAATTCAAATACAAATAAACATAAAATCAAATATCAATGAATCACGCATAACATATTTAAAATGCACCAAGTTGATACATAATATAGCAATGCCCGTAAAATCCCTCTTAGACTCTCCCGAGGGGGGAGAGAAAAAGGGTGGGTCCTGCAGATGGAATGGACCCTACCTATAAAATGAAAAAGGGGGGGAGGGGGGCACTTTCAGCGGCTGGACACCCCAAAAGCCAGGCGGAACAACTCCGTCTTACAAGCCCTGTGGAACTCACTGAGGTCCCGCAGGGCCCGGACAGCTGGAGTGTTCCACCAGGTAGGGGCCAGGGCTGTAAAGGTCCTGGCCCGAGTGGAGGCCAGCCGCATCATGGAGGGGCCAGGGACTGCCAGCAAGTTTGCCTCTGCTAAACGCAGAGGCCTAGTAGGGACATATGGGGTAATGCGGTCCCGAAGATATGAGGGTCCCAGGCCGCGTAAGGCCTTAAAGGTAAGCACCCATACCCATTTACATACGTGTGCGAATTCTGTACAGCACGTTGTGGCTTGTAGAAACTGAAAGGTGGCCACCACCATTTGTTCTTTTTCTTTGTCCCCTAGGAGGGAAGGACGCCTGCAGCGGAGACTCCGGGGGTCCCATGGTCACTTTTAACAACTGGACGGGACGCTGGCAGCTCCTCGGCACTGTGTCTTGGGGTGACGGGTGTGGCCTGAACGACCGTTATGGGGTGTATTCCAATGTGCTCCTCAGTCTACCTTGGATTAAGCAGGTCACTGGAGTGGAATACTGAAGACTCCCAGCCGCACCTGGAGCGAGAGGATCACCTGCCAGCAGTTGGGTCTACCTGATATCTCACCTTGACATCTCCTCAAAGGCCAGCCTTGGCATTAAATCAGGATAATCTTGGTTCATTCATTCACGGAGACAAGAAAGACCTGGCCTCGATTTTATCCTCAGCTGAACGGAATCCTCTTCCAAAAGCCCAGATCTGATCTGATACAAACAATTCAATGATAACCTTTCGGAATCCACTAGATTTCATTTGGGTCATAACTGGAAGATTAGCCAAAGCACTTCTACAGCCCACTGATGTTCTTAGAAGTATAATTGGAGGCTCAACAGCCGAGAGGAAGGCCATGCACTTCCGTCCACACTCATTGAGCCTTAATTTGCCTGGGAGCCGTGCAGGGGAAAGAGGGAGGTTAACCCTTTAACCTCCTTTCCGTTTCAGACATCAAAACCAGTTCACCCATGCTGCTTCTAGCATTTCAAAGAGAAAGTTAGGTATCTTTTAAAAACACTTTCCCCCATTCAACACACTTAGGAGGAGCAGCAGTGGCGTAGGAGGTTAAGAGCTCGTGTATCTAATCTGGAGGAACCGGGTTTGATTTCCAGCTCTGCCGCCTGAGCTGTGGAGGCTTATCTGGGGAATTCAGATTAGCCTGTGCACTCCCGCAGACGCCAGCTGGGTGACCTTGGGCTAGTCACAGCTTCTGGGAGCTCTCTCAGCCCCACTCACCTCACAGGGTGTTTGTTGTGAGGGGGGAAGGGCAAGGAGATTGTAAGCCTCTTTGAGTCTCCTGCAGGAGAGAGAGGGGGGATATAAATCCAAACTCCTCCTCCTCCTCCTCCTCCTCCTCCTCCTCCTCCTCCTCTTCTTCTTCTTCTTCTTCTTCTTCTTCTTCTTCTTCTTCTTCTTCTTCTTCTTCTACTACTACTACTACTACTACTACTACTACTACTACTAGAACAGTGAAGCTGGGTTCAAGCAGCTGTACTGAGTGGAGGCCGAAGAGTTAAACCTCTCCTCGCCGTCACAGGTGGCCCGAGGCAAACTGAGGCAACACAAACCTGCAACTGGCATATTGCAAACTGACAGGGATGTGGAATTTTTGTCTTGTGGATTAATAAATCTCAGGGGATATTTAGTGCAATTGTAGGATAGGGAAAGGGTGGTAGCTCTAGGAATACCACTGGATACTGTGCCCAGTCATTGGCAACTCAAATAGAACGACTGGGACAGTCTGCCTGGGTCACTGGGCCCTTACTCAGAGGTGTATTGGGGGGAATGGGCGCCCAGAGACAACACCATCTCTGGGTGCCCCCCACTCCTCTGCTTGGCCCCCCCCACTCCTGAGCCCCACAGTGGTGGGATCCAAAAATTTTAGTAACAGGTTCCCTCGCCAGCCCCCCCTCAGCAAAGGGGGCAGAGGTGTACCTAGGCCAACCTGAGCCCTGGGCAAAACCTGAGTTGGATGCCCCCCCATGGGCAGCCACCCCACCACGACCCTCAAAAAATTTTTTGCACCAGGTCATTTCTAAATCATCATCACATTATAGAAAATGCCCCAACTCACAAATCTGAACACAGCAATGGTGAAACACACAGGTTCTTGGATAGAGACTGGGGAGATGAAAGGCACGAAAGGCTGAGAATCCATGAATTGCAGGACCTGAAAGGGATTAACCCAGTTCAGGGGGTGACATTATTAGTCGCCATTGCTATATGGAACCTTCACGTTCAAAGGCAGGACGCCTCTCGGGAGGCGAGGGCGTGGAGGCGGAAAAGCGGACCCAATGAGAAACCCCCTCTCGGCACACACAAATAATTAGTAACCCCCTCTCGGGAACTGGTGAGAACCTGCTGGATCCCACCTCTGGAGCCCCGCCTCTGGCCTCTGTGCAGGCCAGGATGTGGCTCAGAGGATTGGGCCGTGCCCCCCAGCCTCACCTGCGGCCTCCCTGCAAGCCGGCTTTTGCCCCAAAAGCTGGCCTGCATGGAGGCAGGGGGCGAGGCTCGGTGGCGTGTGGCTGGGGTGCATGCCTTTTGGTCACATGGGGGGGGCACCCACGCCTGGCACCCCCACGTGACCAAAAGGTGTGCGCCCAGGGACATGGGTGACCGCATGTCCCTGTGGGCCGTACGCCTCTGCCCTTGCTGCCTGTCAGTGCAGAGAGTCCCGGATCAATGAGCCAGTGGATTAACCGGTGGGATGCCTCGGGCGACCTGGTGTGTGTACTCGCCTTGGAATTGCGGCTCCAAAAAAAGCAACTTAGACATCTGTTTGGAGTTGATAAAGGTAGCGTCCCGTGCATGCGCCTTCATGGAGCCTAGGCATCCAAAGCTCACTGTGCGTTGAATCACATGGGAAAAACCGTGGACAAGCGCGGGCTCCCTGCACGCCAGAAATGGAATATGCAAAGGCTGGCATGCAGGCCTGCATTCCCTGGACTTAGATGCGTTAATGGAAGGCGGCTTCCTGTGTGCAAAAATACAGGGCTTGTTTGGGAATCAAAGACATGTCAGAACTCAGGGACTTAACTGGAAATTCTATCTGCACCTTTTACAAGCTAAGGTATATTGGAAGAGACGTGGTACCCAAAGCATCAGGGCTTTTTTAATAATAATAATAATAATAATAATAATAATAATAATAATAATAATAATAATAATAATAATAATAATAATAATGGTGCACTGGAACCTTTGCAAAAAGTACGGCCTGCCCTGTAGCAAGACTCCAAGTAATTTGTTACTGCCAGAGAAGACCACAGAAAAGGAAGAAGCAAAAAAATACTCCTGGGACTTTTAGAATACAAACAGATTATGCAGACACCTGGCAATAATAAACACCCCAGACATAAATAAAGTGATAGAGAAAAAACATGTTTGGATCATAGATGTTGCTGTGCCAGTTGGACAGCAGGGTAGAGGGACAAAGAGCTGGAAAGAGATCACAAAATGCAAGGACCCACAAATTGAAGGTGGTTGAACGATTGTTCAGAAAAGAACAACAGTAATCCCACTAGTAGTCAGTGCTCTAGGAGGAATCCCAAGAAATCTTGAAAAACATCTGGAAAGCCTAAACTTGGACAGAACATCAGTCCACATGCTGCAGAAAGCAGCACTTCTAGGAAACTGCAACACATTCCCCACGCAAAATACCTCTAATATCCTAGGTCCTTGGGAAGGACTCGATATTCAGAGATGAATTCCAGACACTTGTGCTGTGTTGTTATGTGTATAATAATAATAATAATAATAATAATAACAACAACAACAACAACAACGACGACGACGACGACGACGACGACGACGACGACGACGACAATAATAATAATAATAATAATAATAATAATAATAATAATAATAATAAGCCTTTATTTGGCATAACAATAATCATAACACAATAAAAAAAACCTGAGATAAAAGGCACACAAATACAAAGGTTTAAGATAGAATATAAATGATTGACTGTGCATCACCTCCAGTAAAAATCGTGCTACCAATTCACAAGTTTCATTGTCGGAATTGTCCAGAAGGAAAGGGAGTCTACCCGATTCTCCCATTTCACCAGGTATCCTAGAAAGAATATTGGAATATTTTGATCTGATGTTAGCAAATTTAGGGCAGCAAAGCAGTTGGTGTGCCAATGTTTCAATGTGTTGTTCGCCACAAGAGCATATCCCTTTCGCTCATTTCCAAGTTGTTAAATCTACCACGCAATAAAGCGGAGGGGAAAACATTGAAGGGAGCAAGTGTGAGGGCTCTTCTCTGCAAAGGATTAGTCAAAAAAATACAAATAGGGAGCCATCCTGTTTTGATATAGGGGTATTGAAAGATGTAAGGGTGAACAAGTTTTCATAGCAGCCCTAAATAAATTAATCCGTTCGCTTTCCAACAATTTTTGGTTTAACAAGTTGTAGGATTCTGAACTAGATAGCGGGAAAAGCGAGTCGAGAGATATACCAAGTGATTCAATCTTTCTTTCGATCAGAGAGAACCATGGATTAGCCTGAGTATCAGACAAAAGTAGGTGAATACCAGGGCTTTTTAAATAAATTGAAATTCTGTAATATGGAAAGATGAATTTTGAAGACTGAATTATGCAAATTAAGCACCTCGGCATGATTCTTTTCATCTGGCTTAAAATGTCTATTCTGCTGTGAAGAGGGAGGGGCAGAAACCTACGCTAGGCAATGAAGCTCTTCCTTCTGACCAATGAGAATCTTACTTCAGCTGACTTCTGAGATTCCATTGGGCATCATTTTGGCACGTTCAAGTGTGGCTTGGCCACCAGAAGGGCTAAGAAGCCAACGGCTTTTGAAAAGAGAGGAGGTTTCTTGCAAAGCTGGATCCTCCATCCTCCTACCCCAGTGGTGGCGAATCTTTGGCACTCCAGATGTTATGGACTACAATTCCCATCAGCCCCTGCCTGGTGGGAATTGTAGTCCATAACATCTGGAGTGCCAAAAGTTCGCCACCACAGCCCTACCACCATGTCTCAACCTGTAGCTTTTCTGCTTGAGGAAAATGGTTATACCCCCAGCCACATTTATAATGCAGTTCAATATTCGATACATTTCTTTTCTCTTGCTGAAATGTGTTTGCCGGGGAGAAACTGTTCCCAGAGACCAAACACTGTGTGAATTGGGGTGGTGTGTGGTTTCCGGGCTGTATGGCCGTGTTCTAGCAGCATTCTCTCCTGACATTTCGCCTGCATCTGTGGCTGGCACCTTCAGAGGATCTGATAGTAGGAATGGAAAGCAAGTGGAGTATATATACTGTGAGGTCAAAAGGTGAGGCCCTCTGAATAGAGTAGCCTGGTATGTGAGTCACAAAGAAGTCTGTAGCCTGGGAGTAACAATGAAGATAGCAAGGTCAATAGGTGAAATGGATCTGAATAGGAAGTATCCTTGGTCTTTTGGGGTGCTGTGGCTGGTTTTCAGGCTGCTGTGATAGCAGTGTTCTAGCAGCAATAATCTCTCAGCCGACGTTTCTTTGTCTGCATCTGTGGCTGGCATCTTCAAGAGGATCTGATGAAGTAGGAATGGAAAGCAAGTTTGGAGTTATATATACTGTGAGGTCAAAAGGTGAGGCCCTCTGAATAGAGTAGCCTGGCATGTGAGTCACAAAGAAGTCTGTAGCCTGGGAGTAACCATGAAGATAGGGAAGTCAATAGGTGAATGCATCTGAATAGAAGTATCCTGGTCTTTGTTTCCTTTGATTGATATTGTCTATAGTTGTCCTGTGTTTGTGTGGAGCAGATTCGTCACTGTCTTGCCCGGAAACCACACAGCACCTCAGTGATTCCGGCCGTGAAAGCCTTCGACAATACACTGTGTGAATTTCTTTTCAAATGAAGCAACAGTTTGAGGAAGGCTATTTGTACCCCTGGCCCAGAACAACTTTTGGAAACATTTAGAATGCAAGAATGTAAGAGCAGCCAGGCTGGACGGCCCATCTAGTCGAGCGTCCACTCAGATGCTAGAAGCACAGAGCTAGGAGCTACATCAAGGGTCAGTGCAAGAAATTCACAGCAATCTTCCCCCAATCACATCCCCAGAGACCCCTGCTCTATGCCGAGAGGAAGGTGAAAAACCTCCAGGACCCTTTGCCAATATGGTTTGGAGGGAAATTCTTTCCTGATTCCAGATTCCGTGGACAACTTGCCTTTCTGTAAGGGACTGGAGCACCTTCCTTATGAAGAGAGGCTGCAGCGTTTGGGACTCTTTAGTTTGGAGAGGAGACGTCTGAGGGGGGATAGGATTGAAGTCTATAAAATGATGCACGGGGTAGAAAATGTGGACAGAGAGACATTTTTCTCTCTTTCTCACAATACTAGAACCAGGGGGCATCCATTGATAATGCTGGGGGGAAGAATTAGGACTAATAAAAGGAAACACTTCTTCACGCAACGTGTGATTGGTGTTTGGAATATGCTGCCACAGGAGGGGGTGATGGCCACTAACCTGGATAGCTTTAAAAAGGGCTTGGACAGATTGATGGAGGAGAAGTCGATTTATAGCTACCTAATCTTGATCCCTCTTGATCCCTCTTTGATCACTTGGGTAAATGCCTTAGCAGACCAGGGTGCTTACAGGAGAAGCAGCCTCTAGCTGAGAGCCCTTGCCCTTTCCAGTGTCCTGCATGTGAGCTCCCAAAGGCACCTGGTGGGCCACTGCGAGTAGCAGAGAGCTGGACTAGATGGACTCTGGTCTGATCCAGCTGGCTTGTTCTCATGTTCTTATGTTCTTATGTCTGTAATTTCAGTAAATAATTGAGACTTAGGAATATTTCCAAAGCTTTATTGAACTGTGTCAAGACCTAGGCTTCAAAAAGCCAGAGCTGATGCTCAAGGTTTTGCACCTAGGTTTTATTACCAAGTGGTGGAACATGGACCATTTAGAAGTCCCCTTCCCACTGATTCCAACAATTGCCCACTTGAGAAGAGGTCGTGTGAACGCTGTATTGTTATGAACTGCCCAAGGCCATGGCAGTCATCCCCCCCATCACCAGGAAATGGCCGATGCGGGAAAGGTATGTATACTTCAACTAGTAACAAACAAAGCGACAGAGTAAAGAGGCCCTCTGGCCACAGATAACAGCAGGCCCAGGCCTGGCCCTTTCCTGCTGACTGCTCCTCAGCATCTTGACATTGTCCTTCTGAACCCAGTGAACCTGGCTGCTACCTGAATTGACCTGGTAACCTTTTCCTTTTATGGTTGGGTGAATTAGCTGGGAACAGGCCCTCTGTGCAAGAGACAGATAACGGGAGTCTCTGTCAATTTATACAGAGGTTGGTGCCCCACAGAAATCCACTCAGAACCAAGTTTAAGAGGTAAAGGGTAACAATTTTATTGAGAGATTAATAATAATTTAAAAATATAGTCATAAGTTATAAACACACACACAGAGAGTTTTGAGGAGCCTAGGAAAATACAGAGATGAGCAATAGTGGGAATCACACACAACGTGTGATTGGTGTTTGGAATATGCTGCCACAGGAGGTGGTGATGGCCACTCACCTGGATAGCTTTAAAAAGGGCTTGGACAGATTTATGGAGAAGTCGATCTATGGCTACCCATCTTGATCCTCCTTGATCTGAGATTGCAAATGCCTCAGCAGATCAGGTGATCGGGAGCAACAGCCGCAGAAGGCCATTGCTTTCACCTCCTGCACGTGAGCTCCCAAAGGCACCTGGTGGGCCACTGCGAGTAGCAGAGAGCTGGACTAGATGGACTCTGGTCTGATCCAGCTGGCTTGTTCTTATGTTCTTATGTTCTTAATAAATCAAGTTATTGGGAGGGTGATACTTACCCTTCCAGAAGTGAAGAGGTCCAAGGAGAGAGCGTGAGAAGCAATCACTACTTCTCATGGGAGCAAGGAGAATATCCAAGTGCAAATCGTCGTGAATCTTGGGGGTCTATTATGTTGGGGTTTACTGCACTGAGAAGCGGCAAACAGGCTGATTAAAAGAGTAAAAGGTAAATGTTTATTAGAAAGTACATTTGGGATAGGAAAGAGAGAACATGGTCATACAGCTCGGAAACCACACAACCCCCCAGTCAGAGGTGGGATCCAGCAGGTTCTCACAGGTCCCCGAGAGTAGGTTACTAATTATTTGTGTGTGCCGAGAGGGGGTTACTAATGGGTGATTTTGCCATGTAATTTTTGCCTTAGTTACGCCCCTCCTCTCAGCAGTAGCGCGCAGAACTTGAAGCAGTCTAGCAGGAGGTGCACCAGCATGCGTGGCAGCCTGCGCCTGCGTGCATTAGTTTCCCGCCCAAGGACCGGCGCAGTGGCTGTGTCCTTGCCACAGCCCCGCCCAGGAATGCCCCGCCCCAGAATGCCCAGCCATGCCCCCGTCTTGCCCCGCCCAGCCCCATTGGCGCCACGCCACAGTTTGAATCCCACCACCATGGGGACCTGTTACTAAAATTTTTGGATCCCACCACTGCCCCCAGTGATTCTGGCTGTAAAAGCCTTCGACAATACAAAGGGGGAAAGCATAGTATAGGAAGAGACTCTGCAACTGACTACTGAGAAGAAGCAGGGATATCAGACCTGAGAATCTCAGCCTAAGGACGGACCAGAGGTGATACAACAGGACGGAGGAGTCGCTAACTTTACAGCCCTCTCTAGCTGACCATTTGCCCACCCCCTATTGAATCTTCTTCTCAGTTCCTTTGCATACTAGGCATTGCGGCATCCAACATAGTTAAAGGGGAAATGGACAACGATAAGTGGGGCATTTCTCTGGAATGTTATGTGTCATGTTAATGCTTGTACTTTCTTTCATCTCTATTCATATTTCTGCAGTCCAAACACTCTAGCTTATTGGAAGTCCCATCCCACTGATTGTATTGACTGACATTGTGTCACCTGCCTTGGGTCTCATCCAGAAAAGCACAGTGGAAATAATGTAAATAAAACAAAATAAACAAAGTAGTGAACTCCATTTTGAAGAAAACATCAGAGATTCTCACTTGAAGCTTTGTCAAGTCTAGGGTGCAGATGCTCCCTCACCCCACTAGGTGGCACTGTGTCCATTGAGTCCCTGCAAACAATCTTGCTGTACCCTGACATTTCTTTTTCTGCAAGTCTTTATTGCAGAAAAAAAATATCCCTCAAACATTAGTTTGCAGGTTTCTTTCAACTGGATTTTTAAAAACTAATGGAAAAATGTGCCATCTCAAGCAAGTTAGCCATGATTGTTAAATAGAACCTCCAGCTCCCTAGGCAATATACCATAGAATCTCCACTGCTTGGCAAAAAAGCTTAAGGAGGAGTGTGGTCTTCTTAAAAACCACCTGTCTGGCCAGTACTGGAAGCAACGTGCAACAGAACTTTATGGACCCTGGATCCGACCCAGAAGGAGCTTTGCTTTTTGGAGGGCTGCCAGCCCCCAGGTGAGCCTAAGAGATCTCACAGAATTACAACTTATCTCTGGATGACAGAGATCATTTCACCAGGAGAAAATGGCTGCTTTGGAAGGTGGACTGTGTGGGGGTGATACTCAATTGAGGTCCCTCTGCAAACCCTGCCTTCCTCAGGCTCCATTCCCTACATCTCCACCTATCAGGTGGAGCAGCGGTGGCGTAGGAGGTTAAGAGCTCGTGTATCTAATCTGGAGGAACCGGGTTTGATTCCCAGCTCTGCCGCCTGAGCTGTGGAGGCTTCTCTGGGGAATTCAGATTAGCCTGGGCACTCCCACACACGCCAGCTGGGTGACCTTGGGCTAGTCACAGCTTCTCGGAGCTCTCTCAGCCCGCCCACCTCACAGGGTGTTTGTTGTGAGGGGGGAAGGGCAAGGAGATTGTAAGCCCCTTTGAGTCTCCTACAGGAGAGAAAGGAGGGATATAAATCCAAATTCTTCTTCTTCTTCTTCTTCTTCTTCTTCTTCTTCTTCTTCTTCTTCTTCTTCTTCTTCTTCTTCTTCTTCTTCTTCTTCTTCTTCTTCTTCTTCTTCTTCTTCTTCTTCTTCTTCTTCTTCTTCTTCTTCTTCTTCTTCTTCTTCTTCTAAAAATCCCAACTCTTCTTTAAACCTATCTAACATGGGGGAATGCACCCTCGGAAAAGTATTTTGCTGAGGAGGGTGAGGGGGTGATCACAGTCTGCTAAAGGATCTTCAATTCGTGAACTCGAGTTTGTTGTCGAAATCATTCTCTGCTGAGCACAGTATAATAAACGGCATTATCTTTTCTGCCCGTGTCTTTGTGCTGGCTTCAGTCCCCTTTGAAACACACACTAAGTACCTCTGTGTATTATTCTTCTCCTGCCTCTCCTTTTAATCCAAAATCCGCACAGAGCTTTTTACTCGATGAGCGCCTGTGTTTTTGTCTCGCATCAGGCGCCGGGAGAAAGCCAAAGGGGATTACACCGCAGTCCAAGAACACAGATTTTATTTTAAATCTGCCTCTTGTTTTGCAAAGGAAAGGCGCTGTTGGGTTCCTGTGTCAGGATTATATTGCAGGAGCAGCCTGTGGAACCGCATCGATAGCGCATCAACGCAACGTCTCACTTCTGGCCATAGGAACTTTTAGGCAGGACTAGCCCAGAGCTTTGAAAAAGAAGAGTTGGATTTATGTCCCCCCTTTCTCTCCTGTAAGGAGACTCAAAGGGGCTGACAATCTCCTTGCCCTTCCCCCCTCACAACAAACACCCTGTGAGGTAGGTGGGGCTGAGAGAGCTCCGAAGAACTGTGACTAGCCCAAGATCACCCAGCTGGCATCAGAGATGGGATCCAACCAGTTCTCACCACTTCTCTAGAAGTGGTTACTAATTTTTCCTGAGTGCCGAGAAGGGGTTACTAAAGCAACCTCCCTGCCCAATAGGGACTGGAGGTGCGTGTGTGCGGCGGCGCCACTGTTTGAATCCCACCACCGTCGGAACCTGTTATTAAATTTTTTGGATCCCACCGCTGGCTGGCATGTGTTGGAGTGCACAAGCTAATTTAGTTCACCAGATAAGCCTCCACCGCTCAAATGGCAGAGCGGGGAATCAAACCCGGTTCTCCAGATTAGAGTGCACCTGCTCTTAATCACTAAACCACTCTGGCTCTCCACGCTGGCTTTGGTTACCAACTGAATCCTGGGAAATTGCTGCATCCTGGGAAATTGCTGGAGATTTAGGGGCAGTGCCTGTTGGGGGTAGAGGACTTGGGGAGGGGATATTACTTTGAATCTATGGCAGTGGTGGCAAACCTTTGGCATTCCAGATCTTATGGACTACAATTCCCATCAGCCCCTGCCAGCGTGGCCAATTGGGCATGCTGGCAGGGGCTGGTGGGAATTGTACTCCATAACATCTGGAGTGCCAAAGGTTTGCCACCATGGATCTATGGTATACCATGCAGGGGTGTCAAACTCGCAGCCCTCCAGATGTTCATGAACTACAATTCCCATCAGTCCCTCCCAATGTGAGTGTAACCCCCATGCTCAGAATGGGTTGACCCAGAAAGGGGTGGAGACTCAAAGCAGCAGGAGGCTGCAGAGCTCATGTAGTTTGGAGGAGACGAGGCTAACAGACTCGGACCTTGGTTTGTACAAGCCCTTAACACCTTGTTAAGGTAACTGCAATGTTGTTGGGAACTACTGGGAAGGTGGTAGTTTATTTTTGCTATGTTGTAAATGTTGGAGTTTATTGTTTCAGGGTTTCTTTTTGTGGTTGTAATGGGTGAGAGTTCTCCTGGAAACCTTCATCATGTTGAATCCTGTTCACCAAGCCCTTGGAGTCTTCAGGAGCCAACCCACTTGCAAAGAAGAATTGGACTTGGCAAATATCAGAAGACTGTAACTAGAAGGACTTGAAATGCAACCTGAACAGGACCTTGAAGTGTGATGTTAAATGTTGATGTTTGATGTTCTATGTTAAGAAAGAAAAACCATTTTGTTTTTTTTAAATTTGTTGTTGCAAACTCATTCCAAGTTCTGCCCCACAGAACCCACAGATAGAGGTTACATGAGCATTGGCTATACTGGCAAGGGCTGATGGGAATTGTAGTTCATGAACATCTGGAGGGCTGCGAGTTTGACACCTGTGCATAGAGTATGCCCTCTGAAGCTGCCGTTGTCTATTGGGGAGTCTGGAAATCAGTTGCTCCACATGAAGATCTCTGGGCTCTCCCTGGAGGGTGGCAACTCTTTGTGAGGTTGGAATTGGTGCCCCAGGAATGGCTCTGCTGCCCCACCAATGCCGACTCCTTCCCTCTGGGGGAAGTAACCCAGGATGTTAGAAGCAGCGTGCAAGAAACTTTGAAAATTAAAAGGGTTTATCAAGTGTACCTGTAACCTCTATCTGGAGCTGCTGGACACCATTTATATTTATGCTAGTATTTTTATTGTATTTATGAGATTTAGCTTTTACTGTTTTATCGCTGCTTTTAAAGATTTAGCCATTTTATGTTATATTATGTTTGTTGTTGTACACCGCCCGGAGCCCCTTGGGGATAGGGCGGTATAAAAATCTAATAAACAAACAAACAAACAAACAAACAAACAAACAAACAAACAAACATCTGTGGGTTCTGTGGGGCAGAACTTGGAATGAGTTTGCAACAACAAATTTTAAAAACAAAATGGTTTACTTTATTAACATATAACATATAACATCAACATTTATTATTATTTATTTATTATTTCGGCTTTTATACCGCCCGATCCCCGAAGGGCTCTGGGCGGTGAACAGCAAAAATTCAGAGACAACAGGAGCAAAACACACATACAATATAAATACATAGGCTCCATCTCATGTCAACACTAAAATAACCTAAAACCAGCGGAAACAATTAATACATAAAAAGCAGGCGTCCAACCTCAAATTTAAAACCTACCCCCAGAAAAGGGGGGGGACGGTAGGCCCCTCAATATGAGGGGACCCTGATGTAACAGCCCTGAACAACAAGGGCAATAAGGAGCAGTAGGGGGCACCACATCAAGCGGCCGGACACTCCAAAGGCCCGGTGGAACAACACAGTCTTACAGGCCCTGCGGAACTCACCAAGGTCCCGCAGGGCCCGGACAGCTGAGGGAAGGGTGTTCCACCAGGCCGGGGCCAGTGCTGTAAAGGTCCTGTCCCGCATGGAGGCCAGCCACATCATCGAGGGGCCAGGGATCACCAGCAAGTTGGCCTCTGCTGATCGCAGAGGCTGAGTGGGGACATATGGGGTGATGCGGTCCCGAAGGTACGAGGGTCCCAGGCCGCGCAAGGCCTTAAAGGTCAAAACCCACATCTTGAAGATGATTCGGAATTCGACTGGAAGCCAGTGCAGCTGGCGCAACACAGGCTGAATATGGTCTCTAAAGGCGCCACCTGTGAGCAGGCGAGCCGCCACATGCTGGACCAGCTTTAACTTCCGAATCAAACGCAAGGGAAGGCCCGCGTAAAGCGAGTTACAATAGTCTAGCCTGGAGGTGACCGTTGCATGGATCACAGTGGCCAGGTCCACTTGGGAGAGGAAGGGGGCCAGCCGCCAGGCCTGACGAAGATGGAAAAATGCAGTCTGGATTGTAAGGGCCACCTGGGTCTCCATTGAAAGAGACGAATTGAAAGAGACCCCCAGACTGCGAACGGAGGAGGCCGGCGCCAATGAGACCCCCTCCCACGCCGGCGGCTGGAAATCCCCAGCCTCTCCTTCGCGGCCCAGCCAGAGGACCTCCGTCTTCGATGGATTCAGTTGCAGCCTGCTCTGTTTCAACCAACCAGCTACCGCCTCCAGGCAATGCTGGAGAGCCACAGGGGCGGCAACCGCTCCCCCCTCCATCCACAGAATGAGCTGAGTGTCATCCAGCGTACTGATGACAGATCAGCCCAAAGCTCCCATACCAGCTGAGCAAGTGGTCGCATATAGATGTTAAATAACAGCGGGGATAACGAGTGCCCTGAGGCACTCCGCAATGAAGTGGGCACCTCCTGGAGGCTTCATCCCCGCACCACACTTGCTGGCTCCGACCCCGGAGCAATGAGGCAATCCGCTAAAGGACAGTGCCCTGCACCCCAGAGGCGGCCAGGCGGCGGGGCAAAAGGTCGGGATCGACCATGTCAAACGCGCCGGTAAGGTCTGACAAAACCAGCAGCGCCAATCCGCCTCGGTCAAGCTGTATACGGAGCGCATCTGTGATGGCGACGAGAGCAGTCTCCGTCCCATGCCCAGCACGGAAGCCGGACTGGAAGGGATCGAAAGCCGATGTGTCATCCAGGAAACCTTGAAGCTGCTCCAGCACCACTCTCTCAATTACCTTCCCCAGAAATGAAAGATTCGAGACGGGGCGGTAATTGGCCAGATCACTCGGATCTAACGATGGTCTTTTTAAGAGTGGGCGGACCACTGCCTCCTTCAACTCATCCGGAAAGACTCTTTGCTCAAGGGAGCCGTTGATGATATTCAACAGATGGGGTCGTAGCTCCGCCCGGCAAGCTTTTATAAGTGTCTTGCATCACATTTCAAGATCCTGTTCAGGTTGCATTTTCAAGTCCTTATATTTACAGTCTACTGATACTGCCAAGTCCAATTCTTCTTTGCAAGTGGGTTGGCTCCTGAAGACTCCAAGGGCTTGGTGAACAGGATTCAACACAATGAAGGTTTCCAGGAGAACTCTCACCCATAACAACCACAAAAAGAAAACCCTTAACAAGGTGTTAAAGGCTTATCCAAATCAAGGTCCAAGTCTGGTAGCCTTGTCTCCTCCAAACTACATGAGCTCTGCAGCCTCTTGCTGCTTTGAGTCTCCACCCCTTTCTGGGTCAACCCATTCTGAGCATGGGGGTTACATACCCCCAATCCTGGACACCAGTGCCTCGGCCCATCTTGATGCAAGCCGAACAGGGGAAGCTACGAACAGGTCTACGGGGTCGGGAAGATGAGCCTCCACAAGCCCCAGGCAAAGGTGTCCTCTAGCTGAGCCAGATCCTCACTGACCATCAGCAGGGATTTGGGGATGGTGCCTGCGGAGGAAAGAGACCCCGGCCTGTAGGGTAACGTAAGCTACTCTGGGTTTCCACAGGAGGAAAAGGCAGAGTATACGTGACATAAATAACATTAATAAGATCTTGTTTCACTTATTGCCCAACCTGATGCACCGACAGGGGCCTGCAACCTGCGGCTCTCCAGATTGTTCATGGACTACAAATCCCATCAGCCCCTGCCAGCACGGCCAGTTGGCCATGGTGGCAGGGGCTGATGGGAAAACAAATTCAGGTAGTTACAAAGAACACCCTGAGAAAATGGCACTGTGCTTCCTCTCGAGCTAAACAATACTGTCGTGTCCAATCCCTGCAGTTTGGGGCTCATTCCCAAAGGTATAATTGTTCGAAAAACTTTATATACAACTGCATTAACATTTCTTTTATTGCATTGCTGTTACCTACCTAAAGTCCTGAGATGCTTGGGAGAAAGATAGGTGTATAAATATTGTAATTAAACTGACCTCTCATTTTTTGCATATCTTATCCTGTATTTATTTCCTTCTTTCTTTCATTATACCCTGCCTTTCCCAATGAAAACCCCAAAAGCAGCCTACACGGTTTTGCTTTCTGTCATTTTATCCTCACAACAACCCTGCTGGTGAAATATTGGGAGCAAAAACTACCAGAACACAGCCCCACAGCCCGGAAAACCCACAACAGCCGGTTGATTCTGGCTGTGAAAGCCTTTGACATGACATTCTGTCGTGTGGACAAATACTTAATTAGCAGAGTTAATGCAATAATGAGGCAGAGACCAGTTGCTTTACTGAAATAAAGTTTACTTACTACAGGGAAGGGAAACGTGGAAGAAAAACAACAAACATCTTTCTTACTAGCTAGCACCAACAGCCAGCTTGCTGCTTAGACTATTACATGGCTACTAAGCTATGGATAGAGTGAACGGAACACGTGCAGAGTGCAACACAAAGAAGATATATCTAAAGCCTACGTGCAGACCTGCATGTAGCCCACCCAACCAATAGGTATCAATTACCTGGTCACTGACTTCTGACCTCACTAACAGGCATGCAAAAATTAACTCCTTCATTACTGGATTGTGTGACTGGCACTTGCCAAATCCCATCACATTCCTTTCTATCCACACGGAAACAGCGGAAGCAACTCTGTCCTGCGTGGCTTCCGGATTGTAGCTTTGGATTTCCCAGCAGGTTAAGAAAAGGGACAGATTCGTGAGAATTCTGCAATGGGAGGTGCAGGGGTGGCATGTGGGAAAATCTGCACCGGATTATTACGCACAAACGGCACCATCTTTCCCGTAGGTGATTCGGGTGACTGTCAGTTAACAGATGTCTGAGCCGAACCCTCGTGAGTCACCATGTCTAGCAAGCTGTCAAGAATGAATATCCTACCTGGTGGAACAGGCTCCCTACGGAGACTAGAGCCCTGTGGGACCTTCAAAATTTTAGCAGGGCCTGTAAAATGGACCTGGCTTTTGGCCAGCCGGGATAGCCATCAGACCCTCATGTCATCCAGGCCTCCTGTGGATGGGGTTGGGGGGAGGTAACTGTCGCCATGTCGATTGTTTTAAATTACAGATTGAACTACTGTTTTACATTTTATTTTATGTTTTTAATTATGATGTACACCACCCTGAGCCTACTGGGGTGGGTGGTCTAAAAATATAAGTAAGTAAGTAAGTAAGTAAGTAAGTAAGTAAGTAAGCAAGTAAGAGGCATAGAGCAGCAGTGGCGTAGGAGGTTAAGAGCTCGTGTATCTAATCTGGAGGAACCGGGTTTGATTCCCTCACTCTGCCGCCTGAGCTGTGGAGGCTTATCTGGGGAATTCAGATTAGCCTGGACACTCCCACACACGCCAGCTGGGTGACCTTGGGCTAGTCACAGCTTCTCGGAGCTCTCTCAGCCCCACCTACCTCACAGGGTGTTTGTTGTGAGGGGGGAAGGGCAAGGAGATTGTAAGCCCCTTTGAGTCTCCTGCAGGAGAGAAAGGGGGGATATAAATCCAAACTCCTCCTCCTCCTCCTCTTCTTCTTCTTCTTCTTCTTCTTCTTCTTCTTCTTCTTCTTCTTCTTCTTCTTCTTCTTCTTCATAAGTAAGTAAGTAAGTAAGTAAGTAAGTAAGTAAGTAAGTAAGTAAGTAAGTAACATTCAGCTTAAGTTTTTGCTTCTTAGTGTTGCTTTTGCGGACAGATGCGCCTCTGGTCCTTCTAGACCGGCTAAAATGGCTGGAGAGGACTGACCGCAATCTTCTTGAAGTCTCTGCAAGACACCAGCTATCCTGCCGCATTTGCAGAGGTCTTAGTTTGTTATCGGCGGTCAATTACGATGGCTTCCTGGGCTTGCTTGCGGCTAGCCTAGGGCCATGACACTTGCTGTTGAGACAGTTATTAAAAACTAGCTAGGGCTACCACTGGTAGGGTTATAATCAGCAAGCACCAAACCACGTTCCCAGAATTTAATGGCTTTCAGTTCGACTGTGAAGAGAATTCAGGGGCAAAGGATTAATTTTTTTATTAGCTGCAGGCAAGGATTACTTGTTTATTGGCTGCAGTATTTGTACCTCACCTTGCTAGCCAGGTAAGAAGGAAATGCAGTCAGAGTACGAAAAGTTCCCTATAGACTGGGGCCCTTTCCCCACTCACTGTTTGCTGCGCGCTACTCTTGCCGAGTAGCGCGGGGTCCAATTGCACTCCCCACTACAGGGGCGGCTACAACGCAGCCCCCCCGACTCTGCTGCTCTTGCCCCCCCTCAGCGCGGGTCATTCTGGCGCTGCTCAAAACGGCGCCTTTTGATGACCCCGCGCAGGGCGCGGGGCAGTGGGGAAGCCCGGGGAACATGACCCTCACCCTAAAAAGGTCCTGGACCAGACAAAACAGACGTCATTTTAAAAAGTGGGGAAATGGCCTGGGAGAGAGATTTCTAAGAGCTACCCTTGGTGGGTGGAGGCCTTTCCTTATTCCAGAAGTTGGCCAGGATAGCATAGCGTCCCGAACCATCAGGGAGGACTTTTCGTGGAGGAGAGGCTTATCAGTACTGAAGGATGCCAGCCTCCAGGGGAGACCTGGAGATCCCCTGGAATTACAGTGCATCTCCAGACGACAGAGATAAGTTCCCTCGTTTCCTCCATTTTATCCTCACAACAGCCCCGTGAGGTAGGTCAGGTTGTAAGTGTGACGGGCCCAGGGTCACCCAGGGGCTTTCCCCACTGACAGAGTTGAACTGGTTTCTACCTAGGTTCGCCTCAGAGAATCCCCACTGCCCCCGAGCTCAACATTATTTTGTCTCAGTTCCCCGCCCCCCCTCAGAACTGCGACATCCTTGTCGCAGTTATGAACTACACTTGTCTGCCGGAACAAGGTCGATACCGCTACGTAGCGGGGAAGCATCGAAACGACACCTCATCCGTTCAACCAATCACGAGCCGCTTTGGTGGCATGCGCAGAACGGGAGAGTCGTGGCGGGCAGAAAGCGCATGTCACTGTAAACTGTAAAAACTGTAAAAAAAGAAAAGAACGCTCCCGTTTCCCGCCGTACCACAAGCGCCAATCACGATCGAGGAGCGAAACAGGCACCAAGATGATCCCGCCCACTTACCTCGGTTCCAGGGGGCCAACTCAGTTGCTGTGGGGACAGCCTGGAATCGCCCCCCACTGAAGGGAACCGAGTCGACCTTAGCTCCCTTCTGCAGTGGGGAAAGCCCCCCAGTGAACTTCTGTGGGCAAGTCGGGTTCAAACCTGGATCTACTTCCATGGTGGATAACCTATTGTAAGGAATTCCATAGAAGCAGAAATAAAAGGCTTTTTGGGTGTAAAAGTCCGTTTATTAAGACATCTTAGAAAGCTCACGTACACGTAGTGGCAGGAATGACACTTCCCGCCAGAAGCACAGGTTATAACACCATTCACCCCATCCCCCCTCCTGCTTCCCATGGGAACGGAGTCTTCATCTCCCGTGCAAAGATAAAGTCTCCGCCGATGAAGCTGGCCCATCGCCCGGGCTGTGGAATGCACTCAAGGTTACTTCACCATCAACACTATTGAATCCTTTACACTCTGCCTCCCTTAAAGAAGACCCTCCCCCCAGGTTTATGCGAAAGGCGCCGGGTGGAAAGCAGAAATAAGGGTGAATATTTTCGGAATAAACCCATTGATTATACCCAGAGGAATATCCCACCTAAGAGACTAAATATTGCAAGCCGATTAAAGCGAGAGTCCAGGATAGCGTCACTCGTAGTGCTTGTGACCATCAATAATAGTCGGTGGGGGCCTCTCCGGCGGGTCGTGCCAGGCATCGGAAGCGGGAGCCTCCTTGAGCAAGCTGGAATGGAAGACAGGATGAATGTTACTAAGAGAGTTAGGCAAATCTAAGCGGGCAGTGACATCATTAATCACTTTAGTAATCTGAAAAGGTCCCGAATCTTTTGCCAAGTTTGGAAAATTTATGCACGCCTCTAAGATTTTGTAGATAAATACACCCAAGAGCCCACACGCCAGAGGCGGTGTTTATCCGCTGCAGCTTAGAGTCCTTAGCTTGTTGTGGGCGTTCTGGACCGCTTTCTCTCCTCGCTAGGGATGAAATCCATTGTTGAAACTCTGGAGGGTCCAAAGCTGCCGCTGGGTAGTTGTGGCAACGGGCGGAAGGAGCTGCACTAGACACAATTTCAAGGGGTTTTGTACTGCTATGAACCGCATTGTTATAGGCAAACGGAATAAGCTCGCACCATTTGCTTTGGTGGTAATTTGTGTAACAACGTGAAATACTGCTCTAGGGTTCTGTTCGTTCGGTCAGCGGCCCCCAACAACCCCAAAAACGCCTTCCAGAACTTTGAAATGAATTGGGGGCCGCGGTCGGAGACCACCTTAATGGGGGCGGAATGGAGACGGTAAACATGTTGAATGGGGGATGGAAGCACATGGAATAAAATGGGCTTGTTTAGAAAATAAGTCCACCACCACCCACAAAACCGGGCAAATCCGTAATAAAATCCATGGAGATGACTTCCCAAGGGCGGGAGGCCACCGGGAGAGGTTTCAACAGTCCATGGGGCTTTCCCGGGATGGTTTTGGCTTCTGCACAAACCGAGCAGCCCTTAATGTATGCCTCAATGTCCTTGCGCATTGCGCGCCACCAGAACTGTCGGCGGGCCAAATGCAGAGTTTTCAGAAAGCCAAAATGTCCAGCCGAAGCGGCATCGTGGCAAGCTTCAAGAACCTGCTTGCGGAGGGGGGGAGGCACGTACCAACATTCACCCCTCCGCCAAACTCCATTCTCCAAACGCCAATTGGGAGTCACCTTCTTCCGCTGGAGGCTCGCGGCAGCCCGCTTCCCTCGAAGTTCCCCGCAGGAAAGGAGAGAGACGACTAGGAATGGGGGTGAAGGAGGAGGACGTTTGAGATCGGGTGACAGCCAGCCCCAACTGGGAGGGGGAGAGAACAGTGCGTGGAATGTCTCGTAAGGCAGCTCCACCCTCGGTAGGCGCTGAGCCACAAGCCAGTTTATTGGTTTTTCCGGGAAAAATGGACTGTAAAGCCATGACATCTTGAGGGGGGTGGAAAGAGCTGCCAGGTTTTTGTGATCCGACCAAACCTGAAAGGGGTGTTTAGCCCCCTCCAGCCAGTGGCGCCAAGTGGAGAGTGCTACTTTAATGGCCGCAGTCTCTTTATCCCCTACAGTCCAGTTGAGTTCAGCACCAGAGAATTTCTTTGACAAATAAGCACACGGAACCAGCCTACCATCTTTATTTTTCTGCAACAGGCCAAGTGCTTTGTCCGAGGCATCCACGTGAACCACAAACGGGAGATCTGGGTCAGGGTGCTTTAGGATAGGTGCGGTGGTAAACGCAGACTTTAAGAGTTGAAAGGCTGTTTGACACTGGGCTTGGCGGACAGTACCCTTAGTGCGTAAGAGGTCTGTGAGAGGGAGAGTCAGTTCAGCGAATTGGGGTATAAAGTCACGATAGAAATTAGCAAAACCAAGAAAAGATTGGAGCTCTTTGCGGTTGGTGGGGGCAGGCCATTGGAGGACTGCGTCAATCTTAGCAGGATCCATTTTCAAGCCCTCGGGCGAGATCCGGTAACCCAAATAGTCAATGGAGGTCTGGTGAAAACAGCATTTGGAGAGTTTGGCAAAGAGAGAATTGTCGAGCAAGCGTTTCAATACCTCTCGAACCAATGTTTCATGCTCTTCTATGGTTTGTGAGTAAATCAAAACGTCATCTAAGTATACCACAACTCCCTTGTACAATAAATCATGGAGAACTTCGTTGATAAGGGCCATAAAAGCCCCGGGGGCCCCACTTAACCCGAATGGCATTATCAAGTATTCAAACTGTCCAAACTTTGTGTTAAACGTAGTCAAGTGTTCATAGCCTTCAGCAATTCTGACCCTGTAGTAAGCTTCTCTAAGTCCACTTAAAAAATGCGCCTGCTCGAAAGTGCATCTAACGACATCTTAACGACTGTTCTCCCCTCCCAGTTGGGGCTGGCTGTCACCCGATCTCAAACGTCCACTCCTCCTTCACCCCCCATTCCTAGTCTCGTCTCTCCTTTCCTGCGGGAACTCGAGGAGGCGGGGCTGCACGAGCCTCCAGCGGAAGAAGGTGACTCCCAATTGCGTTTGGAGAATGGAGTTTGGCGGAGGGGGGGGAATGCCAGCAGGTTCTTGAAGCTTGCCACGATGCCCGCTCGGCTGGACATTTTGGCTTTCTGAAAACTCTGCATTCTGGCCGACAGTTCTGGTGAGGCATACATTAAGGGCTGCTCGGTTTGTGCAGAAGCCAAAACCATCCCGGGAAAGCCCCATGGACTGTTGAAACCTCTCCCGGTGGCCTCCCGCCCTTGGGAAGTCATCTCCATGGATTTTATTACAGATTTGCCCGAAAGTCATGGCAACACGGTTTTGTGGGTGGTGGTGGACTTATTTTCTAAACAAGCCCATTTTATTCCATGTGCTTCCATCCCCTCGGCTCCTAAGTTGGCACGACTGTTCATTCAACATGTTTACCGCCTCCATTCCGCTAAGGTGGTCTCCTAATCGCTGCCCCCAATTCATTTCAAAGTTCTGGAAGGCGCTACCACGTTCAAAGTGACGGCGAGACGGAGAGAACGAACAGAACCCTAGAGCAGTATTTACGTTGTTACACCAACTACCACCAAGACAATTGGTGCGAGCTTATTCCGTTTGCGGAGTACGCCTATAACAATGCGGTTCATAGCAGTACAAAGAAAACCCCTTTGAAATTGTGCCTGGTCGCCTTTCCCGCTGCTACAACCAACGCTGCAGCTTTGGACCCTCCAGAGTTTCAACAATGGATTTCATCCCTAGCCGAGGGATGGAAACGGTTCAGACCGCCTTACAACAAGCTAAGGACTCCCAAAAGCTGCAAGCGGATAAACACCGCCGATTTCCTCTGGCGCGGTGGGTTCTTTGGACGTATTTATCTACAAAAAATCTTAGAGACGTGCATAAATTTTCCAAACTTGGCAAAAGATTCGTGGGACCTTTTCAGATTACTAAAGTGATTAATGATGTCACTGCCCGCTTAGATTTGCCTAACTCTCTTAGTAACATTCATCCTGTCTTCCATTCCAGCTTGCTCAAGGAGGCTCCCGCCCGATGTTTGGCACTCCACTGGCCGGAGAGGCCCCCACCGACTATTATTGATGGTCACAAGCACTACTTAAAATTGACGCTATCCTGGACTCGCTTTAATCGCGAAACGCTTGCAATATTTAGTCTCTTGGGTGGGATATTCCTCTGGGTATAATCAATGGGTTTATTCCGAAAATATTGACGCCCCCACCCTTATTTCTGCTTTCCACCGCGCCTTTCCGCATAAACCTGGGGGGGAGGGGTCTTCTTTAAGTGAGTCAGAGTGTAAAGGATTCAATAGTGTTGATGGGGAAGTGAGCGTGAGTGCATTCCAGGGCGATACACAGCTTCATCGGCGGAGACTTTATCTTTGCGCGGGAGATGAAGACTCCGTTCCCATGGGAAGCAGGAGGGGGGATGGGGATGAATGGTGTTATAACCTGTGCTTCTGGCGGGAAGTGTCATTCCTGCCACTACGTGTACGTGAGCTTTCTAAGATGTCTTAATAAACGGACTTTTACACCCAAAAAGCCTTTTATTTCTGCTTCTATGGAAGCACTTAACCCGAATGGCATAAACTCCAACTTGGGGCTTCCTGATCTGCTGCCTCCTTAGCTCTCCAACGCCAGCTCCCTTTCCTTGCGGGTCAATGCATCCTGCGCGCATGCAGAGCAGCTTTTTTCTCGCTCCAATTTAGCCAAGCCCGGTCCTCGGGTTGAGTTTACAGTGAGCTCGCTTATAAGCAGAGAGTCTGAACGCCAAGGCTAAGTCAAGTAAATCCAGTCTGGAGTGTTCCAGGACTTTATCATGGACCCACAGATTCTGGGCATATTGTCG
This sequence comes from Sphaerodactylus townsendi, assembly GCF_021028975.2. Taxonomy (NCBI): domain Eukaryota; kingdom Metazoa; phylum Chordata; class Lepidosauria; order Squamata; family Sphaerodactylidae; genus Sphaerodactylus; species Sphaerodactylus townsendi. Next base: position 114,508,487 of record NC_059432.1, on the reverse strand, counting down.
CTTGAGCGCATCTTTGGCACGGTCCAACTCGAAGTTGGACTTTGGCGCTGCCGCTCCCGGGTCCCTCTGCAGGCGCTCTTGTTGCAACTGTGCCCGCTCCTCCTCCCATAGCTGACGTTCACGGGTCCATGCTTCTTGGGCATCTCGCAGTCGCCCCACTTCTTCATCCCAGGTCTCCTTCGATGGGAGAGGGAACAGATCCGGCTGGGAGTGCAGGCTTTCTTCGGACTCTTCGTCATCTGGAAGCGACATCGGAGACACCGTAGAATACCGGGTGGTTCCCCCCCGTGCATTTGCAGCGGCCGCTGGGTCTGATCAGGGGTCCGGATTGGAAGACGGGTACGGATACCCCTCCCAATCCCAGGTTTAGTCCCAGTATCCTTCGACGGGCCCCAGTGCTGTGCCACGGTGGTTCTTGGGGAGCATCACCAAAATACGAGTCCAGGAATCGTTCAATGGATTCCTGGGTTGCCGCATGAAAGGCGGTCAGGCCCGTCTCCTCCATGACAGGTTGCATCTGAGGTTTGTAACCACACCTAAAACGGTAGAGATCCCATCCACAGGCGCCGATCCATAGCGCCCAAACGGCTCATGGAAGTCCCCATGGTCGCCGCCACGTCCCTCGCTCCAACGGAGTAAAGGAAGCACTGCCGATACCAGGGACGGGAAAGAGCCACCAGCGAGGCCCGTTCTCCTGCCGGTTCCTCCAGATCCAGAAGGGAAAGGTCGGAGCCCTCTTTGGGCTACCGCACCTTCCGCAGTAACATTCAACCTCTCCATGTCAAGACACCAGAGGTCCACTGCACTAGGAATATAGATGAATTAAAGATTCCTGCCACAATGTAAGGAATTCCATAGAAGCAGAAATAAAAGGCTTTTGGGTGTAAAAGTCCGTTTATTAAGACATCTTAGAAAGCTCACGTACACGTAGTGGCAGGAATGACACTTCCCGCCAGAAGCACAGGTTATAACACCATTCACCCCATCCCCCTTCCTGCTTCCCATGGGAACGGAGTTCTCATCTCCCGCGCAAAGATAAAGTCTCCGCCGATGAAGCTGGCCCATCGCCCGGGCTGTGGAATGCACTCAAGGTTACTTCACCATCAACACTATTGAATCCTTTACACCTATGGCACTCCAGATGTTCATGGACTACAATTCCCATCAGCCCCTGACAGGATGGCCAATTGGGAATTGTAGTCCATGAACATCTGGAGTGCCATAGGTTCGCCACCAGATCCAGCACTTTAACCACTGTACCACACTGGGTGGGCTAGGTGGACCATAGATGACCCAGTAGAGGCTACTGTTTTCTTCTTACTAGCAAACCATCTAGATTCATCAGCTTCTGGGGGTGGGTCAGCCTAGTCAGTCATCTACTATTGGAGGCAGGCCCTGGGAATATAAAACCCTACCAGGAAGTTACTTCAGCTCATCCCTTTCCCATCCTGAACCAACCCCCCCCCCCCTCCTTCCAGATCTAGACTATGACTTCTTGGAAGTATCAGACGAAATGGGGATAATGCTAAGCCTGCATCCAATATGGCAATCGTTAAATCTTGATTACGGCCATTTTTAGACCTTTTTTTTTTTTTTACAGCGCATTGCAATTCCTGGAAAGAACAATAAGAAGAGAGACATTTCCTTCTTTCTGGCTGTAGAAAAACCATCATTTAAGTTGCAAAACAATCGATCAGTCGTTGAAATGGCTTTCTGCAATTTTCTTGTGCTGACCTGCGTACAAAGTAAATTTGACATGCTTCCTGGCCCCTCCTGGTCCATTTCTCCGTGTCGCCCCCCTCCCCCCCCGGATCCTGGCTCACAACCAATATCCCTTAATGATGGGATTTGGCAAGTGCCAGTAACACAATCCAGTAATGAAGGAGTTAATTGTTGCATGCTAATTAGTTAGTGAGGTCAGAAGTCAGTGACCAGATAATTGATTCCTATTGGTTGGGTGGGCTACATGCAGGTCTGCACGTAGGCTTTAGATATATCTTCTTTGTGTTGCACTCTGCACGTGTTCAGTTCAGTTCAGTTCACTCTATCCATAGCTTAGTAGCCATGTAATAGTCTAAGCAGCAAGCTGGCTGTTGGTGCCAGCTAGTAAGAAAGATGTTTATTGTTTTTCTTCCAAGTTTCCCTTCCCTGTAGTAAGTAAATTTTATTTCAGTAAAGCAACTGGTCTCTGCCTCATTATTGCATTAACTCTGCTAATTAAGTATTTGTCCACACGACACTTAACCTAGATTAGAGGGTCCCAACGTAGTGCCCATGAGTACTGTGGTGCTCATTGACACCTTTCCGACACCTGCCAGGTGTTTTTTAGAAAACGGGGAAAGCTTTTGCACAGCAAAAAGGCTTTGGAGTGGTCGCTGGAGATTTTTGAACAAGTTTCTTTGGCAGCAGAGGTCACCACAGCACAAAGATCTTTACTGCATGGCTGAATGTCAGTTGTGGCAGCCATTTTGTAGCGGGTTCGGCCTTCGGTAGCAGCCATCTTGAAGCTGCCATTTTGTGGCTGAGCCCACCATGCTGTTTCGGGATTCCTAAAGTGTCTGCAGCCTCAAAAAGGTCGAAGACCCCTGGCCTGGTTACAAACTTATATCCTAGAAGTGGGACAGATATTCTTTAACTGTTTTGGTTTTAATTGTTCTAGTGTATTATGTCCTTTAATGGTTTTTATCTTCTGTATATAGCCCAGAGCTCTTCCGGGGTGGGTGCAGTGGTGGGATCCAAAAATTTTAGTAACAGGTTCCCATGGTGGTGGGATTCAAACAGTGGCGTAGCACCAATGGGGCTGGGCGGGGCACGATGGGGGCGTGGCCAGGCATTCCGGGGGCGGGGCATTAATAATTTCTCTGTTACTGTAAAAAACTCTTACTGTAAAAAAAAAGTCCCTAATTTCCAGTTGGTATCTTTCTGTCCATAATTTAGACTCATTATAGCAAGTCCTATCGTCTACTGCCAACAGAAACAACTACTTCTCCTCTAATTGACTGCCTGCCAAATACTTAATACTGCCTTTCAAATACTTAATTTTGTTTCTAGAAATCAAAAGAAGGAGACTTTCCTTAAACAAGGAACTTTGCCATATTTCTAAAACATGTTTTTAAAACAGCCCAACAGGGAGAATTATCCAGTTTTCTAACTTCTCTAACCAGCCACATAGGAAACAGCCAGACTTTATGATTTTTGGACCTAATGGAATTTCTAACGGAAAAGCGGACCCAATTAGTAACTCCCTCTCGGCACACACAAATAATGAGTAACCCACTCTCGGGAACTGGTGAGAACCTGCTGGATCCCACCTCTGGGTGGGTGGTATACCAAATGTAATAAATAAATAAATATCCAGAGATGCAAAATAGAGAAGACGAGTTTGGATTCATACACTGCTTGACTCAAGGTGGCTTACAAGCTCCTTTCCCTCCCTCTCCCCACAACAGACACCTTGCGAGGCAGGTGGGGCTGAGAGAGTTCTGAGAAAACTGTAACTGACCCCAAGGTCACTCAGCAGGAATGGAGGAGCAGGGAAACAAATCAAGTTCACCAGATAAGACTCTGCAGCTCATATGGAGGAGTGGGGAATCTGACCCAATTCTCTGGATTAGAGTCCACCACTCTTAACCACTACACCACACTGCCACTATTGGGCTGTGGTTAAAGGAAAGCATATGGATCTGAGAGACCCTGGTTGAAAACCAGCTAAAAAAGGCTATTAAAAAAATCTCACAGAGGGCCCTTGACCCAATTCCTTTCCCTCATCCTAACCTACCTCACTGGATTATTGTGAGGCATAAAGAGAACAGGGAGAAATCTGTACGCTGCCCCAAGTTTCTTGGCAGTAGTGGTGGTGAACTGTAATAGCAGAATGTCTGTGAAAAGTTTTGACTGCTGAAAATGCAAAGTATTCTGATTTTCTGAGAATGAGGGGGTTAGGGTTAGGGTTAGAGTTAGGGGATTGCCATGTACAGTTTGTGATTTAGCCAGAGCTGAAATGAAAGTTCACAAAATTTGACAGGCTGTTAAAGACTCTGATATGCTTTAAAAATTGACATTTGAATGCAGAAATCCATTTGCAAGTGTGTTTTGATTGGTGTGATGAACAGTTAATTCCAGAATAAATTAAAGTTGTACACCCCGCTTAGCAAGCCTCACAAACAAACAAGGAACCTTTATTGGCATAACAACATTATATACACAGATCCACTTAACCAAGTAGAGGGCAGCTAAAATAAATATACAGGTAGGGAAGGCTGATGTTCAGGATTTGCTCCTAAAGCGCTGTTTTATGTACAAATCCAAAAATTTGGTGACTGCATCATTTGCATCACTACTGGGGCTGTCCAACAGAAAGGTGACCTTTTGCAAGTCAGATGCATACTCTTTTTTGAGTAGCAGGGGTGACAGGTATTTGACTCTGGGTCCTGTGTAAAGTGGACAATAAAGTAAGATATGATCTATAGAGTCTACACAGTTCCCGTTGCATATGCATAGCCTTTGGTAGCAAGCCTCAATATACCAAAGTGCTAGCATTTAATGATGTGGAAATGTGGAAAATATTACATCAACATATGAAAATATGAAATATTGAAATATGAAATATGAAAATCTCCAGCCTTCCTGGAGATTTCTGGAGATTCCAGGAGAACTGGACAAAACATCTCATGTCATTTATATGTTATATTTATTTATTGCTGTAAGAGAGGTATTAATGGTATAAGAGTTTGTGGGCATGACTACGGTGTGTGAATGCATGATATTTTCATATTTTGATGTCATATTTTTTCACATTTTCACATCATTAAATGTGATGTGGTCACTTTGGTATGTTGAGGTTTGCTGATTGCGGTGTACATCTTTAATTATTCAGGTTTTCTACTTCCGCTAGCACTTTGGCTTATTGGACAGTTAATTCCACCCTCCGAAATTCGGTGTAGTTATCAGTGAGATGGTGCCGAAAACCGACCGCTGTTTCCTGAGACTGCTCTCTGCTAACACCGATGGTGGAGGGGCTGCAGCAGCAATACCTTCTAGTGGGAAAAGATGATGTGGAACCGAAGCCGGTCAAATATTCATGTGGTTTGAGATTATGCATCTTCAGAGCTGGCTGAGCAGAACCCATTTCGATTTTAGATTTTGCTTCAGGGAAGGAAACTGTTTCTGAAGCTTATAAGAACACACGATGAACCATGCTGGATTAGACCCGTGGTCCATCTAGTTCATTATCCTGTCTCACGTAGTGGCCAACCATAAAAGGGCCAGGAAACACAGCACAGAAACAAAGTTCGACATAAGAAAAGCCCTGCTGAGCCAGATCAGAGGTCCAGCTAGTCCAGCATCTTGCCTCACACAGTGGCCAACCAGTTCCTCTAGAGGTCCAACAGAGCATAGAGGCCAAGGCCTTCAGAAGAACTTCAGAAGATCCCTGCTGGCTCAGACCAGTGGTCCATCTAGTCCAGCATCCTTCTCGCACAGTGGTCAACCAGTTCCTCTAGAGGTCCAACAGAGCATATAGGCCAAGGCCTTCAGAAGAACTTCAGAAGATCCCTGCTGGCTCAGACCAGTGGTCCATCTAATCCAGCATCCTTCTCACACAGTGGTCAACCAGTTCTTCTGGAAGGCCAAACAAACAGGTCACAGAGGTCGGGACCTTCATAGGAAAATCAGAAGAGCCCTGATGGATCAGACCAACGAGGGTCCATCCAGTCCAGCATCTCATCTCACACAGTGGCCACCCAGTTCCTCTGGAGCTCCAGCAACCGGGCGTAGATAGATAGATATTTATTATTACGGCCTTTTGGCCAGCCAATAGTTTAAAATCAGAGTACATGTGAATACATAGCACTCCACTTATACAAAAATATAATATAAATTAAAATCCATTATAAAATCTATTAATAAATAACATTAGCTTCAGGCATTATTACAGTCCTCATCACACAGTGCGGCTCTTTGTTTTAATAAGGAACTACGCTTGTTGTGTACCAGTATGCAAAATTTAGCTACCTTCTGTGAGATGGCAGAAACACGATCTTCTAATAATATTCTTACAGAATTCGTATCCGAGTTATCTATGAATGGATATACATGACGAGTTAACAATGGTTGGATCAACAGCTTCCTTTCACCTTCATGTAACTTGCAATGCAGTAAGATATGTGACATTGAGTCTACTCCCCTGAGCCGCACACACAGGTTCTCCTGTGCCTTGGAATGTTTTGGAATCGTCCCATCAGATTAGCTGATGGGAAGGCATCAGCGAGCCCTAGAAAAAGCCCATCGGCTTCTTGCTGATGTTATTACGGATAGATAAGGTGCAGCTGAAATACCTATCCATGATTTTAGTGGTTTATATAGGACAGGTAGCCGGGGGAAATCTGTTTGCAACTCAATGTCAGTAAGACGTTGGTGGACCATACCCATTGCTCTGCTACTTCCAATCTCCAAAAGTTGCATTGGATCAAGACCACACTGTCTGAGTTTTGATGTAATCTTTTCTAGCCATCCAGGGTAGGGTGTTGCTGCCAATAATGAAGGCATTAATCCCTGGGGACAGGAAAGTACTTTAAGCCAGTATTTGATGGTTAATTTCCAAAAGATGGTCTCGACTTTGGCCATCCCTGCTTCTTGCCTTAATACCACATTGGCTGTACATTTCGGTGTATTAAACAAGTATCTCAGAAAGATCGATAGGACTCTCTCCAAAGGCACAAAATCTGAAATCATTGCCAACGGAGCACCATAGGTCAATTGGGCTAAGGCTTTGGCCTCAAACAGTCTAACTGCACTTGGGATGAATCCGTTCCCCTGTGAGCGAAAAAACCTCAAGATTGCCTGTGAACTTCTTTGAGCCGATTGAATAACTGATTGTACATGGGCTGTGGGCTTCCCATTGTATTGGTACACCACTCCTAGATATTTGAAACATTTTGTTTGCTCTATCTGTTGCCCTTTCAGCTGCCATTTAGATCTCTTGAGTTTAGTGTTGAAGTGCACTATCTTAGTCTTGGTATAATTGATGTTTAACAGTTCTTCTGTGCACTTTTGGTCAAAAATCCTCAGTGCTCTCTTCAGTCCCACCCTTGTAAGAGATAATACCACTGCATCATCTGCATACATAAGAATGGCTATTCTTTTATTGGGGTAAGGAAGGTGCGTGGGTATCTGCCCCTATGAAATGCAGTTATAAGTGTATTAACATAGATGTTAAATAAATGAGGAGCTAGGAGACACCCTTGCCTCACCCCTTTCTGGGTAGGAATGGGTGCTGTTAGCCTGCCATCATTTGTAAACCTTATCTGTACAGTTGTATTTTCGTGTAACTTGATAATTAGATGGAGGAGACGCCTATCAATATTAGTTTTCATTAGTTTTGTCCATAGCCGGCTACGTGTGACATTATCAAATGCAGCTCTAAGGTCAATGAAGGCTGCAAATAGAGATCCTTTTTTAATATTTACATATTTCTCTATCAAATAGTTAAGTATTAGGCACTGGTCCATTGTCGACCGGCCTTTGCGGAAGCCTGCCTGTTCATCTGCCAATATATTTTCCCTATCCATCCATTCTAAAAGTTTTGTACTCAGATATTTAGTATAAAGTTTGCTCGTGACATTAAGAAGGCTAATTGGTCTATAATTAGCCGGTTCTGTGGACAAACCTTTTTTAAAAATGGGAACGATAATTGCGGCATTCCAGTCTGATGGAATATGACCGGTGCTATTAATATGGGAAAAAAGTTTGGCCAATACCGGTGTCCACCATTCTGCATTGGATTTCAGTAATTCTGGTGGCATGAAGTCATTTCCTGGGGCTTTACCCGCTTGCAGTTTTGAGATCATCGATTTAACTTCCTCTGGTGTCACTGGTGGCCACAAAGGGGTATCGGTTATGGCAAGGTGTTGCCTTGTTGGGGCCTGCTGGTCTTTATAAAGATTAAAGAAATATCTCTCCCAGGCATCCCCTGCAATTGAATTTGCCATCTTGAGGTTAGCAACCGGGCGTAGAAGCTGAGGCCTTCATAAAAAATATCAGAAGAACTCTGCTAGACCAGACCACTGAAGGTCCCTCTTGTCCAGCATCCTGTCTCACACAGTGGCTAATCAGTTCCAGCCACAGGACAAAGAAGCGAGACTTTCATAGGAACGTCAGAAGTCTTGTTGGATCAGATCAGTGGCCCATCTAGTCCAGCATCGTGTCTCACACCGGGCTGGAAACGCAACAGAGAGCTAAATAATGAATTAGGTTTAAGTACGTGAACATCAACCACCCAGTTGTTAACAGCAGCGCATGCTAATCTGGAGAATCAGGTTTGATTCCCTGCTCCTGCACATGAAGCCTGCTGGCTGACCTTGGATCAGCAGAGGCATATCCAGAATGGGGCACTCGGGACGCATGTCCTGGGAGCCACTTGAAGGTGAGAGCCCTCGGCCTCCTGGCCCCCTCCCCGCCACAAACTTTGATCTGCCTGAATGAATGAATCCGGCTTTAAACGTTGGGCTCCACCTCTGAAGTCCATGTGGACTTTGGAGGCAGAGACCAGAATTTGAAGCTGAACCCAGCAGAGCCTGCACGGTAGGTGTTGGTTTCAGCCTGGATGGGCCCCTCTTTATACTGCTGGCTGCACCCCAAAGTTCCACCTGATTTCAGAGGCGGAGCCAGCCAGCAGTATAAATAAGAACATAAGAACAAGCCAGCTGGATCAGACCAGAGTCCATCTAGTCCAGCTCTCTGCTACTCGCAGTGGCCCACCAGGTGCCTTTGGGAGCTCACTGTTGCTCCCGAGCACCTGGACTGTTAAGGTATTTGCAATCTCAGATCAAAGAGGATCAAGATCGGTAGCCATAAATCGACTTCTCCTCCATAAATCTGTCCAAGCCCCTTTTAAAGTAATCCAGGTGAGTGGCCATCACCACCTCCTGTGGCAGCATATTCCAAACACCAATCACACGTTGCGTGAAGAAGTGTTTCCTTTTATTAGTCCTAATTCTTCCCCCCAGCATTTTCAATGGATGTCCCCTGGTTCTAGTATTGTGAGAAAGAGGGAAAATTTCTCCCTGTCAACATTTTCTACCCCATGCATAATTTTATAGACTTCAATCATATCCCCCCTCAGACGTCTCCTCTCCAAACTAAAGAGTCCCAAACGTTGCGGCCTCTCCTCATAGGGAAGGTGCTCCAGTCCCTCAATCATCCTCGTTGCCCTTCTCTGCACTTTTTCTATCTCTTCAATATCCTTTTTGAGATGCGGCGACCAGAACTGAACACAGTACTCCAAGTGTGGTCGCACCACGGCTTTATATAAGGGCATGACAATCTTTGCAGTTTTATTCTCAATTCCTTTCCTAATGATCCCCAGCATAGAGTTTGCCTTTTTCACAGCTGCCATGCATTGAGTTGACATTCCCATGGAACTATCAACTAAGACGCCCAAATCTTAAAGCTGAACCTGACCACGCCAACCCTGCAGTTTTACACAGGGCTCGGCCTGGTTGGGTCCAGCATGAAATGTTGGGCTCCGCCTTTGAAGCTCACATGGACTTCTGAGGTGGTGCGCAGTTTAACTCTGGACCTGGCCTTTCTCTCGTGTAAGGTGGTTTACAAACTCAGTTCCTTCTTCTCCTCACAACAGACACCTTGTGAGGCAGGTGGGGCTGAGAGAGTCCTGAGAGAACTGTGACCAGCCTAAGGTCATCCAGCAGGCTTCATGTGTAGGAGCGGGGAAACAAACCCAGTTCATCAGATGGGAGTCTGCCTGCTCTTAACCCTGAAACGCTGCTGGCTTTCTACAGCAAGAGAAGCAGCAGTGGCGTAGGAGGTTAAGAGCTCGTGTATCTAATCTGGAGGAACC